>NW_027183905.1:2307500-2607500 GCF_041296385.1 Aphelocoma coerulescens
ACGGCCGAGCCCCGCGCGCCCCGGGGCAGCACGGGCCGCTCCGCTCCGGGGCCGAGGCGGAGTCCCGGAGCATCTCTTGCTCCCGCAGCCACACCAAACCCGCTCGGCCATTGGCAGCAGTTTTGCACACGTTTCCCTTTGAAGGGCTCCTCTCTACCCCCATTTCCAAGGAGTCTCCCTGCGGTTTTGGCACCTGCAGCGACAGGGCAGCGATTGGGCTTCAAACTTCAAGAAAGACATGGAGGGGCTGGAGCACGTCCAGAGATGGGAATGGAGCTGGGGAAGGCTCTGGAGGACTCCTGAGGGGCCGCTGAGGGATCTGAGGGCGCTGAGCCTGGAGGAAAGGAGGCTCAGGGGGGCCTGGCTCTCTCCAAGTCCCTGACAGGAGGGGGCAGCCAGGAGGGGTGGGGCTCTGCTGCCAAGGGAAAGCACGAGAGGAAATGGCCTCGGGGGAACTCTTGGGCTGGAGGGTGGGGAAATTCTCATCCTCCGTGTCTCGACAAAGGGGGGGGAGGGGCGGAGGGGGGGAGGGGTCGCGCACGACCTGGGGACACGGGGGTGGTGACGCTGGGCTGGGGGCACGGGAAAGGGCACGGGAAGCCAAAGCCCCGCTGAGCGCTGGCGCTGGGCTGGCACGGGGTGAGCCGGCAGCAGGGGCCCGCAGCCCTGAGGGACTCGCCCTGACGGCTGGGGAGTATTGATCCTGGTCTCTAAAACATGAGACTCAATAAAATATCATTAAAAGGTGCCTCCTTCTCCTCCTCTCCCATCCCTTTTCCTGCTCCCCCCGGGCCCAGCGCCCACCCTTGGTCCCCCGTTTTCCCAGCGCGGCCGCATCCCGGGGGAGGAGCCGGGATGGAGCCGGGACAGGTCGGGCTGGGGCAGCGCTGGGCTCTGGGCCCGGCCTGGGCGCCCCCCACGCGCCCCCTCCCCAAATTCCCCTGGCGGGGGCTGCTGGGGGCGAGGGGGGGGCGCAGGTGGGGTCCGCGTGGGGAGCGCTGAGCGCTGCGGGTCTGCCTGGCAACTGGTGAGTCACCAGCGCCGCGCGCTCTGATTGGCTGAAGGTTGTTCAACGCCTGCTCTGATTATCTGATACTCGCGGGGAATTTTGGTTGGTCGTTGGGGGCTGTGGGGCGGCTTAGGGGGGGTCTCTGCGCCTTTGGGGTTCGCTGGGTGCCGATTTGGGGTTCAGGTGCCTCCCAAGGACCCCCCGGGGGCGGGGGGGTGACACAGGGGTGACACACGGGGGTCCCCATTCCCGATCCATCCTGGGGCCGGTTCTGCCCCTTCCACTCTTGGTCCCCCCGCGGGATCCCCCGAAGTCCCTTCCCACTGTTGCCCAATAAACGGGACCGGGGCGAACTGGGAACACTGGGAGCAGCCGGGCAGGGGCAGAGTGACAGCGAGGCTGAGGGGGACACACGACCCCCCAAAATCATCGCAGGGATGGGGCGAGGGGTCCCGGCCGGGCCCGAGGCCACGGGGAGGGGCTGCGGCCGCCGGCGGCTCAGGAGCTCTGTGGGCAGAGCAAAGGGGGTGACACCGGGCTGGGGGGCCCCGGGGGGAGCTCAGAGCTCCGGGGGAGGGGGGACACGACCCACGGCCCCCCCCATCACCTGCTTGTGCAGGTAGAAGCCGAGCCCCAGCGCCAGGAAGACAAAGCCCAACACGAAGCCCCTGATCCCCGTCAGCATCTTGGGGGGCCGGGGGGCAGCATTGGGGGGTGGAGGGCAGAAGGATCCAGGAAACGGCGGTGGCTGCCGGGAAGGGACCGGAATGGACTGGGACAGAATGGGATGAACTGGGACAGAATGGGATGGACTGGGACAGAATGGGACAGGAGGATACACTGGGACTCAGATCAGGACTGTGCAGGGCCAGATTTGGGACACCAGGGATTATACTGGGATATATTGGGACCACACTGAGGGCTCCTGGGAACATGCTGAGGCCCAATGGGTGCTGCTGGGATATACTGGGAGTGATTTGCATCATACTGAGACTGACTAGAATAATTCTGGGAGTGACTGGAACCACAGTGGCGGTGAAAGGGCGCAATTGGAAAGATGCAGGGGGCAACTGGGATCATCCTGGGAGCAGCATGTGCATGCTGGGGTCATGCTGGGGTCATACTGGGATCATACTGGGAGTGACAGGGTCATGTTGCAGTGACTGGCATAGTTCTGGGAGTATCTGGAAGTGACTGGGATCATACTGGGGGTGACAGGAATCAAACCAGACTCACACTGGGAAGTTACCTGGAATCATAAGAGGGGGTGACTGGACTCATACTGGGATCATGCTTAGAGCAACTGGGACCATGATGGGGGCAAAAGGCATCATAGAGGGACTGACTGGGAGTGACTGGGTTCATACTGGAAGTGAGTGGGGCTGTACCTGACTCCTACTGGGAGGGACTGAGAGTGAAAGGAACCATGCTGGGCATGACTGGGAACAACTGGGACCATGTTGGGGGCAACTGGGATCTTACTGGGAGTGACTGGGAACATAAAAGCTTGAGTGGAGTTTTTATCCCGTGACATTCCCGGGGAGCAGCAGCAGCTCCGCGCCCCCAGCCCGGGGGGTGGGAGCAGGGGAACCGCTGGCAGCACCTTCGGGGCACAGCCGAGGGCTGGGGGGCTCCTCCCCCACTTCATTTTCTCTGCCCAGTTCAAATCATCCCCTCCCATTCAAATCCCCTCCATTCACATTTTCTCTCCACCATTAAAGTTTCCTTGCCCCAATTCAACTTTTCTCCCCTGAGGCCCTTCCCCGCCCCCGGCTCCTCCTGGCAGGACCCGGCCGGGACCTTCTGGAAACAGCAGCGGGAAGAGTTCCAAAATTCCTCATTACTTCCATCGATTTCCTTGGTTTCTGGGGCATTTTCCTGCGGCTGCTCCGGGCCATGGCTGAGGATTCCCCTCGGGCTCCAGCCCCTTTCCAGCCCCTTTTTCCAGATCTTTTCCTCAGCTGACCCAAAGCTGCAGATTTTGGGGGGCGGGAAGAGTCGCTCTGCTTGAGGGGGTCCCCGCGGTGCCCCAGGGAGGCCCTGAGGCCACAGCGCGGTTCCCTCGGTGCCCCTTGGAGCGTTTGGAATCTCCAACTCTCAGCAATCGCTGTCCGTGGCATTCAATTCCCCCTGCAGGGTTTTCCCCCAGACCGGCTTTCTTTCCAGAGGGTTTTGTGGTTTCGCTTCCAGCCGGGGCCTGAGGGCACCGGAGCGGCCGCGGGTGCCGGGGCAGGAAGGGCTGAGGGACAGCAGCGCCCCACAAACCTCCGGGAGGGGGACAAGGGCTGGAGGGGACAAAGAGAGAATAAACACGAGATTTTAGAAAAAGAAAAAAATCCAGTAAAATAGAGATGATATCTAAAATATAATAAAAACAACTCTGAATAAAGAAAGTAACAGCAGAGCTTCTTCTCCTGGGACTTTGGGTTTCTTGTCCAAGCTCCGAGCTGGGTGTGAGCCAGAAACCAGTGGCTGGGAGAGACATTGCTGCTGAAGGGCTTCCTATGGCCAGAACTAAAGTGTCGAGTATCAAGGAACAGCTTGAGGTTACAGAAGCGCCAGCGCTCCCGTTGGATTCCCTCGTTTGAAGCTGAAAGCGGAGCTCCGTCTGTGACTCTGCTTTGTAAGGATTGAATGTAAAACTCCAGAGCAATGCCCGTTTCCCTCCCTCCTCTGGCCAGCGGCGCACGGAGAAGGGATGGGAGTTTCGGTGAGTCCGTGCTTCCCCCGGAGGGACAGGAATCCTTGCCGTGTCCAGCGGGGGTCCCTCCGCAGCCGTGCGGTCACTCCCCGGCCCGGCCCTGAGGCGCGGGGCAGTCGCGGGGCAGCCGCGCTCCGGCCCCGTCAGCGGCAGCGCCGCTTCGTGCCGGGCAGGAGCGGCAGAAGGAGCCGGGCGGCTGCGGGGGCTGAATCCCGGCAGGAGGAGGAGGAAGAAGAAGGGGCCGGGCCGGCCTGTGGTGTCCGATGGCCGGGGAGCAGCGGGGAGGCCTCGGGGAGCGGCGGCGGGCGGGGCTCTGTTGGAGCCGCCCCGAGGGGTTTGTGCCGTGCCGGGTCCCTGAAGGAGTCGCTCCGCGGGACGGGCGAGCTGGGAACGAAAGGAAATACAGAGAAGAGAATAAAATACAATCAAAGAGCCGCACCGAGAGGCGTCTCCCCCGCCCGCGTCTGAAGGAGCTGCACCGAGGGACGGGCGGAGGGTGAGTAGCATAAACCCCAGAGAATGGAGTAAAATAGAATAAAAAACTGCACCGGGATGTCCGCGGCGCCCGGTGTCACTCGAGAGCCGCACGGCGGGACGGGCGCTGTCGGGTGTGGCCAGAAGGGCAGCGCCGAGGAGGGTGAGAGGTGAGAATAGAAAAAACAATAGAGAGAATAGAATAAAATGCAATGAAAGAGCCTCACCCGGGGATCTCCGCAGCCCCGAGTCACTGAAGAGCTGCCCCGAGAGAGCGACGAGACGTGACGGTGGTGAAAAAGCCGCACTGGAGGGGCTTGGGATGGGAGGTGGGAATGGACTAAACTCGAGAGAACAGAATAAAAAAATGACAAAAACTCCGCACCGGGAATGGCCGCTGCCCGTGACTGAAAGAGCAGCACCGAGGGACCGTCGGGGCAGCACCGGGGGCTCTCGGCCGCCCCGTGTCACCAAAAGAGCCGCAGCCGGGGGGAGTTCTGGGGTCTCCTGGAGCCGCCCCGAGTGATCTCGGCCGCCCCGAGTCACTGAAGGAGGCGCAGCGAGGGACGGGCGGGGCGCGGCCCGGATCGAGCCCCTCCAGCTGCGCCTCGAGCGGCGACCCCGCGGGACCGCGCCGGGGCCGGGCGGCGGCGGCAGCCGGAGCCGGGAAAGCGGCTTGGAGCGGCGGAGACGAGCGGGGGGTTTCCGACCAGCTCCGCTCAGCCCTCGGGCACCGGGGGGTTCCGGGGGTTGTTCCCGACCAGCTCCGCTCGGCCCTCGGGCACCGGGGGGTTCCGGGGGTTGTTCCCGACCAGCTCCGCTCAGCCCTCGGGCACCGCGCTGGGGTCGCCGCGCACTTTTCACCTCCGGCCGCCCCCACGGGCCGGGCCCCGCGGCTCCCGCTGCCGCCGCCTCGGCCCCGCCGAGCCCAGAAACCACGAAAAGTCGCTGCCATGCACTGAAAAAGCTTTTCGTGGGCAGTGATGGGTGCGTGGGGAGTCCTTATGAACTCCCCTCCCCTCAGACCCTCCCGGGCACTGCCGGGCATTAGCGCAGCTCCCGGGGCCGGGTCCCTGCCACACTTGGGTATTAAATCCGAGAGATTTGAGGAGCGGGCACAGCCCTAGAAACCAGGGCTTTGCCCTCGGGAGCTTGGAGCGGCACGAGGGGGATAAAGGATCCCCTGCACTCACCAATGCCTCCTGAAGCAGCTCTGGCCCCCTAAGAACGGGGCTGTATTTGGGAGAGGGAGGATGGCTGGGATGGGATCTGGAATGAGACAGACACATGTTGGGATGAAGACGTTTGGGGGATCCGGTTCCTGAGGAGGTTTTGGGGCACTCTCCAGTCCTGAGGGATGTGTTACTGGGAGGGAGGACACACCTGGCTCTTGCACTTGGAGTGCGGCTCCAGAGGGAAGGACATGGGGAGCCCATTTTAGGGTAGATCCTGCTGCTTTCCACCAGTTTTGGGGGTGTTGTAGACTCCTTTGGGAGATTTCCCAGTCATTTTAGGAGGCGGAGGTGAGGCCTTTTTTGGGAGGATCCTGATGCTTTCTACCACTTTTCGGGGTTCTAAATGGCTTGTGGTGGAACCACTTTCATGGGTTCTGATGCTGCCCACCCGTGCTCTGCACTGGTCCGGACTGGTGCTCCCAGTGCCGTGTGGGGCAGGGCCATGGGGACCCCTCCACAGCACAGCCTGGCTGCTTTGGGGCTGACGGCACTTGACCGGCGCTGGCCATGGGGCGTGTGCTGGCAGCTGGGGCCATACTGGTGGTACTGGTGGTGCTGGGAGCTCACGTGTCTGGGGGCCAGCAGGACTCAGGTGAATGTGGGTGTCTCAGGGGTGTGGTGAGGACAATGGGAAAATATTGAGAGAGGTGGGAAAAAGGGAGGAAGAGAGCAGAAAACGGGAGCTGGAACGCCCAAACCAGGAGTCCAGCCCAGGGGTCTCTGGCCTGACTGCCCCCCAGCAAGTGGCTCCCACAACCCCTCACCCTGTCCCCAAAATCCCTTGGTATCCCCCCACCCATCTCTGTATTCCCCCCTCCAAAATCTCCAGGATCCCACGGTGAGACCAAAGGGGTCCAAATCCCCAGCTAGGGGGACCACAAGCCCCAAACTTTTTTCTCCACACAACAATCTACCCACTTTTCCCCTTCCTGGCTTCCCCCACAGCAGCTGGGGCAGCCAAGAGCCCAGCGCTGCCCCAGCCCGACCGGCCCCAGCTCCATCCCTGCTCCTCCCATGGGATGCGATGGGTTTGGGGGGAGGGGGCCAAGGGTGGGCACTGGGCCTGGGGGGAGGAGGAGCAGGGGTGGAGGAGGAGGGATGAAGGAGAAGGGGGAGAACGGACAGGAGGAAGAGCAGAAGGAGGAAGTGCAGGAGGAGTGGGAGGAAGAGGAGGGATAGAGGAGGAGCAGGAGCAGGAACAGGAGGAGGAAGAGGAGGCAGCACGTGCGTCCATCGCTCCCCGTATCTGCAGCCCCCCAGCCCCGGCAGCATCGCCTCCCCCGCATTCCGCAGGGGACCGGGGAGGGGAAGCTTGCCCCAAATATCTTGGGTGGTCCCTGGGAGGGTTTTTTGGGGGGGGTTCCAGCTGGTGGCTCACAGCAGAGCCCCGGCCGTGGGTGGGGGGATGCGGGGTCTCCCCCCACGTGTGGGTTGGTCTCCCTGGGTCAGGCTCTGGTACCACGTGGCGATTGCCCGGTGCCGGTGCGGCGTGAGGGGGACACCGGTTTTGGGGACTGCCTGGGAGATCCAGGTTTGGGGGAAGAGAGCCATGGAGTGGGAAGAGTGGAGAAGGGTGATCCCGGAGCTGGGGGACCCTGGGCAGCCTGAAGGGAGGGGGAGGATGGAGAGCAGGGGAACCAGGGACCCCTTGGACACCAAAGTGGGGAGCCCGGAAAGGGGGGACCCCTGGGATTCCCCGGACCCCTCATAGCCCAGAGAAGGCGGGAACATTGGATAGGGGGGAACCTCAAAATACACAGGACCCCAGAAGCCAAGAGAGGAAAATGACCCGCAGCCCAAAGTGGTGAAAACAGAGAGGGAACTCCGGGGAGGGTAGTTTTTGCTGAATCTTGGAGTTTTTGGTTTGAATCTGCATTATTTGGGCTGAACTTTAATTTTTGGAGGGGAGGAGTGAACCTTGGTGTTTCTGAGGTTTGTTGAGCTAAATGTTGGTGGTTTGGTTATTGTGGGGGGTAGAATCTTTATATTTTGGAAGGGCTTTTTCCTGGATATTGAGATTTTTGGGGCCATGTCTTCGTGTTTGGGGTTTTTTTGGCTGGATTTTATTATCTTGGAGTTTTTCATCGACACAAGATGCCCAGAGACTTCTGGAGATGGATTTGGGCAGAAGGAACCCCCAAGCCACTGCACTCACCCCTTGTTTCTCCCCCCAAACCAGGATTTGTCATTCCCAAGGTGTGGCTGGATGGAGGAGGAGGAAAAGCCCTGGGATACTGCACAAGGAGGGGCTGCAAACGCAGCCCCCAGAGATCCAAGGAGGAAAGAGCCCCCCTGTGTTGGGAAGGCAGCCGGAGATCCAGGGGGAGCTTGGAGCTGGGGGAGAAGCCTCAGCATGGGGAGAAGCCCCACAAGTGCTTGGAATGTGGGAAGGAACTTCAGGCTGAGGGAACACCAGAGGATCCACACTGGGGAAAAGCCCTATGGTTGTGGGGAATGTGGGAAGAGCTTTGGGCAGAGCTCCCACCTGATCCAGCACCAGGTGATCCACACCAGGGAGAGGCCCTATGACTGCTTAGAATGTGGGAAGAGCTTCAGCTGGAGCTCTGCCCTGAGAGAGCACCAGCGTCCCCACACCGGGGAGAGGCCCTACGAGTGTGGGGAGTGTGGGAAGAGATTTCAG
Source organism: Aphelocoma coerulescens (assembly GCF_041296385.1). NCBI lineage: Eukaryota > Metazoa > Chordata > Aves > Passeriformes > Corvidae > Aphelocoma > Aphelocoma coerulescens. Next base: position 2,315,561 of record NW_027183905.1, read on the forward strand.
ACCACCTTCAATCTCCTCGAACATCAGTGGACTCACAGAAGAGAGGCCCTTCCGCTGCCCTGACTGCAGGAAGGGCTTCAAGCAAAATTGCACCCTCATCACCCACCAGTGCATCCACACTGGGGAGAGGCCCTACGAGTGTCCTGAGTGCGGGAAGAGCTTCTCCAGGAGCTCTGCCTTGACCCAACACCAACGGAGGCACCGCTAAGGGAAGCCCTGCGAGTGCCCCGAGTGCGGGAAGAGCTTCGTGCGCTGCTCCAGCTCCATCCCCCGTGGGAGGATCGGCGTTGGATGATCCCCAGTGACCCCCGTTGGGCAGAGCCCTGGTGACCCCCGTTCCGGGTGATCCGCGCTGGGTGGGGGGAAGGTGTTGGAGAGATTTCTTTGCCTTCTCCTTGTGCTGCTGGGATTTGGTTGGGAATAAATATCCATGTGCCCAGGCTGGCTCTGTTGTGCCCGTGCTGGTGTTTGCTGAGGGATCTCTCCCAGTCCTATCCCATCCCAGGAACCCTTGGTTAAATTTTCTCTCCTCTGTGCAGCTGCAGGGGGCATCGACAGAGTGGCTTTGGTGGGTGCCTGGCATTGTTCCACGTCCCCCCAGGCCATGGACATCCCTGGGATCCCAGTGTGCTGGTGCATTCCCCTCTCCTCCTTTCCAGGCTGCAGTGTGATCTGAGAAATGCTTGTTAGGCCTTGGCCTTGAAAACAGCACCTGGGCTCAGCTCTTTCTGAGCTTGTCAGAAATACTGTCTGCTCCCAGGAATTGCTGAGGAGCTCCTGCTTTCCTTATGACCAGCCCTGGAAAAGGTTCCTCTTGCCCGAATGGCATAGCATTCCTGTTCTCCCACTTTCAGAGAAAGTGCCGACCCAGACTGTGGCCGGGATGAAACATCATTATGACTGAAGCCCACTCTCTTGGGACCCTCTCAACAGCGGCCCAAAAGGAGACCCTTTGAGCTCTCCTGGGCCACCGTGGGCTGGGACCAGCAATCTCCCTCTGAGGGGGCCTCTCAGAGCCAGCAAACCCTCAGGTTTGCTATACCTGGAGATCGCCGAACCACGATGTGTCCTGGGCCGATACCCTCACTCCTCGAGGCCTGATCCTGTGCCCAGAAGGACAGGAAAAAGCTTCCTTCCATAATGAGGATTTCACTGACTCTGAGGGGAATTTTTCACAGGAACCTTGCTTGCACTGGCTGTTTCTGTCTGTGTGCGTGCCCCTGCGCATATGCTATAGCAAACCTGAGAGAAATATTGCTTTCTTAGGTGTTTAAGTGAGTCAAGGTTCTAAAAAATTAAAATTTTAGCTAAGAGTTAGAAGAAATTTGTATTAATTAAGACACAAAGTAGAAAAACAAAAGATAACTTAATGCTTAGTAGATGCCTAAGCTAGAGCTGAGTGATGTATTATTTGCCATTATATTTTTAAGTTTTGTTTATAGAAGGAAACAAAATGAATGAACTGTCATCAAAAGAAATTGAAACTAATAGAACCAAGAACAGCACCTGGGTTTCGTAATAATTAATCAAAAGTAGGAGATCTTGGGCTGCGCCAAGAGGTCATGAAGGCCTGCCAACAGCAAGGAGGTAAAAAGGCCACTGTGAGGAAGACATTCCTGACTTCCTCTTTCAGGACCACTGACTCAATTCAAGAGAGAAACTGCGCATGCGTGAAAGACCAATGATCTCATTTTAATACAAAGCGGAGGATGGGAGGTGCTGGGGTCATACATATGCAGAAGATGTAAAACTTTGAGTAATAAATAGAGAACGAGAAACCTTGTACTTGGCTGGCATGTCTTTAGGAAGCTACTCCCATGCACCCCCACTTGTGCCTGAATAAACACACCACTTTCTAACTTTAATTAGTTAGAGGGTCTTTGTCCATGGATATCGAGATCTAATGAATCACCAGGAACCAGCATCCCCCATATCCCCTGGAAGATCCCCCCACGTCCCCATCCATGTCTTAGTTCAACATCTTTATTTTTACCTCGGGTTTGGGTGTTTCGAAAGGACAAAGAGAAATGAAAAGAAAATCAAGGCCACTGAGAGCCAGGAAGAGGCAGAGCCCCCCAGCCTGGTGTCTTTCCAACACGGCTCACCAGCACCACGGATCTCTGGGGCTCTGCCCAACGGGGGTCACTGGGGATCATCCAACGCCGATCCTCCCACGGGGGATGGAGCTGGAGCAGAGCACGAAGCTCTTCCCGCACTCGGGGCACTCGCAGGGCTTCCCTTAGCGGTGCCTCCGTTGGTGTTGGGTCAAGGCAGAGCTCTGTGAGAAGCTCTGCCCACACTGGGGACACTCGTAGGGCCTCTCCCCGGTGTGGATGCGCCGGTGGATGATGAGGGTGTAGTTGCGCTGGAAGCCCTTCCCGCAGTCGGGGCAGCGGAAGGGCCTCTCATCCGTGTGACTCTGCTCATGTTTGAGGAGACTGCAGCTCCTTGGAAACCTCTTCCCACACTCCCCACACTCGTAGGGCCTCTCCCCTGTGTGCGTCCGCTGGTGTGCCCACAGGCTGGATCTCCGGCCAAAGCTCTTCCCACACTCCCCACACTCGTAGGGCCTCTCCCCAGTGTGGCTTCTCTGGTGGACAATCAGGTTGGAGCGCTGGCTGAAGCTCTGCCCACACTCTCCACACTCATAGGGCCGTTCCCCAGTGTGGATTTTCCAGTGGCGGATCAGACTGGAGCTGTCTCTGAAGCCCTTCCCACACTCCCCACACTCGTACGGCCTCTCTCCGGTGTGGATTCTCTGGTGGAAAATCAGTCTGGAGTTCCACCTGAAGCCCTTCCCACATTTTGAGCACTTGTGGGGCTTGTCCCCATTGTGAAGCTGTTCATGGACCCCCAGCTCCAAGCTCTGGCTGGATCTCCGGCCGCCTTCCTCCTTGGACCTCCTTGGGCTGTGTTTGCAGCCCCTCCTCGTGCAGCATCTCTGGGGCTTTTCCTCCCCGTTGGATTCCTGCCCCGTGGAGCCACTCAAAACAGCCTCTCCCACCAGGTTCTGCCACAGGGATTTGTCCTCTCTGGGCTCCGTGCTCAGCTCCCTGTCTGGGGGAGGAAGGACAAGGAGAGGATGGGATTTGCCTCCGTGCCACAGGGAAGGGGAAAGAGATCCCCCCCAGTCTATCCCCAGCAGGACAGCGTCGGCAGCAGGGTTGTCCTGCAGTCGGGGTGATGCTGGGCTGGGAGATGGAGCAGGAGAGAGGGGGAAAGGGGCAGTGACTTCCTCCTCACCTGCCTGGGGCTCCCGGGGCATCTTCCTCTTCTTCGCGGCCTCCTCCTCCTCCATCCGGCCACGGGTTGGCAATGGGAAATCCTGCTCTGGGGGAAAACAAGGCCTGAGCGCCCTGGGTTTGGTGGTTCCGCTGCCCGAGCCCAGCTCGAGAAGTCGCCGCTCCTTTCAGTGCCGAGGGGCCCGGACCCCACTCATCTCCAGCCTCCCTCACCCCTCCAGGCTGCAGGGGGTCCCCCGGCTCCGGAATCGCCCCCCTCCGCTCTCCCTACTCCGGGGCTCCCGCGTTCCCCCCCGGCTCTCCCGGGGATCCCCAAAACCGGTATCGCCCCAACACCCCCCCCAAGGGGCATTTGCGGCTCAGCTTTGGGGTCCTGCAAGCTCCGAACATCGCCTGCCCCGCAAAAAACCCTCCCGGAGACCCCCGATGGGTTTGGGGCGAGCTCCCCCTCCCCGCTCACCTCGGGATGCGGGGGGGCGATGCTGCCGGAGCCGGGGGAGCTGCGGCCTCAGCGGGCGGGCGGGGGAACCGCGCGCTTCTGCTGCTGCTCCTCCTCCTCCTTTTCCTGCTCCTCCTCTTCCTCCTCCTCCTCCTCTCTCCCTCCTCTTCCTCCCGCTGCCCCTCCGCTCCCGCCCCGGCCCGGGCAGGTTCCGACACCCCAAAGCAGCCGCGCTGTGCCCTGGGGGGGTTCCCAAAGCGGCCCCGCCCCGCGCGGCACTGGGACCGATACTGAGAGCACCGGGAAGGAACTGGGAGCACGATCCCTCCCAGTACGGCACTTACTGGGAGCACTGGGAGGCGACAGCGACTGGCGGCGGCTGCAGCCGGTGCTGGGCGTGGCCAAGATGAGGGCGGGGTTATGCAAAATGCAAGGGGAATACCGCGGTGTGATTGGTGGGCGTGGATGGGCGTGGCTATGGAAATAGCGGAACGTTTCCCGCCGTGCGTTTGCTGGAGGTGGGCGTGGTTATGTAAAATAAGTGGGCCCTGCTCGGTGTGGCGTCAGTGCTCGTGGGCGTGGCCATGCAAATCACGCTGTCATTGCCCAGTGGTTTGTCGTTCTGGTGGGCGGGGTTATGCAAATAAGAAGGCCGGTCCGCATTTAGTTGTTGGACGTGGTGTCCGGTGTCCGGTCCCGGAGCGCGGAGCCCGGTTCGGGGGGTGTCCGGTGTCCGGTCCCGGAGCGCGGAGCCCGGTTCGGGGGGTGTCCGGTGTCCGGTCCCGGAGCGCGGAGCCCGGTTCGGGGGGTGTCCGGTGTCCGGTCCCGGAGCGCGGAGCCCGGTACGGGGGGTGTCCGGTGTCCGGTCCCGGAGAGCGGAGCCCGGTTCGGGGGGTGTCCGGTGTCCGGTCCCGGAGCGCGGAGCCCGGTCCAGGGGGTGTTCGGCCCCAGGAGAGGAGAGCTCGCTCTGGTCACTCGAGGAGGGGAAGTTTTGGGGTCCCCAGAGTCCCCTGGGGTGGGGAGGGGGGGGATTTAGGGTCCCCAGGAGAGGGGGCCGCCCCCCGAGCTCCCCCCACACTTTGTGCTGTCTCCAAGAATGTCCCCAAATCTCCTCCCATCATGGGGGCGCGGACCCCCATCCCAATCCCGATCCCAGGAGTGGCTGACCCCGATCCCGATTTCGGGGGGCGGCTGATCCCGATCCTGACCACGGTTCGGACCCCAATCCTGGCCCCAATCCCGATCCCGAGGGTGGCTGACCCCAATCCCCATCCCAGGGGCGGTTGATCCTGATCCTGACCCCGATCCTGACCACGGTTCGGACCCCAATCCTGACCTCAGTCCCGATCCCGAGGGTGGCTGACCCTGATCCTGACCCCGATCCCGATCCTGATCCCGGTTCCGGTGCCACGTGAGCGCTGATCCCGTTAAGAGCCTTTGCCCGGGGGGGTGACAACCATGGCCGCCCCCCCGGCGCGCCCTGTTCCTGTCACCGCTGCTCCTCGGGCATCGGCCTGGCCGTGGCCGTGCGGCTTCCTGGGTGAGGGGGGTGTCCCCAAATGTCCCCAACGCGGGAGGGGACACGGGATGCACCGGGAGGGGATGGGGGGGACACCCCCGGATTGTCCCCAACACGGGAGGGGGATAAGGGACAAACCGGGAGGGGATGGGGGGACACCCCAGGACTGTCCCCAACACGGGAGGGGGTTCCCGACAGGATTTTGGGGTGTCCTTGATGGGATTTTGGGGTCTGCAGTTCTGGCCACCACGCAGAACCTGTCACAGCCAGGCTTTGGGGTTCCTGGGGTGTTCCTGAGGGCTTTTTGGGACCCCCTGATGAATTTTGGGGGGTTTTTGCAGTTGCATGCGGGACCTGTGCCAGGGGATCCCTGATGGGGTTTTTAGGGTCCCTTTCAGGATTTTGGTGTCTGCAGTCCTGGCCACCATGCGGGACCTGTCCCAGCAGGTTTGGGAGTGTTCCTGATGGGGTTTTCGGGATCCCTGACAGGATTTTGGAAATTTTGGGATCCCTAGCAGCTTTTTGGGATCCTGAATTGCCCAAACTGGGCTAAGAGACACTTCAGAGACAGTCAGAGAAGTGGGTATTTGCTTTATTCAGCGCCGGATACGCGGCGGATCTCTCCTCCAAAAACACACACACACACACACACACACACACACACACACACACACACACACAGCACTTCCTACAACACAATATTATGGGTAAAAGTCATGAATATTCATCGCATTCTTCGGGATAGGGGTGGTTATACAAATCAGTTCTTGGAAGTCATTAATATCATTAGCATAGGTGTCACACATGAGTGGTGTGTCCTGGTGGTCGCACTGAGGAAGGCTCCTCTTCTTCCTCGGGGGTCTTTCCAATGAAGATCAGTACTCTTCATCACAATGCAATTTTCACCTTTCTGGAGCATGGGCAGTCCTTTGTGGGGTGACTCCGCAGTTTCTGCGCTGGTATCAAACAGATTCTTGTTCCTCTTATCTTGTGTCATAGGTTAGCAAGCACAGTCCCGGAAGGGATGTCCTTGCTAAGGGGTGCTTACAGTTTCCTCTGGGACCTGACAGAACCTATCAGCTGGCCAGTTTGAATATGGACAATTCTTTAAGCCACTTAAAGTTGTGACCGCCTCTGTGATACACACTTAAGAATAGACAGACTCCCCCCCAAGCTCCCTCTCGTTTCCAGCACTGGGACAGGTGGCTGCAGGGCCCAGTGGGCCCGGCCCAGGCCCTGCTCGGGCGAGGCCGGGCCGGGCCATGGCTCCAGGATGACCCCCCCAGCAGGGCTGTGGGCAGCCAGAGCGGCTCGGAACCAACCCCCCACACCCCACTGCGGCCAAGATTTCAGCAAAGCAGCACCGATGTCCGGCAGAGGTCAGTGACCAACAGTGATAAGCCACACAGCTGCAAGGCCGAGGTGAGATTAACCCTTTTATTGCTGCGAAGAGCTGAAAACCTGAGGGAAGAAAGAGAGGAGAGGCCTAAAGCTGAAAGTCTGTTGTGAAGCTATGATATATCAGAGTATCCCCTTGTAATTTCATAAAGATATGGGGGGTGGAGTGTTCAACTCGTAAGCAATAGGCAAATGCTGCCACAGCTGTAATTTCATGAGAAGCTTGGACAGGGAGAGATGAACCAAATGAGGACTTTTGCTCCAAAGGGGAAAGGAGAAAACCTCAGTTCCTAGAGATGCTCCCAGAGATAGTCTTAATGATGAAGATGAGGAAGACCCTTTGCTCCCAGGGAAGGAGAAGGGCCTCTGTTTCTTTGTTTCTGAACAGCTCAACCTTAAAATTGTACCCCAAAAAACTTCAAGAGTGGACCCTCGGAAGCAGTTGCGGGAAAAGCTGCAAGTCGGGGAAAGGGACTCACATTGCGAGCAGAGAGACTCCTCTTCCTAAATGGACTGAACAGTATTTGGAAGTGGGTGGCTGTCTCGTTGTGATACTGTTTTCATAGCACAAGCAAAAAGAGACTTCTCTTTCTAAATGGACTGAACAAGGTTATTATGGCAGTGGTAAACAGACTGAACATCTTAAGGGTTGTCTTTACATTGTCAGTGGGAGAAGGGAGGAAGGTGGGGGGAGGAGGAGAGTTCTGAAGGTGGTAAAATTTTTTTTTTCTTTTTCTTTTCTTCTTTTAGGTCTGTTAATAAACTTCTTTATATTCTTTCAAGTTTGGTGCCTGCTTTGCGTTTCTCCTAATTCTTATCCCACAGAAGATAAACAGTAATGAGTATTTTAGCCCAAACCACTACGCCACCCCACGCGGTTTGTAAACAAGAGTCGGCTGCAGTCGAGAAGGCTCCAGGCGCCTCCTTCCAGGCTGACTCTGCCGATGCTGAGGCTGCTCTGGGCTCTGACGGGGCTCTGCTGGGGCTCAGCTCTGGGCAAGGCTGGGCCCGCTCTCCCCTCGCATTGCTCCGGGCAGCTGAGTCACGGGGGGACAAGGAAGGGACACGTCAAGGGACTTGAGGTTTAACAGAGCTTTTATTCAAAAAACTGCCATAACTACCAGGCTGTCCTAACCACCATAACTAACTAGCAGTGCTAACTACCGTAACTATCCACTTGTCCTAACTACTATAACGAAAAGCTGGCCCCAGGTGCTTCACGTCCTCCGCTGCTCCTTCAATTGCTTTGCTGCAGCGATCAGAGGGCTCAGGCTGGAGAGAGGCTTGGCTGATGATAAAAATGGGTGCTGCCCAAAGGATGAAAAAGAAAGAAATCAACTGTTACTTTCCCAAGTCAAGTTCCTCACAGCCTCTGTTGCAACAAGACAAAGGGGAATGGTTTGAAACTCAGGAGAGGGAAGCAGGCTCAGATTAGATCTGAGGCAGAAGTTTTTTATCAGAAGAGTGGGGAAACACTGGCAGAGGGTGCCCAGAGATGTGGGAGGTGCCTCCTCCCTGGAAACATCCAGGCTCAGGTCAAGCAGGGCTCTGAGCCGCCTGATCTGCTTGAAGATGTCCCTGCGCCTTGCGGGGCACCTGGTCCAGATGACCAGGAAAGGACCCTGCCAAGCCAAACCAGGCGAGGATTCTGCTGGCTTTGCATGTGAAAAGCAGCGAGACTGGACACTATTGGAGGGAGCCCCACGAGAAAACCCCTCCCTCGCGCTGCTGTTTCCCCTGCAGCCGCTTCGCATCCACCTGCAGCAGCTCCTGGGCAGACCAGCGCCGCTCCTCGTCCGGCTCCAGGCTGCACTCCAGGAAGTCCCGCAGCAGAGCCGACAGGCGCCTGGGCTCCTGCAGCTGCGGGGTCCCGTTCTGCCGGATCAGACAGCGAGCCTGCGCGGAAAGCAAACACTTCTGAAAAAGCTCTGCCAGCTTCCTTCACACCCACGAGTGCTCACAGCGACCCCGGTTTCTCAGCCCCAGTCTCCAGGGACACTTTCCTCCCTGGCAGAGATGCTGCTCAGAGCTCATTTTTCTATGCCAACCAAAAAAGCCAAACGCTTCTGCAGCCACAGCCATTCCAACTTCCACATGATCTTGCCTTGAGAGCCAATGTCATTGGCTGACTTTGTTAGTTGGAACCTCCATCAGAAATAACCCATTTTGCTTCTCCAAATACGGACACCAGCTTTACAGGCCATTTGCAAGAGTCACTGTGGTCTGCCGGTGGTATTTCCAAGGATTCTTACATCAAATGCATCCCTGCAGTGCCACTGACACTCAAGTAAATGCATTCAAGATGCTCCATCCCAGAAACTGCCAGGCAAGGAACCCGAGGTTTGGGTTGCTGAAAGCTCAGCCTTGGTGACATGGAGAAAGTAGCTTGGGCTAGGAAAGAAATATGTTAGACTATGGGGATGTTAAACAATCATCTTCATGTTTTAGACAAGTTTCCCAGTGAGAAGAGTCAGGGGGAGTTCATCTCGCAGAACCTCTTTCAGAAACTCCTTCAGAAAACTTGTTGGGTTTGGGTGTGGGGTTTTGGGGTTGGTCTGGGGTTTTCTGCAAGATAAGATTAGAGCTGATGTTCTGGCTTCATCTTTTCAGGTCATCCTCGCAGACAGAAGAGCTGCAACAACTTAAAACCCAAAGCAAATTCTGGAGACTGCAGAATATTTGTCTGTGCTCAGGCTCGAGTCCTCTGGGAATTCCCTTCCCGATGGGCAGAGCCCTCCGGCTGCTCCTCCCAGGGCGGGGTCCCTCTGTGCTCACAGGCCTCTGCAAACTCTGGGAAATTTGCCTCTTACCATGGCCGCCGTGTGCTCGAAGTAAGGAGGTTCTCCTTCCACCATCTCAATGGTCACAATGCCCAAGGACCAGATGTCCACCTTGGGGCCATAAGGAGAACTGGTCACAACCTCTGGGGCCATCCAGTGAGCAGTGCCCACCATGGAGCTGCACTGCTCCTGCTCAGGGCTGAGCTGAGCGCAGAGGCCAAAATCAGCTGAGGACAGAAACAAACACTGTCAAAGGCAGCTGGAATGAGGAAACCAAGCACAAAGATTCCCCACTCTCAGTCGGAGAATGCACTGCTGAATCCAGCTGGAAAAAGTCCGCAGGGCTGTAGCCAAGGCAAGATGGAAGTGGACCCTTAAAGGAACCCTCAGCTTTCATGCAGTGGCTTTTAGTGATTCCCTTGAAGCTTCAGATTCCAACTCCCGCCCCTCTGCAAGGGCCATACCCAGAGCAAAGCCACTGCTGACACCCTGCTCCTCTCCTGAGCTCTCTGCATGGGGCAGCCGCTCTCAGCTGGCAGCAGGGGCCGGGCACCGCCACCAGCAGCACTTGTGGGGCTCTGGCCGTCACTGGGAAGCAGCCCCACACCCGCAGCCCGGGAGCGCCGTGCCTGACCAGGAACACCCACCCAGCTTGACAGAGCCGTCCGTTGCCAGAAGGATGTTGGAGCTCTTCAGATCTCTGTGGATCACCCGGTTTGAGTGGAGGAAATCCAGGCCCTGCAGACACTGAGAGAGAGCAAGAAACACGAGGGTGGAAATCCATGGCCGGAATACACAATCCCACAAGAATGGACAGTTTAGAATTCTGCCAGCAGCAGCTTTGCTGTGCTAGGCCAGGAGTGCAGTGCAGACAAGCTCCGGGCAAATGGTTCAAGGCAAAGCTGAGAACAGCAAATCAAATCAAAAAAGACAGAGAGTCCCACAACAGCAGGAAAGAGGACAAGAGCAGAGTGGAAGTGCAGTGACACTGGCAGGCCGTTCACTTCAGAGGCTCTTTCTTCTCCAGCTCATAAAAATAACACAGAAACAAAGCTCTGAGCATGGAGCCACTCCTGTTCTCAGGCCCTGCTTGGAAGGAGCATTGTGTCCATGGGAAGCACGAGCAGGATCCCTCACCTCCCGACTGACAGCTGCCATCTCTCCTTCAGCCATGCGTGTCTGTCTGACAACGTCCTGCAAAGTTCCTCCATCCATGTATTCCATCACCAGCCAGAGATCTTCATCAACAAGGAAGCTGGAAGAGGCAAACAAAGGCATGGAGATGAACATGCACTGCTCAATTCCCTGATGGAAAAGCCTCGAGTGGAGTTTTGTTTCCAGGTCACTTGTAAATGAGGACAGAATCCGATGCAGAGACATTCCTGCCAGGCTGCACAGTCCTTGGGATCTGCACAGTCTAAAGGAGAAGGAGACGCCTGTGGGAAAGGAGAGGCCTTAGATGGCAAGCAAGTGAAAAATGCAGTTTAGCAGCAGCCCAGATCAATGTGGAACCACAACACTTGCCCCCAGCTGCTTCAGCATCTGAACTCAGCACTTCCACCGTTCCCTCCAGAACAAGGCAACACAACTTCCAGAGTTATCCAGGGCAGGAGGCCGTGCCGCACTTAGGACAAAAGTGGTCAAGTGTTTGGAAAACCTTGCAGAAAGTCCCTTCAGAAACAGGCAAGGCCATTGCAAAATGGGCACATGAGGCATTTCTGGAAACAAGAACCTGGTCTTCCTGGCATCTGCAGCAATGGAAAAGAGTTGGGAAGGAGAAGCCAAGGGAAATAATTTCTGACAGGGTTTATCAGCACTTGTCATAAGACCCAGAAAACTGGGTCAGCTTGAAGGAAAAACCAAACCAAAGCAACAAAAGCACACGGAGGGAGTGAGCTGATAGGCTGTTGTTTTGGGAAGCTACGGCCGGGTGAGGCTTTTTCAAAACAGGCTACAGACTGCGGATGCCAGGAGAGATTAACGCAGGGCCCGTGCACGGGATAAGAGCTGAAGCACTCACCTGTCCAAAAAGCTGACAATGTTGGGGTTCTTCTTGTCCTTCAGGACCAGGATCTCATTCACAGCTCGTTCCCCATTCTGCCCTCTGAGACTCATTTTCTTTATGGCCACCTGAAAGGACATTGCAGCCCTTGAACTGCAGGAGTCTGGGGCAGGAGGCCGCAGCAAACACGGAGCGAGTCTTTGCGGAGCGACGGAGCCGGGCTGTGCCAAACTGCCTTGGGATGGGACACCCGGGCTCAGCAAGTGACATTCCCACAGCCCATTTCTCTGCTCGCTGCGGGGCCGCTTACAGGACACAGGGCCAGAGACATTTGGCCTTGGAAGCTCTGCAGAAATGGGCCCTCAGCTCTCAGCCTCAAAGCTCTCACAGCATTCTCTGCACCTGCAGTCTTCTCAAACCGCCTTAGTTTACCACCACTCTCATTATCATTCAAACACATTTTGCAAGCAGGAAGTAATTCTGCTTCTGTGAAAACAGAGCAAAACAGCCGGGAACCCTTTAGCAATCCTGTGGGATTTGGTCATGATTTCAAACGCAACTGCTCTGTTTGGGATTGCACAACAGAGCAAACACGCACAAACATTGCTCAGATGATCCCTGTCACGGGCTGTCACTGACACCAGACCCAAACACAGCTGCAGGGTTTAGGAGAGAGCTTTGCTCTGCACATCCATCTTCTCATTCCTCTCCCTCTCTCTGGGAACAGCTGCAGTAGGACTAAAACCCCAAACTGATCCCAAGCAGGATCGCTCCTTCATTAGGTCTTGAGGTACTCTTTGAAGATGAATCGCAGGATGGAAAAACTGCTAAACAGTGTTCCTGTCTGAGGCTGGGATGAAGATAAATTAGGCCTCAGCCTCCACCAGCTGATGCACTGATGTTTTCAGATATGAAGACCAAGCCAGCGTGTCCTGCTCTGACAGACACCGCTGCCCTCCTTGCATTCCTTTGGCCACTTCAGAAGGCTCAAGTCTGTCCCAGCCGTGCTCTGCAGGCTGACACTGCTGTGCCTTCAGAGGAACAGCCTGTGCAGGAAAGCTCTGCTGGCCCCCCAAAGCTGCAGCCACAGCTCCCAGCAGAGGGGAAAGCCCTCGAGAGCTGCCCGACGCGCTGGGCGTGGTGACACTGACCTCTCCTCCAGTGGCCCTGTCGAGTCCTTTATAAACGGTTCCGAAAGCCCTGGAGACAGAACAGCAGAGAGGAAAAAAGCAGCGCTTTAGGCCCTGGGAGTGAAAGCCAGCCCAGACAGGAGATCTCTGCTGCCTGCAGCGTTTACAAAACACCTGGGTGCATCGACCCTTCAAACAGCAGCGCAGCAGCCACCAGCCCTGTGCCACACAAGGTGTGCGAGAGAAAACTGAGGCCCAACATGAAGGAAAAGGGCTGGAGCAAATCCCAAATGTCCACACTGAATTACTTTAGTCCAAAACCTAGGGTGGGAGCAGGTGTCTAAAGAACTGGAGAAGAATGTATTTCATCCTTTTGCATTTCCTGCCTACGAGCTGCAGGATCCACAAGGGCCCTGCCATCAGGCAGCTGATGCATTTTCCCCTCGAGTGCAGCAGCTCTGTGTCTGTTACTGAATGTACGGGGCTTACTACCTGTGCTGAAAAGAGCACTTATTAGTTCATCTCTGGTTTCTGTTTCTAAACTGTTATGTTGATAATCCTGACCGGTGGATATTTTTGGAAGCAAACTATTTGAAAGGAATCTTCTTGAGAACTGTTTTCTGACAGGCACCAGATGGTGAGCTGCTCTTTCAGGCAATCAAATTCCAGGGACAGAAGATCTTCCAGGTCCTGCTCCTTGCTGCAGGCAGGACACTGCCGGCCTCAAGGGCTTTTGACGGTGCCTTCTGACCACAGTTACCAATTCTGGTCAGGACTGAGAGACAGCAGGATCGTGGCCCAGTGTCTGAAGCTGTTTGCAGCTTGCCTGGCTTCTCACTTGATCCTGCACCAGCAAATACCTGGCCCCTGCTTGTGCAGAAGTAACTGCCGTGCACTTACCCTTGGCCAACCTGCTCCAGTTCCAGGTATTTCTCGGCAGGCTCCCCCACGCTCACGGTGCTCCCTGAAAGAAACCACATGGAAGACGCTCCCTCCCAGATGGAGAGCCCGCCTTGCAGCAGGGCCAAAATGCAGCCCCACTCCCTGGGGCCGGGAGCCCCTTGCTCTCAGCTGGGCAAGGACAATAAATGACTCTGTGACATTCAGCTGCACAGCAAGCCTGGGTGCAGCTGATGCTGAGACACACACGCAGCACCCTGCTCTGGCACACAGCAGCACAGCAGACGTACTCAGCTGCATCAGGCACCACTCCTCTCTGCCCTCTGGCTGCAGGGCTGTGCTGCTGTCAGAATGTTCAGCCCAGGATCCCGCAGCAGAGGGAGGTTCAGTGTCCTCTTCCCAACCAGAGGGAGGATCCCCGTCCTCTTCCCAAAATGCAGCAGGTCCTTGGTCTTCTTTCCAAGCCACAGGATGTTTGCCGTCCTCTTCCCATGCTGGGAGAATATCAGCCTCCTCTTCCCAAATCACAGGATGTCCTCTGTCCTCGTCCCACGCTGGGAGATGTCCGTTGTCCTTGTCCCATGGCACTGGAGCCTCGCTGTCCTCGTCCCACACTGGGTGATGTCCACCATCCTCGTCCCACACCACAGGAGCTTCACTGTTGTATTCCCAAACCGTGGGATGTTTGCCCTCATCTCCCGGGACAGAGGGAAGTTCACCATCATCCGCCAGAACAGCGGGAAGTTCACTGCTGTCTTCCTCTTCTTTGGCCTCCTCTTTGGAAGCACAGGGAGCCAGAGGAGGAGCTGATGCTGCTTTTGTGCCCTGTGGACAGATGGTAGCGTGAGGGACAGGAAGTTCTCTCTCAGTTATCGCCTTATTTATCCTCAGCTACACATCCAGCTGCACTAAGCAGAAATGGGATTCAGAACTGTTCAAACTAGGAATGGGCTAAAGTCGACATTGCCACTTATTGCTGGGCATTCCATATTCCACCGTGGCTAAAGCCAGCAAGCAATCTTCTGCCTGCAAAACCAGACCTGCAGCTCTTCAAAAGCTCTTCAGCAGAGAAGGAGAAAAGTGCCAGGGATCCCTTTGCTGCTGCTGCTGCTGCAAAGACACTGGCAGGAACTTTCCTTCAGCCTCCCAGGCCGGCGCTCGACTGCCACACGCCAAGCTCACAACTCTCTGCACAATTCCGACCACCAAAGGTTCCTTTCCCACTCACCGAAGGAGGAGTTGCTCGGGATCCACGCGTGAGGTGCCCTGCAACGGGACAGGCAACACGAACCAGATGCTGTTAGGAAAAACCTGCCCGTGGTGGGAACTCCCACGGAGCAAGGACACCCCGAGAGAGCATTTTGCTTCCACAACATCCCTCCAGGAGCCACAGTCCCTTCGCACAGCAAGCAAGAAGAACAGCACAGAATCCTGGGCTGTGTCAGCTCTTGGCTGCAGCAGCCAACGCAGGGAGTTCCAGGCTCCGCTGGCACAGACTCTGCGCTTGAGGGAACAGAACCCCCCCGGCTCCATTGCAAATGCTGTGCACGCCCCGCTGGCTGCAGACACCCCCTTTTTCAGCTGCAGCTGCTGGCAGGAGCTCTCCCAAACCAGCGGTGTCTTAATGGCAATTTGGTTACAAAGGCAGCTCAGTGCCAGTGGGAGAACAGAAAGCACACAGCAAGCCCGAAGGCACCGACGCTGCAGCCAGGGAAAACCTCGACTTACGTGCCAAGTGGGCTAAAAAATACCCCGAATAAGCCACAGAGTACAGAGTGCAAACTGCAGCAACCGCTTGCTGGATCATTTTGGCCGTGCTGCACACGTGGCAGACTGTACCCCTGCGAGCACAGAAGGACACCCGGCAGGGGCTGGGCTGGCTGCTGAGAATGCCTCGGGCAGGAGGATCCTCCGGCAACCAGCGGGCGCCCAGAGCCGCTCTGGACACTGAGGGCTCCGTGCCCACAGCAACGGGAACACGGCGAGGACGCGGCAGCGTTCCCGTGACATCACAGCAGCAGCTCCCGCAAGAACCGCCTGGAAGGTTCTCCTCTGTCACAAAGGAGCACAAAGGATCCTCCCGGGGCACAGCCTGTTGCTCAAAGGATCCAAGAGGAACCCAGAAAATGCAGCAGACCAGGACAGCCCATAGCCAAGCCTGAACAACGAAATCAAAGCCATGCACTGATGCTCCGAATTAGGGGCGGGAGTCGGGAGGCTGCAGGGCTTCCCAAGGAGCCGGAGGCAGCCAACACGCAGGGCTGGGCAAGTCGGGCCGGGAGCAGCGGAGAGCTTTGTTTCCCTTCCCAGCTGAATGGCGGCTCGGGCCGGGCCCGTTCCAGGGCTGTTCCTCAGCTGCGGCTTTCCCCTCACGCAGCCCGGGGGGCGCTGGGAGCGCGGGGCGAGCAGGCTCGCTGCGATTGGGCGGTGCTGCCGTCAGTCGTGGTTCTGGCGCGCTGATTGGTCGGAGCGGGGAGCAGCCCGGGCCCGGAGCCGCCGGCAGGGCGGCCGTGGCGCAGCAGAGGCGCCATTGGCGGAGCGTCTGTGCGGGCCCGGGAGCGGCGGCGGCGGCCGGAGCCCGGTGAGGCGGCGGCGGAGCTCGGAGGCGGCCCCAGCGCAGGTGGGAGCCGCGCTCGGTTCTGGCGGGGCTCGGCGCTGGCTGCGGGCGGAGGGGGCGGCAGGGGGCTGGGGCGGGTTCGTTGTGCCGTGTGGGCGCCGTGTTCGCCCTGGCGTGAGGGCGCTGCGGGAGCGGCTGCCCGCGCTCTCCTTGCCGCTGCTGCCTCGGCAGGAGCCGGTGCCGGAGCAGCGCTGGCTCGTCCCGGCTGCTGTGGGTAGGACAGAGGTGGCTGCCCCGTCGGCGGGAGTGTGCGGGAAAGTTCCCGTGGCCAGAGGTTTGTGTCCCCAGAGGAGCCGGAGGAGTCCTGTAAAAGGAACTTTATTCCTGGACCAAGGGAGAGGCCACGGGGCATTTCCCGTGGGGTCTGTCCAAGTGTTGGAGGACGCAGCCTCCTTTTTATGCCGATTTCCGCGGCCGCATCTCCGTGTCCCTTTTCCCAGTGACTGAGGTCCTTGGAAGGTACAGACTTCCCGATCCGCCTGCTGCATGTGCCCCTTAATGTGCACCCCCACTTTGTAGAACATCCGATATTCATGGCTCTGTGGAGTCTTTGTTCTTCTTCGGGAAGTTCAGGAATTTCGCAGGACCTTGGCTGAGCAGCAGTTCGTGTCAATTAGTAACATTTTCTGAAATTTATGGTTTCTGTCGTTAGTTCCTTATCTCCAAGTCCCTGGCCCTATCTCCAATGGGATTCACAGCATCTGTTTCTAAAGACTCGTTCATTTTTTTTCCTTTTAATCCCCCCTTCTTCTTATTTCAGTACTTCTCTTTACAAACTTTAAAAATGCCTTAATCTGTTTTTCCTGGGCCTTCTTTGGTTTTGGGATTATTCTCAGTGACCTCATTCTGTGTCCTTTTGCAGCCGTTTCTGGGTCAGGAGGCCTGGCTGCCACCTGCATGCCCTTGATCCCCTGCTGAATGAGCTGCACTGAGCAAGGTGTGGTGCATGGTAAAAAGATGAGAGTTGCTGTAGCACCTGAGAGGAGAAACAGCATTGGTTTAACCCATGGTCTGCCAGGGAACCACGAAAACGTGTCCCATTCCCATCCTTTCCACATTTGGAGCTGCACATGAGCTGCTTTTTTCTTTCCTTTGTTCTTGTTTCACCACATTTCCTTTGCCATCTCTTTGACAAGGGCAGTTTGAGTAATTTAATTTTTCACAACCTCCTGGTCCTTCTGCTGAAAGAGGATCTGATGCCATCCCAGGGTGAAATGTGGCGTTGCTCATGGGAGTGGATTGGTGGGTGAGAAGGTCAGGAGCTGGAGCTGTGTGCTTGGTTATGATTTGGAGGACAGCTTGTAATCTAATGATGCATTGAAGTGATCAATGGCTTCTCTGGCACCTGGTATGAATTCGTTTGGGTTCCCAGGGGCTGCTCCATGGTGTTGTAGGATTTGTTCTGGTGGCCGTTCATCTTTTCCCCATTTTTGGGCACTCCCAGAAATGCCAGGGATGCATCAATTGACCACTTTTCTCTGATTAAATCATCACATCCTTGGATTCCCAAGTGATTTCGCTGACCTTGTGGCAGCAAAAGCAGCCCAGTGGTCAAACCCACCCTGTATAACCCAGACAGTGCCAGCAGATGTTGGAGTGGGGAGAGGGATGATTCCCCCCCGCTTTTGTGAGTGAAGTTCTCCCAACATTCTCCGTTTGCTGTTTTCCTTTGCAGCTTCAGGGATTTCTGTTGCAGAGTCCGAGATGCTCAGTGCGGGCTCTGCCTTTAGCGATGCAAATTCCGTCTGTGCAGGGAGGCAGAGCTTGGGGTGAGGGGCAGAGGGAATCAGCCCAATTCCTCTGGCAGGCAAGGAGAGCCTGGGACATTGTGCACACTTCCCGCAGCAGAGTTAATTTGCATTTCTAAAGCTCCTCTGCTGGCTGTCTGGAAGGAAGCTTCTCTTCCAGGGCAACCATCAGGTGACTTTCACGTGTCACCCCCAAAAGCGGCTTTCTTTTTTTTAAAATGTTTTTTTTAACTGTTTATGAGTTAAAGGGTCTCCTTTAAAGCTCTTCCAGTTTTGCAAAATGTAACCGAAATGTGAACATTGAAAAACCCATTCCAAAATTCTGCCATCACTAACAGCCACACACACACGTACACAGAAAAAACCCCAAGCAATAAAGATTTTTGCTGCTTCTTGTCCTAAGACTAAAAATTGACACACCCCTGGCCCAGACCCATCTGACAATATCAAAGTAGGATTATTAAGAAAACGCCTTCTAATGTTGTAATCTTGTCACCAAAACTGTGGGAAGGACACAAACTCTCCAACAACCTTTTTAGGGTTAGAGGATCAAGACTGAAGAAAATGAATACAGAAGCTAAATTTTTAGCAATATAACATTGAACATTTATTAGTAGAACAAGGGTACAAATCACAGCCTGGGGCGCTTGGCAATGTTGCCAGAGGCGCCCTCCATTCATTTTACTGTGGGCTTAAGTACTCTCCTGAACTGTTACATATTCATTAACCCAGAAAGGAATTTACACTTCCCTCCCCTTTCCCCCTGTCCCGTTTCTGCCCCTTCCCCCAGCAGGACACCGCCTCAGTCCTCTGGATCGCTTCAGAACTGCAGACAGGCCCCCTCTCTCCGGTGCCTCCGCAGTCTCCAGCCTCATTTGCAGCTGCCAGTTCCCTTGGGCGGTGTGAGCTCTGATGAGGTAACAATCTTCCTGGGATGCATGCGGTTTATCTTCTTTGTTTCTCTAAGATGTCTTGGTTCCTGGCTCTGTAGTTTCTCAGCTCAAAAGACATTTATTACCGTGTGTTTATTAATACATTTCTTAACTTACTACAACTATTTCAAAGTTACAATTTACCTTAATCTCGTTTCTACTTAACCACATTTTACCTTAACACTATTTCTGCATAATCCATCATCACTTCTAAATGTTTGAATCATATATGTAAAAGACAACATTTATCATTCACTCATTTATCACACCAGGGTAAGGAATTCCAAACATGGATTCCAGGGGAGATAATTGAATATCTGCCCTGGGTCTGGCTCTTCTTCTTGCCAAAGCCAAAGGCAGCAGCCGTACCCGTGGCATCTTGGTTTCTCTCAGCAGCTTCAGAAGGTGTTTCTTTATTTCCCCATTCATTCTTTCTACCCGACCTGAACTCTGGGGGTGCCAGGGCGTTTGGAGGTCCCACTGTGTTCCTAAAGCAGCCAGAACAGCCTGAAGGATCTTTCTGGTAAAATGAGTTCCCCTGTCTGAGTCCATTGCTTCCACAATCCCATATCTTGGAATTGTTTGTTCCAAACATGCCTTAAGAACTGATGCAGGGATTGCTGAAGCAGTTGGAAATGCTTCTGCCCCGCTGTGAGCTGCCATGCTGTTAGCAGAAGATATTGAAGCCTTCCTGCTCCGGGCATTTCAGTGCCAGGCTCTTCCAGGCACCCCCAGCTCGGCCCTTTGAGCTGAGCATGCGGGCGCTGAGCTGCGCTTTGTCTCCTTCCCTTTCCTTAAGAGCAGCGTGTCTTGTCACTCTTTTCCCTTCTGCTGCCCTTGCAGACCCATCCCTAAACACCTTTTCTCCCTCAGGCCAGGGAATGTCTGGTCAATCTCTCCTAGGCCGGCTCTGGAGCTCTGTCACTTGACTGCAGCCATGGGTTTCTTGCCAGCCCCGTGTCCAGGGCCGTTCAAACAGGAGGCTGGGTTCAACCCTTCCCCTGTCCTCAACTCTGAATCCTCCTGTTCCATCCAACAAGTTTCATTCTGTAAGAACCCAGCGCTGCTCATCCATTTAGAGGCTCCTTTGGTTAACAAAGCTTTACCTTGATGCCAGGCTGGAACAATGAGAGATTCTGCTGCTGTCAGTTTTCAGGCCTCAGTTCCCATTAAAGCCGGGGCTGCACAATTCTGCAGACAATGAGGCCACTCTCTGGCCACTGGGTTGAACATTTGAGCCCAGGAGTTCCTTTGGCATGGCCCTGATTAACGTCCACATGCAATTCAAATGGTTTTTCCCTGTCTGGGAGGGCCAGGGCAGGAGGCTCAGTTAATCTGCTTTTGAAGCCTTGAAAATTGTGCTTTCCTTCTGGTGTCCATGATGGGGTTTCTTGCCTGGCAGGAGAGGAGAGTTGTAGGGAGAGATGCCTGGCTCCAGAAGCGCTGCCTTTAGCAGGGACTCAGTAAGAGGCTGTAACCCCTTCCTTGCCTCCCTTGGAACAGGGTATTGCTTTTAGACACCACTTGTCCTGGATGCTTCAGAGGAATTTGGAGAGGCTCCATATCTGATTTTCCCTATTTCCGTGGGGCTGCCCACACTTCTGGGTTCCCTTCAGCAGAGGCCTTCGCAGACATTTGACACCAAGGTACAGCAGCATTAGCCTCTGTATCTCCTTTGACAATGTGAATTTGCATTCCCACTTCAGCCATCAAATCCCTTCCCAGTAAATTACAATCACAATTAGGAGCAAACAGAAATTGATGCATTTCAAACCCATCCCCCACATCTACTGATAGTGGTTGAATAAAACACACCTGCTCATCTTTCCCACTTATTCCCTGAATAATCAAAGAACTTCTTGACAATTTCCCCCCTTAGGTGTCAGATTCGGAGTGGATCGAGAGGCCCCTGTGTCCATCAGGAGCGGCCTCGTCTCGATCCAGACGCGCCCTGAATGTTCTCAAGGGCTCTGGTGCGGTGGGTCCCTGGTCTGCTGGGAGCTCTGCCAGCCCTGACAATCCATGTCCATGTGGGGTGGACTTGCTGGTGCTGAGGGTGCTGCTGTCTGTGCTTGCAGTGTCCTTCTGGCCTGCAGATGGACCCCTGATTCCTTGCCAGGGGCTGTTTGGGTGGGCTCTGCCGTGCCGAGGAGGGCAATGCCTGTGCCAGGTGCTTGTGGCCGCCGCCGTCCCCTGGGTGCTGGGGCCCCCTTGGGCCCTGCGGTTCATCCCTGGGGGGCTGTAGAAACTCTGCCATGGCCTTTGCCTTCACCTTGGCCTTTTGCTCATCCCTTCTTGCATTCCCCTGCTGAGCCTTTCTGGCCAAGTGCTGCAGGGGCTTCTTGTACCTCTCCTGCAGCCCCCTCAGTGCCCGTGGGTGCTCATCCTCTGACAGCTGCTGAGCTTTCTGCAAAATCATTCGTTTCTCCAGTGACCCAAACAAGATCAATGAAAGAAAATCCTGATCCTTCCACATCCCGCAGCCTCCTGGGGGCCGGGGGCCACTGCCGGTCCTGCCCGGGGGGTGTTGGGGTCAGGCAGTGCCCGGCGCTGAGCCCCGGCTGCCCCACAGCCCCGGCCCGGCCCCGCAGCTCCCCACAGGCCCCCAGCCCGTGCTGCCCTGTCCTGCAGCTCCCCACCACAGAGAAACACCTGAAATACTGAGCTCTTTTTTCTTTCCTGTCCTGGAAAGCAGGGTATATAAAGGAGCTGGAGCTGGCTGTGAGGATAAGAGGGTTTTGGCCCTTTTGGAGGATAAGATAAGGGAAGGTACTGGAAAACATTCCAATTCTCAGTATTTTTCTCTTCCTCCTCTTTTCCATCTTCCTTTTCCTTTCTTACCACATAGATTCCTCCTGCTGCTGTTTGCCTTAACCATGTTCCTGCACACTCCCTTCAACCAATCCCTTCCCAGCACACCAACACCATCCGTCCCCTGTTGCTGAGACCCCTTCTCGACTTCCCTTTTTCCCCCTGCTGGGTGTCCATGTCCTTAATTAGCTCTGGGAGAATGTGCAAACTGCCTCAACATTGTCCCCTTTTGTATAGGACACGATGTCCATGGTTCTGTTCAGGCTTTGTTGTTGTTCTGGAAGTTGAGGAATTGAGCAGGAGCTTGGCTGAGCAGCAGTGTGTGTCAGTCAGTGCCATTTTGTGGAGCTGCTGGTTTGTGCTGTCACTTGCTTGTGTGCAAGTGCGTGTGGCTGTGTCCGAGCAGATTCAGAGCATGTGTTTGTAAGGAGGCGTTGGTGTTGTTGGTTCGCTGGGGGTGCCCGGTTTTCGGGACATCCCCCCTGGAGCAGGGTGTCCCCCCTTGGTGCAGGCGCGGCCCTCAGGCAGCGCTCAGCCAATCAGAAGGCGCGGCGCTGGTGACGCAGCAGTTGCCAGGCAGAGCCGCAGCGCCCGGCGCTCCCCAGCTGGAGCCCACGTGTGGCCCGGCCTTGGCGCCCCCCGCCAGGGGAATTTGGGGAGGTGGGAGGGGGGGAGCGCCAAGGCCGGGCCGGGCCGTGCTGTGCTGGCAGAAGTGGCTGCGGCGGGGGCCGAGTGCGGGCAGGAGCGGCCGAGAGCCCAGCGCTGCCCCAGCCCGAGCTGCCGCAGCTGCATCGCTGCTCGTGCTGTGCGATCCGAGAGCTCTGGGGGGCAGAGCGAGCCAGGGCTGGGTGCTGGGCCTGGGGGGAGCAGGAGAAAGGCTGGAGGAGCAGGGCTGGAGACCAGAATGGTGAAACGATGCCCGTGGGAGCAGCAGGTGGGATTCTGCAGGAGAATGAGTAGTGTGAGGAAGAGGAGTGTGACGAAGAGTAGGGACACAGGAGGAGGAGCAGGAAGACGAGGTACCGCAAGGTTCCAGCACTCGCTGTATCTGCAGCCTCCCCCCAGCCCCAGGAGCGTTGCCCCCCCCATCCAGCAGGTGATCAGGGAGGGGGATCCACGATTTTCCCGAGGGTGAATCTTGGTGTTTCTGAGGTTTCTTGGGGTCCATGTTGGTGCTTTGGTTTTTTTGTGGGGGCTGAATGTGTTTATATTCTGGAGGGTGTTTTGTCTGAATCTTGACATTTGTGGGAGTTTTTTTTCTGTGTGTTGACGTCTGGGGGACTTTTGTGCTGAATCTTGGTGTTTTGGAGGTTTTTACAGACACAAGATGCGTGGCGATGGACAAGGGCAGGGGGAGCCCCCAGCCCAAGGCGCTCACCCCTTGTTTTTTCCCCCCAAACCAGGATTTGTCATTCCCAAGGCGTGGCCGGATGGAGGAGGAGGAAAAGGCCCAGAGATGCTGCACGAGGAGGGGCTGCAAACGCAGCCCAGACAGATCCAAGGAGGAAAGAGCCCCCCTGTGCCGGGAAGGCAGCCGGAGATCCAGGGGGAGCTCGGAGCTGGGGGAGAAGCCTCAGGGTGGGGAGAAGCCCCACAAGTGCCTGGAATGTGGGAAGGGCTTCAGCTACAAATCCCATCTGAGGATACACCAGAGGATCCACACGGGGGAGAGGCCCTACGAGTGTCCCCAGTGTGGGGAGAGCTTCGGCCAGAGCTCCAGCCTGAGGGCACACCAGCGCATCCACACCGGGGAGAGGCCCTACGAGTGTTCTGAGTGTGGAAAGAGGTTTCAGACCAGCTCCGATCTCCTCAAACATCAGCGCATTCACACGGATGAGAGGCCCTTCCGCTGCCCCGACTGCGGGAAGGGCTTCCAACGCAACTCCCACCTCATCAGGCACCAGCACATCCACACTGGGGAGAGGCTGTATGAGTGTTCTGAGTGTGGGAAGAGGTTTCATACCAGCTCCCACCTCCTCCTACATCAGCGCATTCACACGGATGAGAGGCCCTTCCGCTGCCCCGACTGTGGGAAGGGCTTCCAACGCAACTCCACCCTCATCACCCACCGGCGCATCCACACCGGGGAGAGGCCCTACGAGTGTCTCCAGTGTGGGAAGAGCTTCTCCAGGAGCTCTGCCTTGACCCAACACCAACGGAGGCACCGCTAAGGGAAGCCCTGCGAGTGCCCCGAGTGCGGGAAGAGCTTCGTGCGCTGCTCCAGCTCCATCCCCCGTGGGAGGATCGGCATTGGATGATCCCCATTGACCCCCGTGGGGCAGAGCCTTGGTGACCCCCGTTCCGGGTGATCCGCGCTGGGTGGGGGGAAGGTGTTGGAGAGATTTCTTTGCCTTCTCCTTGTGCTGCTGGGATTTGGTTGGGAATAAATTCCCTCCCTGTGCCCAGGCTGGCTCTGTTGTGCCCGTGCCGGTGCTCTAACACTGTCCTTGTCATTAATTGTGTTCTTCCCTGATGAGGGAGACGTTCAAATTTTTTTTAGGAGAAAGAACAAGGCGAATGTGACTTCATCTTCTCAACCTCCTGGTAGGTGTTTATTAATTGTTATCTAGCGAGTAGAAGCCCCTGGCATGGCTTAGACATAGCACAGAGCAGACAATCCAGCAAGAAGACAACTTATCAAGATTTCACAGCCTTTTTACAGGTAAATTACCCAATGAAAGCTTAAAACACAAGGTATTTTCACTTTTTTACCCATGTCCAACAAGTTCCTAAATCACGTAGACAGGAACTGTGGAATTCTGTATCCAATCATCCCAAACCACTATTGCTGCAAAATATGGAGTTAGTGAAGAAGGAGAAAGAAGCTTTTAACTACAACTTATCCTGCATTTTGAGGTTTTCTACTTCTATCTATTTACTATGCAAAGAGACCTAAAAACTAAATTTTTCACCCTGTGCTAATATCACGCAGTATTCTGTCACCTAATTCACACCATTGCAGATTCAAATTTTTCCCAGAGGCTAGGCAAATTTTCCCGTGGACAAAGGTCAAAGCCAGTACTGTCCAGGGGGGTAAAACCTTTCAAAACAGGCAGAGAAATATTCCCTGCATTCTAGGTTCCCATACATTTGATGACTCATAGGTTTTTTTTTCCCTTTGCTTTCTGCCAGGTAGGAGCAGCTGTGTACTTGGTAATCAGCTTACTCTGCCTTTGCTTAACCACTGCGCTCTCGCTGTGTTCTGGCTGAGGGGGGAAATGCTGCATTTTTCTGCTGTTTGTTTTCTGTGTTCAGTCTACAAAAGCCAGTTTTACCCAGCCCTTGAAATAGCCAGAATATTTAAATAGAGCATCGAAGTAAAAGGAGGGCTGTAGAACTGCTGTAAATAATCCTTTCCCCCCCTCTGTGGTCACTTTCTCTGAACATGGTAATTCTGGACAGTATTGTAAGAGCACAGAGGCAACAAAAGCAGGTGGTTACTGTAGTTTCAGTAAATGAAGCCAGTTTTACTTGGCTGAAGGTGTTTTCTAATTTCTGTCCTCTTGCCTGATATTCATGAAGGGCCTTTCTGAGTGCATTGAAGTCCTGACTGTTTCCATGTAACATTTGATTTCTTTTACCTATAAAAGCACAGGAACCATCTCTGATGTTTTTAAGTACATCCTTAAGCCCAGGGTTTTATTGCCACTGTGGCTGACTCAGATCTGTGGAGGAGCACAAGCACTTTCCTTATGCTTTGTCCAGAGAAGCTGGGGCTGCCCCCGGATCCCTGGCAGTGTCCACGGCCAGGCTGGGTGGGGCTGGGAGCAGCCTGGGGTAGTGGGAGGTGTCCCTGCCCAGGGCAGGGGTGGCACTGGATGGGCTTTAAGGTCCGCCCAGCCCAGTGCATGATTCTGTAATTCAGTGATCAACAGCAGCTGTAGCTGTGGGCAGAGCTGGGTTCACTTGAAGTTCAGGAAACAAAGCAGCAGCCACAGCTTCCTCGTGCCCAGCTGGGGCTGTGCTGCGGGAAATTAACGGGAATTGCGGAGGAAGTGATTCGATGCCATTTCCAGGGAGCTGCAGTATGTCTGTGGTCATGTGGGGGGATGATGGTGAGGATGAACCTGTGTTATGATCAAACAGACACTTGAAGATGCGAAAGGGGTTCAGTTTGCTGTTATTTCATTAAATGAGCATCTGTTGCAGCCTTGTGATTTTAAAGCTGACTTTACAGTGCTTAAATCTGAATTTTCTTTGCAAATGCCATAAAGCAAACCTGTCTCCTTGTCCATCTGGGGCTTCTTCTGTTGTGAGATTTTAATGCCTTTTGTGTAAAACTTGCTGTGTCCTGCCCTAATACTTTGCCAGGTCTGTGGCAGCTGATTTGGTGGCTGTGCATAGCTGTGATCTGAAATGGAATTCCTGTCACTCGAGGGCTTCAGGAGGAAGATTACCCAGCAGCAGCCTCCCCTGCACCAGGATGAAGGACCTGCACAAACTTCTGCCAAACAGAAATTGCAAGAGATGGCCTTTGCAGTATCTGCAACAGTTTCTTTTGCTCAGTGTTTAATACTGAAGCCTGAAAAGGGCAGAAGGGTTTTTGCAGAGCGTAAGGGCTGCCAGTGGAATCCCCAGGTGGGTCTGTGCATTCTGTCATTGCCAAATGCACATGGACGTGCTTTGTTCCCGTTCCTGGTGTTGTGGAGCAGAGTTTGACAGAAATGATCTATTTTAGTGTGTGCACATAAGTGCAGGTACCAGTCAGTGTTCAGGGAGAGGGCTAAAAATTACAGCTTAAATCCTTGATTTAAACTCCATGGAAGTTTCATGAAACTTTCATGGCTTTCTGAGAGCAGAACTGCAAAATGCTTGAAAAACAAAGTGCGAGACAAGTTTAGTGGTTGAGGTTTGTTAAATTCTTCTTTCCACATCCCTGTGCCTTGTTCTGAACCTCCCGTCAGTAGTTTGGCATCAGGGAAGACAAAGGTGACATTTTACAAGGTCTCTGACTCTCAGGAGATGTGGCCAGTGGGCTCTGGGGTTTGTTGTGTTTGTGTTCTTTTTTCTTTTCCCAGCCCTTATCTCCCGGCTGCCTGATGGCAGGAATTTACTGCAGAGCTCCGAGCCCTGCCCTGCTGGCCCAGGCACAACCTGGAGTAACACTTTAAACCCTGAGGAGCTCTGTAGTAGTTGGCAGATTCTTGTGGAAGAGGATTTTTGTGCAGAAGCCATGCCCAAAAATATTTTTCAACTTTTAAAAAGGCATTCATTATAAATTCAGTTTTAATCAGAACTGGTGTTTACTGTGGCATCACTGCAGTGTTTCCTCTCTGGAATTGCTGAGGTTTTTAGCTCATGGCTTGAGTTCTTCAGTTTGGGGAAGCAGAAAGCCTTTGGCTGATCTTTTTTAGTTACTTTGGTAGCTGAAGAGTGTGTGTACATATCCACACAAATACATACACTTAATAGATATAGGAAAAGCAGTGTTTGGTTGGAGCACTAAGCATCTGTTGTGCTTCAAATTCAATTAGCAACTCACCATCTTCGTAAGAACACCCAGGACTGTTCACAGTGAGTGAGTATTTAATTTTATAAGGGTGCACACCTGGGGTGTGTGTGGGCATGTGAATCCAGGACTTACTTGGACTTTGCTAATTGTGTGCTCCTCATACTGTGTTAAACCCCAGAGATTTTAGTATTGCTCTGTACTGTGCATCGTGACTTTGGCATTTCTGAGCTGTTCATTTTGGCAGTAGTACTGGTTTTTGATCATTTTTTCAGTATTTGAATTGGCACCTAGAACCAAGAGGAATAAACAATCCCAACTATTTTAAACTACAGCTATGATTTGTTTTTTAAGATTGGATGAAAGTCAGCTTAAACCTCCTTTGTGCCAACACTGGAATAGCAAGTAAGAAAAGAATTACCCTTTATAAAAGAGTGACTGTAAAGAATCTGCAAGTGAATTGTTTTGATTAATTGGTACCACCTTGAGCTGATGGGACTTTGTATTAAAATTGATTCCTTACTGTAGGGAACAGATTTTTCCTTGATAGGTGGTGTTGTGACTGCAGCAGTGCTTTTGCTTTAGAAAATTGTCTGTGTCGTTGTCTTTCATGCTCTCTGTAAAATGCCAGCATAATTTGGTGTTAATCCACCTGGATTTTTTCTTATTTTCTTGCTCCATAAGAAAAGACAGAGCAACTGGAATGGTGATAAACACGAGAGAGGTGATGGGAGGTGGGAGCAGGGAGCTGGAGCAGGACAGGCAGAGCCCATGGGGTTGATGCCTCCTCAGGGAGTTCACTGGTGATAAAACGTTTGGAGGAGTGGCTGATCCCCTGAGGGCTGTGCAGCCTCAGAGGGACCTGGACAGGTGGGAGAGATGGGCAGAGAGGAACCTTTGGAAATCCCACAGAGGCAAAGGCACATCCTGCACCTGGGGAGGAACAACCCCAGGCAGCAGCACAGGCTGGGGCGACCCGTGGGAAGCAGCTCTGTGGAGAAGGGCTGGGGTGCTGGGGCAGGAGTGTGTATGAGTCCAGGGGTGGAATTTCAGAAATCAGGTGTCCTGTCTGAGACTGAAGGCTTTGGAGAGCTGCAAAGACAGCCAGAACAGTTGCAGCTATAAAAGCCAACAGAGAACAGTTCTTGTGGTACAGAGAATGAGTGTTAAAGTCAAAGGCAGGGTAGGAAATAATGTGAATTAGGGAAAAGAGATGGCCCTGGTCTCCTCTGTAGGTATAAGCCTACACTAATTTTGGTTGTTTTGAGTTTTCCACCCAGATCTTCCCCTATGTCAAAATTTGGCTTTAAGAAATGCCGTTTTTACCTCTGGCTAGAAGCCAGGTGGACACTTGTGAGAGAAACTGGTGCCAGGACAGGAAAATCCCACCGAGGGCTGCTATTTCCAGTTGAAAGGTTGGTTAGACTCAAACACTGAGGAGGCTTTATGCAGTCTGTGGGGAGGGAAAGGAATGATTCAACAGTGTTTCCAGTGAAGAAAGTTATTAACTGCTCCTGGCCTTGTCCCTTCATCTTGGGGGAGCAGCTGTTCAAATCCAAGCAGGCCAAACCTGAGCAGCTCATCTAAGCCAGGTGGCATGAAAGGAACTTCGGTGTGCAGAAGAAAATAAGTTTTGTCTCTGGGCGAACAGCTCGGTGCAGGGTTTATCTGCGGCTCTGCGCTCCCGCGGAGCCCGAGAGCAGCCGGGTGCTGATAACTATCAAAGAGAGCTGGGGCCGGGTCAGGCAGCCTGTTCCTAACCCAAAATACAGCATTTAGCCCAGATGAGAACCTGAGATGGGGCTTTGGGATCGCAGCCTGTGATCATTGTGTCTTGTACAGCACTCCTGAGACATTCAGAATTTGTGCTTTTGCTGCTGAGCCTGATTCCCGGCAGGCTGGGGCCGGGTGGAGCAGGGAATGCTGAGGGGGCCAGGACTCCAAGGCTGTTTGGGAATTCCTGTTCAACCCTGCCAGCCTGGCCTGGAGCTGCACACCCCAATCCTCCCACACTGAAATGAATCAAAGCTGTTTAGTCTGACTGAGCAACCAGCATTCCTGGGGTCAAATAAAAATTCTCTGTGAAGCAGATGCAGCAGTTCAGCCCTAAGTGCCCAGCTTGCTTCAGGTCTCCAGAGCTCACTTTTTTGTGCAACATCAGCTTTTGAAAAGTCAAAAAGAGAAAAGTAATTAATAGATAATAACTAGATTCATAAAAAATCAAGACACTGAAATAACACAGTTTTATTCCCGATACCCAGCAGGCAAAAGTTTATTAAGGATCTGCTGGAGCTTCAGCTGTTTTCCTACTTAGTCCTGCCGAGGATGTGTCCAAACCCTAAATATGTTCTTCTGCAAAAGGGTGACACAGGGTTTTTCCTGTTGTTAAGACCTGGAAGACTTTGAGGTTTATAAATATAAGGGGGAGTAATTGCAAGTTGCTGTACTGTATTTATATTGGTGCTTTAATAAGTAGTAAGTCATTTAATAAGTAATAAAGTAATAAAATTACAGATGGACATGATAGGAAAATAACTTGCTGCAGGAAAAATTCCTCAGGACAGCTGGTTATTCCCAATATCTACCACTGTAATTGAGTAAGGAGAAATGGACAACAAGCCATGTCTGATTACCAACATGCTGATGTTGTGCTCTCTTCCCCAGTCTGCTCTCAAAAGATCTGGGACTGACAAAGATGAAGGAATTTGAAGAGCTGTTCTGGTTATTTCAGAGGAAGTTTAAAATGGAGAAGGGATTGGGGTGATTAGGAGGCTCTCATTACCCATCATTTTCAGTGCTGCCTTTTGTAGCAAAAATGACAAATGTGCCCTGTTGGTGTTGTGTTGGTGTTTAGATTTTCTGAGTCCCTCAGCCCTGAGCTGGGTTCCCATCCTGGTGGAACTGTCCTGCCTGGTGCTTGCAGGATGCCCTGGAACAAACCCTCTGCCCCACCATCCACAACGAGCAGAAGGGCATGAGGACAGTGCTGCGAGGATGGGCAAGGAGGGGCACTTTGCTTGGGGAGAGTGGGGCAGGAGAGGCCTTCAGTGGCCTGGCAGAGATACTCCGAGTTTTTGTTGGTTTCCATACTACAAAAGGCTTCCCCTTCCCTCAGAGATACGGAGTGATGCTCTTTGCCAGCTCCTCCTTTCTCTCCTGCCTTCCTTTGCCTGCTCTTTTTCCCTCCCAGTGTCTCCCTTTGCCCAGGGCAGCTCCCAGCCAAAGACCCTCCCCTGATGTTTTTTTTCCCCAATTCAGGGGCTAAAGCAGCCCTGGATGAAGTTATGGAGGCTGGCAGTGAAATGTCACTGTAAGATCTTGCTCCATTTGGGTTTCAGCCCCTTCAGAGCTTTGCCTTCAAGGGCAGGAACATCTTTTCCTTGCTGGGAACTGGAATTCCAGCCCATTGCAGTGTTTGCCATGGATCCCAGAGGGGCATTCCCGAGGCTCCCAGGCTGCTGGTCCTGCCGTGCCTCCCAAGGGAGCTGTGCAGGGCCAGGGGACAAGGTCCAGTAGCTGGGAGGGCTCCCAGAGTAGACAGCAAAGGCTGCTTTGCTGCACATTCTCCAGCTGGAAGCAGAGGGAAGAAGGGAAGGGAGTCCCTGACAGAATCCCGGCATGCTTGTGGCTGGAAGGGACCCTGCCCATGGGTTAGGATGCCAAGAGGGAGAGACACCTGTGCCCCAGGGAAGGTGCAAGTGAGACCATATGAGGGCAACAAACGGATTTTATTGGACATGCATTTTATTGAACAACGAATGGGAGGGATGGGATTTTAGAGGATGTGTGGATATGTATTTTAATTTGATATTCTTCTTATTACTATTTCCTATTTCCTCTTCTTCATCTAAGTCTTCTTCTTTTCCTTCTTCTTTTTAATTAGTTCTACTACTCTTGCTTCTTCTTCTTTGTCTTACTCTTATTCTTCTTATTCCTATTTTAATTTTTCTTCTTATTTACTACTACTATTTCTTCTTCTTTATCATATTCTTCTTATTCTAATTAATCTTATTCACTTGTTATGCTTATTCTTTTCTTTTTCATATTCTTATTGCTTACTACTATTTCTTCTTCCTCTTCTTCTTCTTCTTCCTATGCTCTTATTATTCTTATTCAACTTACTATTTTTATTAATATTCTATTCCTTTTTCTTCTTCTTCCTATTTACTACTGCTATTTCTTTGTCATCACAATATTCCTATTCCTATTCTTTTTTCCTGTATGAGGAGTTTTTCTTAATTTTTGTTGTTTTTTTTTTTAAAGCATTACTATTTCTTAAAGTCAACTTGCATTTGTTGAGTCAATGTCCTGCAGCCATGTCCGTTGCCTTTGGTGCCACCAGGGGAGGTTCAGATTCAATATCTGAAGCAGTTTTTCCTTGGCAGAGGCGTGAGGCACTGGAAGAAGTTTTCCAGGGCGGTGGTGGAGTCCTTGTGTCTGCAGTGTTCAGGAGCTGTGCAGATGTGGCCCTCGGGGACGCGGTTTCGGGGCGACGCTGGCTCTGCCAGGGTGCCAGTGGCAGCGGGTGCCCGGCAGGGTCTCTTGGTGACTCTCTGGGCTTCCCCGCCGAGCGCGCCGGCACCGAGCGCGCTCCACGGGCGCTGCTTGGGGCCGGCCACGCCGGTGACTTTGGGCACCGGGGAGACGCCCCCGGCACGGCCCAAAGCAGCCGGGGCAGCTCAGGCTGCGGGGCCCGTCCAGGCCGAGGCCGCCCCGGGCCGGGCGGGCGCTACTCCCGCGTCCGCGGCGCCAGGCAGCGGCAGCGGAACAGCGCCCGCAGCGCCCGCAGCGCCCGCCTGAGGCGGCCGGGCCGCTTGCTGGGGGCAGCCGGCTGGGCAGCCGAGGGGCCGCGGGGGCTGCGCGGGGCAGGCCCCGGCTCCTGCCAGGCCAGCACAGGACAAGCTGCGGGTCCCGTGGCGGCTCGGCCTCGCAGGGCAAAAAGCGAGGCACAGAGCGGCTGCCGTGCCCGGCGCTCGGCCCAGGCCTCCCGAGGGACGGGCGCCGGGAGCCCGTCTGCCGCAAGAGCTGCCAGGCTTCGGCGCCCGCCTTCTTCGCGCAGCTCGAGGACGCCGAGTCCGTCCCAGGCGGCGGCCTTCGGCAGCGAGGGCGGGACCCCGAAGCTGAAGATGCACGTGTATTGCCAGGTGCTCCGTGTGAGGTCTCTGTCGCTGCCATCTTCCTCTATGGAAACCTCTCGGTAGATGTACTCTTCCCACTCATTGAGCTCTGCGTGGCACGGCTCTGGCTCGATGCCGTCATCCCCGTCAGAGGGGTCTTGGGAGCTGCTGACCTCTCCTTGGGACAGCTCTGGCTTTGCCGCACCTTGGCACTCTTGGGACAGCTCAAGCTGGGTGTGGTATTGGCAGTCTTCATTGTCTCCAGCTGAGGTCCGCTCCTCGCTCCCTTTCTCTGCCAGGAGTGACCCCCTGTCTGCCTCCTGGCCCCTCACCCTTCCTTCGCCCTGCTGGGACAACTTTGGGTCATTCCCCTCTTCTTCCCCTTGGGGCAGCTCCTGGACTTTCACTCTTTGTTCCCACTGGTAGAGCAGTTGCTGTGCCCCATCTCCCCACTGCACGCTCACACCCATCTTCCACGGGTTCAGCCCTTGGTGACTCCACACTCCGCACAGGGACACGTCCTGCACTGGCCCTGCTGGTACCCACTGGGACAACTCACGGCCTGTCACCTCTTCCCACAGGCGAAGCTCTTGGGGCCGAGTGTCTCTCCCCTGGCAAGGCTCCTCATCCATGCCAGGTTTCCTCTCCGCCTCCTTGATGACAAAGGGCCCCTGCTCCTCTTCAGTGTCTCTCTGGGGCCTGACTGAGGCACTCTCTGCCCCCACCAAGTGCCAGCTGAGGGTCTGGTCTTGCAGCCCACTGGGCACAGGGGTGGCTGGCTGGGAGGAGTTGGGGTTTGCCTTGTCCTCTTCCATCTCTGAGGTCCTGTAGCACAGAAGGATCACGGGAGCTGCTTCCTTCTGCGAGAGTGGCTCTCACTGGACTGGGCATTCCAAGGTTCTGTGCCCCTTAGATACCCTCGGCCAGGGCTCTGTGATGTCACAAGGGTCTCTGGGCACCCCCATGTTCCGCATGGCCAAGGGCCCTGACATCACGCACCTGTGTCCCAAAGGGCTGTACCCGGCGCCCCTTCAGCAGCCGAGCCTGCACTGAGCAGGCCCTGGACTTGGGCACTTGTAGCCCCTGGCCTCTGTGAGGCTTTGGCCACGGTCCCACTCAACAGCCCAATCCCCACACTGCAGAGCCCTGGCTTTGGCGGGTGGGCTACTCAGGGCATGAGCCATTGGCCAGATGGCCGCAGCCAGGGACTTGGGGGCATTGGCTCCATGTGCAGCTGCAGGCCGGGGACGAGGGGTGTCCCTCAGGGCTCTGCCTTGGCCCTGGGGCTCTTTAGTGGCGTCCCCGATGACACAGGCAGGGGCTCGAGCTCCCCCTCAGCACGTTTGCAGGGGACGGGCAGCTGAGCGTGGCAGGGGCACCATGGCCGGATTTGGCCGTGCACAGGGACCTGGGCAAGCCTGAGAAGTGGCACAACGAGAACCTTACGAGGCCTCACAAGGCCAAGTGCCGGGTGCTGCACCTGGCCTGGGGCGATCCCCAAGTCCCAGATTCATCCAGGCCGGAAGAGACCTTCCTATCCCTCAGTTTGGCGCTGCCTCCCTGGCCGCTCCCAGCACCTCCAGAAGCAGCACTGGCTGGGCCTTGGGGTTTCTGGTGCCCTTGCCCACTTCCAGCAGGGCTGGTGTAGTGGGTTGACCCTGAGTTGATGGACAGTCTTTTAGACTAATGATGCTTCTCACAATTTACATCTTTAGACCATGCGGAAAGCCGGGAATTCCTTTTGTTCCAACTTGCCTGCCGGAAGATGGAAGGGGACCTTGGAGCCTCCGGGCCCCGCCGGGTCAGGGCCCCTGCACCCCCTCCTTTCCCAACGCCGCAGCACAGACCCCGTGTCACTGCTGGGGGGGAACTGTCCCAGAGCCGCAGGCAGCTAAAGCCAGCCATGGAGTGCCACACAGCTAAACCCATCCGGCGCGGCTCCCTGGCACCGGCGGGTCCCTCTCCTCTCCACGCGGGGCCGGCGGAGCCAGCGGGAGCCGGCGGAGCCTCCTGTCTGCAGCCAGCACACTCCGCGCTGAACTGAAGAGGACACCACGCAGCCAGCAGCACAAAGGGAGCCAGGCTTTCTCCACCGTAGAGCCCGAACAAGAACACTCTTCAACGTGGCGGCTTCGGAGTCAGAGAGAAGAGAAAGTGAGTCCTGTGGGACGGAGCTGGAAATGGCAACGGGAGAAAAGAGGGCGGTGCCGCGATTCTCGTGCGCAGCTTAAAAAACTTCCTGCAGGCCGTGGTAAGAAACTGTAATATCACAGACTGTTTGTCTCTTTGATCCATTTGGAGTACATGGAGGGATGGAAAGTTCACCCGTGGCCCATGAAAATTATGAAAAGTGCCTGTGCCAGGCTATATAGAAGTATTGAGAGGCTTTTAGAGACTTCCTGTCTCAAAAAGAAAAAAAAACAACCCAACCCTTTGTGTTCAGGCCAGAATAACTCACCCTTAAAAAGATTAATAACCCCATGTGAAGGCCCCTCTCTGGCAGTGTGAAGGAACTCTGAGATTTTTCAGGGCAGAGATGTTTTACACCACAGCAGATTGTTTCTTTCCGGGCGGGTCTGCTGTTGGGGGCACTTTGGGAACCACGTGATGCAGAAGAAAACCCTTTTTTCCTTAAGCATAACAAAGAGACTCTTCAAGAACTGCAACACTGACTAAAATCCCATGTTCTGCTTCCTTTGTGCGAGTTGGGTAAAAGGAGGGAAGTGCTGGAAGAGAGGGGAAGTTTGCTTGAATTTCTTGTTATTTCTTTTTACATTTAATTCTGTTGGTAATAAACTTTTTCTTTGTACAGCAACTGTTTAAGTTTGAACCTGTTCTGCCTCGCAGCTCTCTAGTTTTCCTCAATATCTTCTTATTTTCCCCTTATGAAAAGTAACAGATTTCGTGTGCTTGACGCTCAGCTGCGTCAAACCACGACAGGCAGAGCCCTGGTGCCTCCTGAGTGATCCATGTTTGGATCCAGTGTCCTGGGTTTGCATGGCCAGGCTTTGGAAATGGGGGGCCTCCAGGGGTGGCTTCCTTGAGCAGCTTCCAGAAGCTTCCCCCGTGTCCGGCTCCTGTTCCGCCCCGGCCCTGAAGGCGAGGGTAACCCAGGGTCTGGTTCATGGCTCCCCTGGGGCAGATGAGAGTGAAACAACAGTGAAAGATCTGTGTTCATAAATATATCTCTGTAGGGTTTATTTCAGAACAGTTTGTTTGCTGTGTGAAGGGGGTTTGGAGCCCTTTTGGTTACCATCTCCAGTAATATTAAAAGCATAAAAGTAACACTTAGGAAACGTATAAGGGCCAAGAAAGTATGAGAGTAGAAGGATACACAGTCAGCAGCCCTGGATCAGCAACAAAACTTTTGGTTTTGGTTGTTCCAATGTCGCTGTCCTTGGTGTAAGTGATGGTCCCAGGCTGGATCCCGTGGGGGCTGGGGAAGCCCCGGAAACTCCAAGTTCGGTGGGTTAATACAGGTTCAGGTTTGGGTGAACACCCAGGTACCTCCCCCGGGGGAGTTTTGCAGTGTCCGATGTCACACTGTGGATCCCGGGGCACTTTGGGGGCTCTGATGGTTTATGGCCCCTTCTAAGACATGGCCCTGCCCCTCCCGGCAGCGCAGCTGAGCCAGGCATGGCCCATGCGAAGGGATGGCAACCTCCAGCCCTCTGTGTGCATGTCCCGGGCCTGGCCCGGGCGGGTTCCCAGAGCTGGGCCAGTTGTGTAAGGGAGGGCGCTGCCCTGCTCCCAAGCCCTGTCCCACCTGGCCAGATCTGCTTCCCATCGGCCTCTGCCCTTCCCTGGCTCCAGGCCCGGCTCGGCCCCTCCGGGCTGGGTGTTCCCCCCCCTGTGCCCCCGGGCGCTCCCTGTGCCCACGGCCAGCAAAGGCCCCGCTGCTGCTGCCGGTGGCCAATGGTTTGAGCCACTAACCCGGAACATTTCAGTCCCTCACAGCTCTGCACCCCAAAAGCCGAGAGGGATCGAAGGCGCCTCACAGCGACTCCATCCCACTGCAAAGGGCTCAATTCCACCTCAAAACAACTCCATCCCACCTCCAAATTTTGGGGTATCCCCTGTGCCCAAACTGCTCCCAGTTGTAGATGTTCCTGTCCATGAACTTCACCCAGTTGTTGTCATCAAGGAAGTGCCAGTGGGCTTTTCCCCAGGAATGGAACACACCTGTGTGGGAGACAGGTCAGGGGGTGCCCCCCTCCAGCAGCCCCCAGCACCCCACAGCAGGTTGGGAGCTCAAGGGACCCCCCTGGACACCCCTTTCCCACCCCTCTCTGCCCCACGGCCGCCTCAGCACCAGCTGCTGGGTGGGGAGGAACTCCCCATGAGACCCTCAGGGAGGGACAGGGGTTTGGGGACCACCCCAGTGAGGTTCTGCCCCCCCGAGAGCCCCAGGGAACAGCTCAAGAGATCAAGTGATGGGGAAACGAAGGGACTCTCATGGGAAGCCCTTTCCCACTGTCCCCCTGGCCCTTATCCCCCTCTCAGACACCTTTCCCATCATCCCTGCACCCCTCCCCACTCACCCAAGAGCTCCTCGCCTGCAGCCGGGGGCTCCCAGCACCCAGAGTGGGGTGACACGGGGGGGACACACGGGGGTTCCCATTGCCGATCCATCCCAGGGCCGGTTTTGCCCCCCCAATTTCGGCCCCCCCGTGGGGTTCTCCAGAGTCCCTCCCCAGTGCCCCCCAATAAGCGGGATCAGCACGAACTGGGAAGCCTTACTGGGAACACTGGGAGCAGACGGGCAGGGGCAGAGTGACAGCGGGGCTGGGGGGACACACGACCCCCCAAAATCAGCGCGGGGATGGAGCGGGGGGTCCCGGCCAGGCCCAAGGCCACAGGGAGGGGCTGCGGCTGCCGGCAGCTCAGGAGCTCTGTGGGCAGAGCAAAGAGGGTGACACCGGGCTGGGGGGCCTGGGGGGGCACACACGCTCTGGGGGAGGGGGGATGCGATTCCTGGGATCCCCCGTCACCTCCTCGAGCAAGTGAAAGCCGAGCCCCAGCACCAGGAAGATGAAGCCCAACACGAAGTCACTGATCCCCATCAGAATCTTGCTTCGGGCAGTGTCCGCTGCCATCTCTGGGGGGTCCACAGGGGTCAGGACCTCTCCAAAAAGCCCCCAGAGCGCCATCAGGACCCCCTAACCCCTCTTTTTTTTGTCCACAATCTGTCCAGAACGCCGTTAAACCTTCCAGCAAATACCAAACCCACTCTCATCCCCTCCAGGACTCCACAAACCCCATCCCAGTTCCTCCCTGCCTTCCGAGGATCCCCCAAACCCTCTCCCAGCCCCTTTGCCAAGGCTAAAAAGAAGGGTGGCTCTTGATGGAATGCTCAACACCGAAAAACAGGACAAGAGACAAGCACAGACAGCTTTGGGTTGGGGTGTTTTGAGAGAAGTGAGCTGCCCTCGTGAGAGGGGAGTGGATTGAGGGCACTGGGGAGGCACTGGGAGGGCACTGGGAGCGACTGGGAATGGAGCGCGCGGCACTGGGAGGCCGAGTCCAGCACGGGGCACTCGGCGCTGCGGGTCTGCCTGGCAACTGATGAGTCATCAGAGAGACGCGCTCTGATTGGCTGAGGGGCGTCAGCGCCACGCAGGGCTGCGATGGACACGCGCGGGGGCACTGGGAGAGACTGGGATGGACTGGGAGGGACTGGGATGGACTGTGAGGGAGTGGAGAGCTCAGGGGAAGCTGGAAGGACAAGAGGCCCCGGGGATGGGCACCAGGGGGGCTGAGGGGCTCCAGGCTCATCCCCAGGGCAGGGCCCGAGGGGACTCGCTCTGCCCGACGTTCTGCACCTCTGCGGGCCGCGAGCAACGGGGCAACGATGTCGCGGTGGTGCCGGCAGAGCCTGTCCGCCAGAGCCCGTTTGTACCCCAGTCTGGCTGGATGGCTGTTCCAGCACTGCGCCTGTTTCTCCCCACACGGGCTGTCCCCCACAAACAGCCCCACATCGCTGGCGAGTGCAGTTGCTGCTCCCGCTGTCAGATGCTCCTCTGCACCAACCTCACCCGCTCGGTGCCCTTAATGAAGTGACACTCGGACTTCATCATCCCCTGGAACACCCCTGTGTGTGCGGGACACAGCTCAGGGGGTGCCCCCCTGCAGCCCCCAGCACGCCCAGAGCTCCGGGAGCCACCCCGGATCCCCGCTCCGCACCCCCTGTGCCCCACGGCCGCCACGGGACCCTCCTGCCCGTGCTCTGACTTCCTCTTTTCCACCATTCTCCCTATTTCACATCCCCTCTCCCACCATTTCCAGCTGCTCCCCAGAGGAGTTTGGGAGTCCCATTCCCCCCTTTTCACCCTTTCCACCCTTTTCCCCCACAATCCCCCAATCCCCAGCCCACTCCCGCTCGGTTTTCGGGTCCCATCCTCCACTTTTCCCCACTTTCCCACCTCCTCCGACCCGTTTCTCCCCCACTCTTCAGCCCCCTCCTGCTCTTCCTTTGAGGGTCTCCTCCACCTCTCACTCATTTTAGGGGTCCCATCACCCCTTTTTCCCCTTCTCCCCCCCTTTCCCATTGCGTCCCGCCCCCCCCGCTCACCCAAGAGCTCCAGGCCCGCAGCCGGGGGGGCTCCCAGCACCACCAGTGCCACCAGTACGGCCCCAGCTGCCGCCACTCGCCCCATGGCCAGCGCTGGCCACGATTTTGATTGGCCGAGGGGCTTTAGGGACGCTGCAGCCCCGCGGTGGGGTTTTTTGGAGGGGGAACCCCGAGGTGCGGTGCAGGTGGGAGCTCAGTTGTGCCCAGAAATGTGTCCCCAGGGACGCGGGATCTCAGGCGTGCCCATGGCCTGGGGTGACGCTGGCCCGGTGCCAGGCACCCACCAAAGCCACTCTGTCCCTGCCCCCCGCAGCCACACAGGGGAGAGAAAATGGAACAGAGGGTTCCCGGGTGGGGATAAGGACCGGGAGAGATCCCTCAGCAAACACTGGCATGGTCACAACTGGCTCTAATTAGAGATATTCATTAAATTGATGACACTGAAAAAATAACAGCAGGAGAATGAGAAGGAAAAGAAGACCCTTAAAAACACCCTCCCCCCACTCCTCCCTCCTTCCCAGGGGCTGTGGGGGCATCTCTGCATCCGGCACCTCCATCTTTGGAGCTGCCAGGGATTGGCTCTGCCAGACATGGAGGAAGCTTCCAGATCCTTCTCTCAGAAGCCACCTCTCAACCATCCCTGGTACCAAAACCAGGCTGTGCAAGCCAAATAGAGCCCCAAAAGTGGGGACCCAGGTATCCAGGAGCTCAGCTGCACCCCAAAAGGGGGATGGAAATGTCCAGGGGCTCAGCTTTGCCACAAAACGAGGCCTCAGCTGAGGGCGTTCCCTGCTCGGCTGAGCGCTGCCTGAGGGCTGGGGCTGCAGCAAGGGGGGGACACCCTCCTCCAGCGGAGATGTCCCGAAAATGGGGGACCCCCAAAAGCCCCTCAAAACCCCCGGGGCTGGGCTGGCCCTGCCTGGATACCGGGAGACACCAAAACCGCTCTGTCCCTGCCCTCTGCTACTGCACAGGGACAGGAAATACAAGGAAAGGTCCAGGAGATGAGAGAAGGACCAGGAGAGATCCCGCCCCGAGCACCGGCACGGGCACAACAGAGCCAGCCTGGGCACAGGGAGGGAATTTATTCCCAACCAAATCCCAGCAGCACAAGGAGAAGGCAAAGAAATTTCTCCAACACCTTCCCCCCACCCAGCGCGGATCACCCGGAACGGGGGTCACCAGGGCTCTGCCCCACAGGGGTCACTGGGGATCATCCAACGCCGATCCTCCCACGGGGGATGGAGCTGGAGCAGAGCACGAAGCTCTTCCCGCACTCGGGGCACTCGCAGGGCTTCCCTTAGCGGTGCCTCCGTTGGTGTTGGGTCAAGTGAGAGCTCCTGGAGAAGCTCTTCCCACACTGGGGACACTCGTAGGGCCTCTCCCCGGTGTGGATGCGACGGTGCCTGATGAGGTGGGAGTTGCGTTGGAAGCCCTTCCCGCAGTCGGGGCAGCGGAAGGGCCTCTCATCCGTGTGAATGCGCTGATGTTTGAGGAGATCTGAGCTGGTCTGAAACCTCTTCCCACACTCAGAACACTCATAGGGCCTCTCCCCAGTGTGGATGCGCTGGTGTGTCCACAGGCTGGAGCTCTGGCGGAAGCTCTTCCCACATTCTAAGCACTGATAGGCCCGTTCCCTGGTGTGGACCACCTGGTGCTGGATAAGGCAAAAGATGCTGGAGAAGCTCTTCCCACACTTGGGACACTTGTAGGGCCTTTCCCCAGTGTGGATCCTCTGGTGTTTTCTCAGGCTGCAGCTCCGGCTGAAGCCCTTCCCACACTCCCCACACTCATAGGGCTTTTCCCCAGTGTGGATCCTCTGGTGTACCCTCAGTGTGCAGCTCCATCTGAAGCTCTTCCCACACTCCAAGCACTTGTGGGGCTTCTCCCCACCCTGAGGCTTCTCCCCCAGCTCCGAGCTCCCCCTGGATCTCCGGCTGCCTTCCCGAAACAGGGGGGCTCTTTCCTCCTTGGATCTCTCTGGGCTGCGTTTGCAGCCCCTCCTCGTGCGGCATCTCCGGGGCTTTCCCTCCTCCTCCATCCACCAATGCCTTGGGAATGACAAATCCTGGTGTGAGGAGAAACAAGGGGTGAGTACCTTGGGATGGGGGTTCCTCCTGCCCAAGGCCATCACCAGGCATCTTGTGTCTGTAAAAACCTCCAAAACACCAAGATTCAGCACAAAAGTCCCACAAACATCAAGACACAGACCAAAAACTCCCAAAACATCAAGATTCAGACAAAACCCCCTCCAAAATATAAACATTCAGCCCCCACAAAAAAACCAAAGCACCAACATGGAAACCAATAAACCTCAGAAACACCAGATTCAGCCACGGGAAAATCGTGGATCCCCCTTCCTGATCACCTGCGGGATGGGGGGGGCAACGCTCCTGGGGCTGGGGGGAGGCTGCAGATACAGCGAGTGCTGGAACCTGGGGGTGCCTCCTCTTCCTGATCCTCCTCCTCCTCTTGTGTCCCTACTCTTCCTCACACTCCTCTTCCTCACACTACTCATTCTCCTGCAGAATCCCACCTGCTGCTCCCACGGCCATCGTTTCACCATTCTGGTCTCCAGCCCTGCTCCTCCAGCCTTTCTCCTGCTCCCCCCAGGCCCAGCACCCAGCCCTGGCTCGCTCTGCCCCCCAGAGCTCTCGGATCGCACAGCACGAGCAGCGATGCAGCTGCGGCAGCTCGGGCTGGGGCAGCGCTGGGCTCTCGGCCGCTCCTGCCCGCACTCGGCCCCCGCCGCAGCCACTTCTGCCAGCACAGCACGGCCCGGCCCGGCCTTGGCGCTCCCCCCCTCCCACCTCCCCAAATTCCCCTGGCGGGGGGCGCCAAGGCCGGGCCACACGTGGGCTCCAGCTGGGGAGCGCCGGGCGCTGCGGCTCTGCCTGGCAACTGCTGCGTCACCAGCGCCGCGCCTTCTGATTGGCTGAGCGCTGCCTGAGGGCCGCGCCTGCACCAAGGGGGGACACCCTGCTCCAGGGGGGATGTCCCGAAAACCGGGCACCCCCAGCGAACCAACAACACCAACGCCTCCTTACAAACACATGCTCTGAATCTGCTCGGACACAGCCACACGCACTTGCACACAAGCAAGTGACAGCACAAACCAGCAGCTCCACAAAATGGCACTGACTGACACACACTGCTGCTCAGCCAAGCTCCTGCTCAATTCCTCAACTTCCAGAACAACAACAAAGCCTGAACAGAACCATGGACATCGTTTCCTATACAAAAGGAGACAATGTTGAGGCAGTTTGCACATTCTCCCAGAGCTAATTAAGGACATGGACACCCAGCAGGGGGAAAAAGGAAGTGGAGAAGGGGTCTCAGCAACAGGGGACGGATGGTGTTGGTGTGCTGGGAAGGGATTGGTTGAAGGGAGTGTGCAGGAATATGGTTAAGGCAAACAGCAGCAGGAGGAATCTATGTGATAAGAAAGGAAAAGGAAGATGAAAAAGAGGAAGAGAAAAAAGTGAGGACTGGGATGCTCTTCAGCACCATCTTATCCTCAAAATTTGCCAGCTGATCCAGATCCTCCGTATCCCTGGTTTCCAGGACTGGGAAACAAAGAAGCTCAGGATCAGGGTGTTTCTCTGTGGTGGGGAGCAGCAGGACAGGGCAGCACGGGCTGGGGGCCTGTGGGGAGCTGTGGGGCCGGGCCGGGGCTGTGGGGCAGCCGGGGCTCAGCGCCGGGCACTGCCTGACCCCAGCACCCCCCAGGCAGGGCCGGCAGTGGCCCCTGGCCCCCAGGAGGCTGCAGGATGTGGAAGGATCAGGATTTTCTTTTATCGATCTTGTTTGGGTCACTGGAGAAACGAATGATTTTGCAGAAAGCTCAGCAGCTGTCAGAGGATGAGCACCCACGGGCACTGAGGGGGCTGCAGGAGAGGCACAAGAAGCCCCTGCAGCACTTGGCCAGAAAGGCTCAGCAGGGCAATGCAAGAAGGGATGAGCAAAAGGCCAAGGTGAAGGCAAAGGCCATGGCAGAGTTTCTACAGCCCCCCAGGGATGAACCGCAGGGCCCAAGGGGGCCCCAGCACCCAGGGGACGGCGGCGGCCACAAGCACCTGGCACAGGCATTGCCCTCCTCGGCACGGCAGAGCCCACCCAAACAGCCCCTGGCAAGGAATCAGGGGTCCATCTGCAGGCCAGAAGGACACTGCAAGCACAGACAGCAGCACCCTCAGCACCAGCAAGTCCACCCCACATG
The DNA here is from genome assembly GCF_041296385.1 of Aphelocoma coerulescens. Taxonomy (NCBI): domain Eukaryota; kingdom Metazoa; phylum Chordata; class Aves; order Passeriformes; family Corvidae; genus Aphelocoma; species Aphelocoma coerulescens. Next base: position 2,358,435 of record NW_027183905.1, read on the forward strand.
GACATGGATTGTCAGGGCTGGCAGAGCTCCCAGCAGACCAGGGACCCACCGCACCAGAGCCCTTGAGAACATTCAGGGCGCGTCTGGATCGAGACGAGGCCGCTCCTGATGGACACAGGGGCCTCTCGATCCACTCCGAATCTGACACCTAAGGGGGGAAATTGTCAAGAAGTTCTTTCATTATCCAGGGAATAAGTGGGAAAGATTGGCAGGTGTGTTTTATTCAACCACTATCAGTAGATGTGGGGGATGGGTTTGAAACGCATCAATTTCTGTTTGTTCCCAATTGTGATTATAATTTACTGGGAAGGCATTTGGTGGCTGAAGTGGGAATGCAAATTAACATTGTCAAAGGAGATACAGAGGCTAATGCTGCTGTACCTTGGTGTCAGATGTCTTCGGAGGCCTCTGCTGAAGGGAACCCAGAAGTGTGGGCAGCCCCAGGGAAATAGGGAAAATCAGATATGGAGCCTCTCCAAATTCCTCTGAAGCATCCAGGACAAGTAGTGTCTAAAAGCAATACCCTGTTCCAAGGGAGGCAAGGAAGGGGTTACAGCCTCTTACTGAGTCCCTGCTAAAGGCAGCGCTTCTGGAGCCAGGCATCTCTCCCTACAACTCTCCTCTCCTGCCAGGCAAGAAACCCCATCATGGACACCAGAAGGAAAGCACAATTTTCAAGGCTTCAAAAGCAGATTAACTGAGCCTCCTGCCCTGGCCCTCCCAGACAGGGAAAAAGCATTTGAATTGCATGTGGATGTTAAACAGGGCTATGCCAAAGGAATTCCTGGGCTCAAATGTTTCACCCAGTGGCCAGAGAGTGGCCTCATTGTCTGCAGAATTGTGCAGCCCCGGCTTTAATGGGAACTGAGGCCTGAAAACTGACAGCAGCAGAATCTCTCATTGTTCAAGCCTGGCATCAAGGTAAAGCTTTGTTAACCAAAGGAGCCTCTAAATGGATGAGCAGCGCTGGGTTCTTACAGAATGAAACTTGTTGGATGGAACAGGAGGATTCAGAGTTGAGGACAGGGGAAGGGTTGAACCCAGCCTCCTGTTTGAACGGCCCTGGACACGGGGCTGGCAAGAAACCCATGGCTGCAGTCAAGTGACAGAGCTCCAGACCCTGCCTAGGAGAGATTGACCAGACATTCCCTGGCCTGAGGGAGAAAAGGTGTTTAGGGATGGGTCTGCAAGGGCAGCAGAAGGGAAAAGAGTGACAAGACACGCTGCTCTTAAGGAAAGGGAAGGAGACAAAGCGCAGCTCAGCGCCCGCATGCTCAGCTCAAAGGGCCGAGCTGGGGGTGCCTGGAAGAGCCTGGCACTGAAATGCCCTGAGCAGGAAGGCTTCAATATCTTCTGCTAACAGCATGGCAGCTCACAGCGGGGCAGAAGCATTTCCAACTGCTTCAGCAATCCCTGCACCAGTTCTTAAGGCATGTTTGGAACAAACAATTCCAAGAGATGGGATTGTGGAAGCAATAGACTCAGACAGGGGAACTCATTTTACAGGAAGGATCCTTCAGGCCGTTCTGGCTGCTTTAGGAACACAGTGGGACCTCCAAACGCCCTGGCAGCCCCAGAGTTCGGGTCGGGTGGAAAGAATGAATGGGGAAATAAAGAAACACCTTCTGAAGCTGCTGAGAGAAACCAAGATGCCACGGGTACGGCTGCTGCCATTGGCTTTGGCAAGAAGAGCCAGACCCAGGGCAGATACTCAATTATCTCCCCTGGAATTGAGGTTTGCAATTCCTCATCCTGCTCATTCCCGACCTAGTGGGGGATGGAGATAAGGGATGTCTGTTTCAAGCAGTCTGTGGCCAGAATCCTGTCTCTTGTGAAATCTCTTCCACAGGAAGCTCGGCTGGCACAGACCCTGCCTTGGGACTTTGCTGCCCACAGCATCCAACCAGGACATCGGGTCCTGCCTGAGGAGTGCAAAGAAGCACCACTGGTGGCCAAGGGCGTGGCCCATTCCAAGTGTCCCCGAGCACAGAAACAGCCGCCAGCACAGCTGAACACGGGGGGACCCCTCAGCCTCGCCTCAAGCTCTCGGAAGCCCCGCGGATTTGCACTCCCCGGCTGCAGGAGGAGCAGGCCAGGCCGCCACTGCCCCTGCACAGAAGGGGCCGCAGCAGCAGCCAGGGCTCCACAGCGGGGCAAGCCCCGGGGGCTGCCCACAGATCCTCTGCTGAAATTGTCTGGCTGGGCACCTCCTCTGGCATCTCCGGGCACTGGGGGCCAATCCTCGCTGGCACCGGGCGAGCTTCAGAGCTTTCTGTGCCTGCACTCGCCACAGCTGCTGCGGGAGACAGCGGGAGAACTCCACTCTGGCTCTCAGTTACACTCACACTCTGGGCTGGGCGGGATTCGATTGCTGGAAAATAGACCAAGTTCAGAAGTGTTTTAAAAGCTTATTTCTCTACTCAGGCTTGCTTTGCCTCTGCCTTGGCGAAAGGAATTTTAAAGTGTTTCTTAAGGGATGTTACACCACTCAACAGAGATGAGCTTAACATCTCAACAGACTGGGAACAGCCCAAAAGATACCAAAAAGATAACGCCCATCAACAGAACATCAACGCCCATCAGCAAACATCAAGGAACAGCTACCCCAGACACTGCCCCCGGCACAGCTGGAGACCCCTGCTCTGGAAAAGGCTGAGAAGGAAATCAAGGAGTGTGGACCTAATGAACATCAGAGGCCAAGCAATCCGGGGCCAACAGGAAACCAAATACTAAGAACTACCCAACTTGGAACCAATGAACATTAAACCTACGGATTTCGATGGGTTTAGACTGCATCAAGTTGAGGAAAAATTGAGAAAAACTCGCGTGCCATGGGATGATTTTCTCTGCACACCCGGGCTATGTGTGCATGAAACGATTTCTGTTGCACATCCTGGCCAGAATAAAGTAATGCCTTGAACCTCTAACACTAAAAAGGTCGCTGGAGAGTTTTTGTTCTTCCCGCAGTTTCAGTGACAAGACTACACAATTAAAATGGTTTTTTTTTTTTCATAATCCTACTCTGACATTGTCAGCTGGGTTTGGGCCAGGGGTGTGAGAAACAATTTTTAGACTTAGGGGAAGAAGTAGAAAAATCGTTATTGCTTTGGATTTTTCTGTGTATGTGTGTGCGTGGCTGTTAGTAATGGAAGAATTTTGGAATGGGTTTTCGAGGTTCACCTTTAGGTTGCATTTTGCAAAACTGGAAGAGCTTTAAAGGTGACCCTTTAACTCATTAACAGTTAATGAAACACCATTTTAAAAAACAGGTAAAAAGAAAAAAAAAAAGGGAGCGGAGGGGGGAGGGGCACATGCAACTCCTGCGATGGCTGAGCTGGAAAAGAAGCTTCCTTCCAGGCAGCCAGCAGAGGAGATTTAGAAATGCAAATTAACTCTGCTGCGGGAAGTGTGCACAATGACCCAGGCTCTCCTTGCCTGCCAGAGGAATTGGGCTGATTCCCTCTGCCCCTCACCCCAAGCTCTGCCTCCCTGCACAGACGGAATTTGCATCGCTAAAGGCAGAGCCCACACTGAGCATCTCGGACTCTGCAACAGAAATCCCTGAAGCTGCAAAGGAAAACAGCAAACGGAGAATGTTGGGAGAACTTCACTCACAAAAGCGGGGGGGAATCATCCCTCTCCCCACTCCAACATCTGCTGGCACTGTCTGGGTTATACAGGGTGCGTTTGACCACTGGGCTGCTTTTCCTGCCACAAGGTCAGCGAAATCACTTGGGAACCCAAGGATGTGATGATTTAATCAGAGAAAAGAGGTCAATTGATGCATCCCTGGCATTTCTGGGAGCGCCCAAAAATGGGGAAAAGATGAACGGCCACCAGAACAAATCCTACAACACCATGGAGCAGCCCCTGGGAACCCAAACAAATTCATACCAGGTGCCAGAGAACCCAGTGATCATTTCAATGCATCATTAGATTACAAGCTGTCCTCCAAATCATAACCAAGCCCACAGCTCCAGCTCCTGACCTTCTCACCCACCAATCCACTCCCATGAGCAACGCCACATTTCACCCTGGGATGGCATCAGATCCTCTTTCAGCAGAAGGACCAGGAGGTTGTGGAAAATTAAAGGACTCAAAGTGCTCTTGACAAAGTGATGGCCAAGGAAAAGTGGTGAAACAGAGAACAAAGGAAACAAAGACTTAACAGAGCCATGAATATCGGATGTTATACAAAGTGGGGGTGCACATTAAGGGGCACATGCAGCAGGCGCATCGGGAAGTCTGTACCTTCCAAGGACCTCAGCCACTGCGGAAAGGGACACGGAGATGCGGCCGCGGAAATCGGCATAAAAAGGAGGCTGCGTCCTCCAACACTTGGACAGAGCCCACGGGAAATGCCCCGTGGCCTCTCCCTTGGTCCAGGAATAAAGTTCCTTTTACAGGACTCCTCCGGCTCCTCTGGGGACACAAACCTCTGGCCACGGGAACTTTTCCGCACACTCCCGCCGACGGGGCAGCCACCTCTGTCCTACCCACAGCAGCCGGGACGAGCCAGCGCTGCTCCGGCACCGGCTCCTGCCGAGGCAGCAGCGGCAAGGAGAGCGCGGGCAGCCGCTCCCGCAGCGCCCTCACGCCAGGGCGAACACGGCGCCCACACGGCACAACGAACCCGCCCCAGCCCCCTGCCGCCCCCTCCGCCCGCAGCCAGCGCCGAGCCCCGCCAGAACCGAGCGCGGCTCCCACCTGCGCTGGGGCCGCCTCCGAGCTCCGCCGCCGCCTCACCGGGCTCCGGCCGCCGCCGCCGCTCCCGGGCCCGCACAGACGCTCCGCCAATGGCGCCTCTGCTGCGCCACGGCCGCCCTGCCGGCGGCTCCGGGCCCGGGCTGCTCCCCGCTCCGACCAATCAGCGCGCCAGAACCACGACTGACGGCAGCACCGCCCAATCGCAGCGAGGGGCGGGCTCTGCACACGGCCCAGCCTCGCCCCGCGCTCCCAGCGCCCCCCGGGCTGCGTGAGGGGAAAGCCGCAGCTGAGGAACAGCCCTGGAACGGGCCCGGCCCGAGCCGCCATTCAGCTGGGAAGGGAAACAAAGCTCTCCGCTGCTCCCGGCCCGACTTGCCCAGCCCTGCGTGTTGGCTGCCTCCGGCTCCTTGGGAAGCCCTGCAGCCTTCCGACTCCCGCCCCTAATTCGGGGCATCAGTGCATGGCTTTGATTTCGTTGTTCAGGCTTGGCTATGGACTGTCCTTGTCTGCTGCATTTTCTGGGTTCCTCTTGGATGCTTTGAGCAACAGGCTGTGCCCCGGGAGGATCCTTTGTGCTCCTTTGTGACAGAGGAGAACCTTCCAGGCGGTTCTTGCGGGAGCTGCTGCTGTGATGTCACGGGAACGCTGCCGCGTCCTCGCCGTGTTCCCGTTGCTGTGGGCACGGAGCCCTCAGTGTCCAGAGCGGCTCTGGGCGCCCGCTGGTTGCCGGAGGATCCTCCTGCCCGAGGCATTCTCAGCAGCCAGCCCAGCCCCTGCCGGGTGTCCTTCTGTGCTTGCAGGGGTACAGTCTGCCACGTGTGCAGCACGGCCAAAATGATCCAGCAAGCGGTTGCTGCAGTTTGCACTCTGTACTCTGTGGCTTATTCGGGGTATTTTTTAGCCCACTTGGCACGTAAGTCGAGGTTTTCCCTGGCTGCAGCGTCGGTGCCTTCGGGCTTGCTGTGTGCTTTCTGTTCTCCCACTGGAACTGAGCTGCCTTTGTAACCAAATTGCCATTAAGACACCGCTGGTTTGGGAGAGCTCCTGCCAGCAGCTGCAGCTGAAAAAGGGGGTGTCTGCAGCCAGCGGGGCGTGCACAGCATTTGCAATGGAGCCGGGGGGGTTCTGTTCCCTCAAGCGCAGAGTCTGTGCCAGCGGAGCCTGGAACTCCCTGCGTTGGCTGCTGCAGCCAAGGGCTGACACAGCCCAGGATTCTGTGCTGTTCTCTTGCTTGCTGTGCGAAGGGACTGTGGCTCCTGGAGGGATGTTGTGGAAGCAAAATGCTCTCTCGGGGTGTCCTTGCTCCGTGGGAGTTCCCACCACGGGCAGGTTTTTCCTAACAGCATCTGGTTCGTGTTGCCTGTCCCGTTGCAGGGCACCTCACGCGTGGATCCCGAGCAGCTCCTCCTTCGGTGAGTGGGAAAGGAACCTTTGGTGGTCGGAATTGTGCAGAGAGTTGTGAGCTTGGCATGTGGCAGTCGAGCGCCAGCCTGGGAGGCTGAAGGAAAGTTCCTGCCAGTGTCTTTGCAGCAGCAGCAGCAGCAGCAGCAGCAAAGGGATCCCTGGCACTTTTCTCCTTCTCTGCTGAAGAGCTTTTGAAGAGCTGCAGGTCTGGTTTTGCAGGCAGAAGATTGCTTGCTGGCTTTAGCCACGGTGGAATATGGAATGCCCAGCAATAAGTGGCAATGTCGACTTTAGCCCATTCCTAGTTTGAACAGTTCCGAATCCCATTTCTGCTTAGTGCAGCTGGATGTGTAGCTGAGGATAAATAAGGCGATAACTGAGAGAGAACTTCCTGTCCCTCATGCTACCATCTGTCCACAGGGCACAAAAGCAGCATCAGCTCCTCCTCTGGCTCCCTGTGCTTCCAAAGAGGAGGCCAAAGAGGAGGAAGACAGCAGTGAACTTCCCGCTGTTCTGGCGGATGATGGTGAACTTCCCTCCGTCCCGGGAGATGAGGGCAAACATCCCACGGTTTGGGAATACAACAGTGAAGCTCCTGTGGTGTGGGGCGAGGATGGTGGACATCACCCTGTGTGGGACGAGGACAGCGAGGCTCCAGTGCCATGGGAAAAGGACAATGGACATCTCCCAGCGTGGGACGAGGACAGAGGACATCCTGTGATTTGGGAAGAGGAGGCTGCAATTCTCCCAGCATGGGAAGAGGACGGCAAACGTCCCGTGGCTTGGAAAGAAGACCAGGAACCTGCTGCATTTTGGGAAGAGGATGGGGAACCTCCCTCTGGTTGGGAAGAGGACACTGAACCTCCCTCTGCTGCGGGATCCTGGACTGAACATTCTGACAGCAGCACAGCCCTGCAGCCAGAGGGCAGAGAGGAGTGGTGCCTGATGCAGCTGAGTACGTCTGCTGTGCTGCTGTGTGCCAGAGCAGGGTGCTGCGTGTGTGTCTCAGCATCAGCTGCACCCAGGCTTGCTGTGCAGCTGAATGTCACAGAGTCATTTATTGTCCTTGCCCAGCTGAGAGCAAGGGGCTCCCGGCCCCAGGGAGTGGGGCTGCATTTTGGCCCTGCTGCAAGGCGGGGTCTCCATCTGGGAGGGAGCGTCTTCCATGTGGTTTCTTTCAGGGAGCACCGTGAGTGTGGGGGAGCCTGCCGAGAAATACCTGGAACTGGAGCAGGTTGGCCAAGGGTAAGTGCACGGCAGTTACTTCTGCACAAGCAGGGGCCAGGTATTTGCTGGTGCAGGATCAAGTGAGAAGCCAGGCAAGCTGCAAACAGCTTCAGACACTGGGCCACGATCCTGCTGTCTCTCAGTCCTGATCAGAATTGGTAACTGTGGTCAGAAGGCACCGTCAGAGGCCCCTGAGGCCGGCAGTGTCCTGCCTGCAGCAAGGAGCAGGACCTGGAAGATCTTCTGTCCCTGGAATTTGATTGCCTGAAAGAGCAGCTCACCATCTGGTGACTGTCAGAAAACAGTTCTCAAGAAGATTCCTTTCAAATATTTTGCTTCCAAAAATATCCACCAGTCAGGATTATCAACATAACAGTTTAGAAACAGAAACCAGAGATGAACTAATAAGCGCTCTTTTCAGCACAGGTAGTAAGCCCTGTACATTCAGTAATAGACACAGAGCTGCTGCACTCGAGGGGAAAATGCATCAGCTGCCTGATGGCAGGGCCCTTGTGGATCCTGCAGCTCGTAGGCAGGAAATGGAAAAGGATGAAATACATTCTTCTCCAGTTCTTTAGACACCTGCTCCCACCCTAGGTTTTGGACTAAAGTAATTCAGTGTGGACATTTGGGATTTGCTCCAGCCCTTTTCCTTCGTGTTGGGCCTCAGTTTTCTCTCGCACACCTTGCGAGGCACAGGGCTGGTGGCTGCTGCGTTGCTGTTTGAAGGGTCGATGCACCCAGGTGTTTTGTAAACGCTGCAGGCAGCAGAGATCTCCTGTCTGGGCTGGCTTTCACTCCCAGGGCCTAAAGCGCTGCTTCTTTCTTCTCTGCTGTTCTGTCTCCAGGGCTTTCGGAACCGTTTATAAAGGACTCGACAGGGCCACTGGAGGAGAGGTCAGTGTCACCACGCCCAGCGCGTCGGGCAGCTCTCGAGGGCTTTCCCCTCTGCTGGGAGCTGTGGCTGCAGCTTTGGGGGGCCAGCAGAGCTTTCCTGCACAGGCTGTTCCACTGAAGGCACAGCAGTGTCAGCCTGCGGAGCACGGCTGGGACAGACTTGAGCCTTCTGAAGTGCCCAAAGGAATGCAAGGAGGGCAGCGGTGTCTGTCAGAGCAGGACACGCTGGCTTGGTCTTCATATCTGAAAACATCAATGCATCAGCTGGTGGAGGCTGAGGCCTAATTTATCTTCATCCCAGCCTCGGACAGGAACACTGTTTAGCAGTTTTTCCATCCTGCGTTTCATCTTCCAAGAGTACCTCAAGACCTAATTAAGGAGTGATCCTGCTTGGGATCAGTTTGGGGTTTTAGTCCTACTGCAGCTGTTCCCAGAGAGAGGGAGAGGAATGAGAAGATGGATGTGCAGAGCAAAGCTCTCTCCTAAACCCTGCAGCTGTGTTTGGGTCTGGTGTCAGTGACAGCCCGTGACAGGGATCATCTGAGCAATGTTTGTGCGTGTTTGCTCTGTTGTGCAATCCCAAACAGAGCAGTTGCGTTTGAAATCATGACCAAATCCCCCAGGATTGCTAAAGGGTTCCCGGCTGTTTTGCTCTGTTTTCACAGAAGCAGAATTACTTCCTGCTTGCAAAATGTGTTTGAATGATAATGAGAGTGGTGGTAAACTAAGGCGGTTTGAGAAGACTGCAGGTGCAGAGAATGCTGTGAGAGCTTTGAGGCTGAGAGCTGAGGGCCCATTTCTGCAGAGCTTCCAAGGCCAAATGTCTCTGGCCCTGTGTCCTGTAAGCGGCCCCGCAGCGAGCAGAGAAATGGGCTGTGGGAATGTCACTTGCTGAGCCCGGGTGTCCCATCCCAAGGCAGTTTGGCACAGCCCGGCTCCGTCGCTCCACAAAGACTCGCTCCGTGTTTGCTGCAGCCTCCTGCCCCAGACTCCTGCAGTTCAAGGGCTGCAATGTCCTTTCAGGTGGCCATAAAGAAAATGAGTCTCAGAGGGCAGAATGGGGAACGAGCTGTGAATGAGATCCTGGTCCTGAAGGACAAGAAGAACCCCAACATTGTCAGCTTTTTGGACAGGTGAGTGCTTCAGCTCTTATCCCGTGCACGGGCCCTGCGTTAATCTCTCCTGGCATCCGCAGTCTGGAGCCTGTTTTGAAAAAGCCTCACCCGGCCGTAGCTTCCCAAAACAACAGCCTGTGAGTTCACTCCCTCCATGTGCTTTTGTTGCTTTGGTTTGGTTTTTCCTTCAAGCTGACCCAGTTTTCTGGGTCTTATGACAAGTGCTGATAAACCCTGTCAGAAATTATTTCCCTTGGCTTCTCCTTCCCAACTCTTTTCCATTGCTGCAGATGCCAGGAAGACCAGGTTCTTGTTTCCAGAAATGCCTCATGTGCCCCTTTTGCAATGGCCTTGCCTGTTTCTGAAGGGACTTTCTGCAAGGTTTTCCAAACACTTGACCACTTTTATCCTAAGTGCTGCACGGCCTCCTGCCCTGGATAACTCTGGAAGTTGTGTTGCCTTGTTCTGGAGGGAACGGTGGAACTGCTGAGTTCAGATGCTGAACCAGCTGGGGGCAAGTGTTGTGGTTCCACATTGATCTGGGCTGTTGCTAAACTGCATTTTTCACCTGCTTGCCATCTAAGGCCTCTCCTTTTCCACAGGCGTCTCCTTCTCCTTTAGACTGTGCAGATCCCAAGGACAGTGCAGCCTGGCAGGAATGTCTCTGCATTGGATTCTGTCCTCATTTACAAGTGACCTGGAAACAAAACTCCACTCGAGGCTTTTCCATCAGGGAATTGAGCAGTGCACGTTCATCTCCACGCCATTGTTTGCCTCTTCCAGCTTCCTTGTTGATGAAGATCTCTGGCTGGTGATGGAATACATGGATGGAGGAACTTTGCAGGACGTTGTCAGACAGACACGCATGGCTGAAGGAGAGATGGCAGCTGTCAGTCGGGAGGTGAGGGATCCTGCTTGTGCTTCCCATGGACACAATGCTCCTTCCAAGCAGGGCCTGAGAACAGGAGTGGCTCCATGCTCAGAGCTTTGTTTCTGTGTTATTTTTATGAGCTGGAGAAGAAAGAGCCTCTGAAGTGAACGGCCTGCCAGTGTCACTGCACTTCCACTCTGCTCTTGTCCTCTTTCCTGCTGTTGTGGGACTCTCTGTCTTTTTTGATTTGATTTGCTGTTCTCAGCTTTGCCTTGAACCATTTGCCCAGAGCTTGTCTGCACTGCACTCCTGGCCTGGCACAGCAAAGCTGCTGCTGGCAGAATTCTAAACTGTCCTTTCTTGTGTGCTGTATTCCGGCCATGGATTTCCACCCTCGTGTTTCTTGCTCTCTCTCAGTGTCTGCAGGGCCTGGATTTCCTCCACTCAAACCGGGTGATCCACAGAGATCTGAAGAGCTCCAACATCCTTCTGGCAACGGACGGCTCTGTCAAGCTGGGTGGGTGTTCCTGGTCAGGCACGGCGCTCCCGGGCTGCGGGTGTGGGGCTGCTTCCCAGTGACGGCCAGAGCCCCACAAGTGCTGCTGGTGGCGGTGCCCGGCCCCTGCTGCCAGCTGAGAGCGGCTGCCCCATGCAGAGAGCTCAGGAGAGGAGCAGGGTGTCAGCAGTGGCTTTGCTCTGGGTGTGGCCCTTGCAGAGGGGCGGGAGTTGGAATCTGAAGCTTCAAGGGAATCACTAAAAGCCACTGCATGAAAGCTGAGGGTTCCTTTAAGGGTCCACTTCCATCTTGCCTTGGCTACAGCCCTGAGGACTTTTCCAGCTGGATTCAGCAGTGCATTCTCAGACTGAGAGTGGGGAATCTTTGTGCTTGATTTCCTCATTCCAGCTGCCTTTGACAGTGTTTGTTTCTGTCCTCAGCTGATTTTGGCCTCTGCGCTCAGCTCAGCCCTGAGCAGGAGCAGTGCAGCTCCATGGTGGGCACTGCTCACTGGATGGCCCCAGAGGTTGTGACCAGTTCTCCTTATGGCCCCAAGGTGGACATCTGGTCCTTGGGCATTGTGACCATCGAGATGGTGGAAGGAGAACCTCCTTACTTCAAGCACACGGCGGCCATGGTAAGAGGCAAATTTCCCAGAGTTTGCAGAGGCCTGTGAGCACAGAGGGACCCGCCCTGGGAGGAGCAGCCGGAGGGCTCTGCCCATCGGGAAGGGAATTCCCAGAGGACTTGAGCCTGAGCACAGACAAATATTCTGCAGTCTCCAGAATTTGCTTTGGGTTTTAAGTTGTTGCAGCTCTTCTGTCTGCGAGGATGACCTGAAAAGATGAAGCCAGAGCATCAGCTCTAATCTTATCTTGCAGAAAACCCCAGACCAACCCCAAACCCCACACCCAAACCCAACAAGTTTTCTGAAGGAGTTTCTGAAAGAGGTTCTGCGAGATGAACTCCCCCTGACTCTTCTCACTGGGAAACTTGTCTAAAACATGGAGATGATTGTTTAACATCCCCATAGTCTAACATATTTCTTTCCTAGCCCAAGCTACTTTCTCCATGTCACCAAGGCTGAGCTTTCAGCAACCCAAACCTCGGGTTCCTTGCCTGGCAGTTTCTGGGATGGAACATCTTGAATGCATTTACTTGAGTGTCAATGGCACTGCAGGGATGCATTTGATGTAAGAATCCTTGGAAATACCACAGGCAGGCCACAGTGACTCTTGCAAATGGCCTGTAAAGCTGGTGTCCGTATTTGGAGAAGCAAAATGGGTTATTTCTGATGGAGGTTCCAACTAACAAAGTCAGCCAGTGACATTGGCTCTCAAGGCAACATCATCTGGATGTTGGAATGGCTGTGGCTGCAGCAGTGTTTGGCTTTTTTGGTTGGCATAGAAAAATGAGCTCTGAGCAGCATCTCTGCCAGGGAGGAAAGTGTCCCTGGAGACTGGGGCTGAGAAACCGGGGTCGCTGTGAGCACTCGTGGGTGTGAAGGAAGCTGGCAGAGCTTTTTCAGAAGTGTTTGCTTTCCGCGCAGGCTCGCTGTCTGATCCGGCAGAACGGGACCCCGCAGCTGCAGGAGCCCAGGCGCCTGTCGGCTCTGCTGCGGGACTTCCTGGAGTGCAGCCTGGAGCCGGACGAGGAGCGGCGCTGGTCTGCCCAGGAGCTGCTGCAGGTGGATGCGAAGCGGCTGCAGGGGAAAGAGCAGCGCGAGGGAGGGGTTTTCTCGTGGGGCCCCCTCCAATGGTCTCCGGTCTCGCTGCTTTTCACATGCAAAGCCAGCAGAATCCTCGCCTGGTTTGCCTTGGCACGGTCCTTTGCAGGTCATCTGGACCAGGTGCCCTGCAAGGAGCAGGGACATCTTCAAGCAGATCAGGCGGCTCAGAGCCCTTCCTGACCTGAGCCTGGATGTTTCCAGGGAGGAGGCACCTCCCACATCTCTGGGCACCCTCTGCCAGTGTTTCCCCACGCTTCTGATAAAAAACTTCTGCCTGAGATCTAATCTGAGCCTGCTTCCCTCTCCTGAGTTTCAAACCATTCCCCTTTGTCCTGATGCAACAGAGCCTGTGAGGAACTTGACTTGGGAAAGTAACAGTTGATTTCTTTCTTTTTCATCCTTTGGGCAGCACCCATTTTTATCATCAGCCAAGCCTCTCTCCAGCCTGAGCCCTCTGATTGCTGCAGCAAAGCAATTGAAGGAGCAGCGGAGGATGTGAAGCACCTGGGGACAGCTTTTCGTTATAGTAGTTAGGACAAGTGGATAGTTACGGTAGTTAGCACTGCTAGTTAGTTATGGTGGTTAGGACAGCCTGGTAGTTATGGCAGTTTTTTGAATAAAAACTCTGTTAAACCTCAAGTCCCTTGACGTGTCCCTTCCTTGTTCCAATGTGACTCAGCTGCCCGGAGCAATGCGAGGGGAGAGCGGGCCCAGCCTTGACCAGAGCTGAGCCCCAGCAGAGCCCCGGCAGAGCCCAGAGCAGCCTCAGCATTGGCAGAGTCAGCCTGGAAGGAGGCGCCTGGAGCCTTCTCGACTGCAGCCGACTCTTGTTTACAAACCGCGTGGTGTGGGAAATGCCACTGGTTCTGCAAGGGGGCAGAGGGGGCCCGGGGAAGGCCCAAATGCGAGGGACAAAACCCGCCCAATGCTGGAGAAAAACCACGCCTTTTTCCCCTCCCACGTCGGCCAAAATATTGAATCCTAAACCAAGTCAAACGGGGCAGGGGAGGAGCCCAGGCCCTTCCACCCCTGCAAACCAAAGCGTCCCTTTCACGGCTCTGAGCCCCGGCGCCGGTGGCCCCGTGGGTGTTGGTTTCTGTCGGGCTCGCTGTCGCCAGCCCAGGGCCAGCCCGGGACTGAAGCCGACTAGCAAAAGCTCGTATACAATTAATCACCTTACAGTACCACAAAATTCAAATAATCCTGTTATTCTGAATCATTTTCTCTCACTGCAGTCTTCAGGCGAGACACAACTGCCCTGGGCAAAAGTCTGGGTGCGGAATTTACTCACTAACCAGTGGGAAGGCTGCATGAGCTTATCGTTTGGAGTCGTGGGTATGCTTGCGTTTCCACAGATACTGGGGTACGGTGGCTACCTGCAAAATGTGTTCGCCCTGACCTACGGCACCAGAGGCAGAACAGGCAACCTCCAAATGATGACCAGAACGCCAACCATCCAAATGGCCACCAGAATGTAGATCATCAGCCTAATGACTCTTCTGATGATGACCAGGATGTCAACCATCAGGCAGATGGTCCTTCTACAAGCAGAGACTGGGATGGTCCTTCTACAAGCAGAGACTGAACTTTAAATTTCTTGTTACGGAGTCAGATCGTTAAAGCCTTAAAGACATATTTAGAATTAATAACTGATGTAAATTTCTATTTAGGATTAATAGTAGAGTTGTTCTCTTATCAAACAAAAAGGGGGAATTGTAGATACAAAAATGCTGCTAGCAAGGATTTTCTTGCTATTTTCTAAGTCCGTGAGAGACTTTTCACTCTCACAGAAGAGGTGGCAGGGAATGCAAACAACCAAACTACCTGCAACCTTGAAAAGTCTTGTTTATGGTACAGTAGAAAAATATTTTGACAATGGATGTTTTAGGATTTTAGCCAATCCCCAAGGGGAGGCTGATCCTTTGTCCAATTAGACTCTGAAGAAAAAAGTCTATAAAAGAGTTTGTAAAATAATTAAATAAATCAATCTTGCTGCACAATTCCTGCCTGCTGGACCTTCTCTCCTCCTCTTCCCTATGGCTGTGGGACACGGTGATACACCCTAGGGCCTAGGCCTGTGGTAATAGCTTTCTGTTCAAGTTACAAAGCATTTTAAACCTTTCTTTGCAGAGTATCTTAATACATATCAACCAATAAGCACCATACACAATACTTTTACATTTGGCTATAGCCAAATAGCTACTACCATTACCATATTATAGTCATTATTATCCAATCACAAGAGTAAGCAAGTTACAATTAAAGCTTACAATGGAAAGTTCTCAGACCTTTCTTCCACCTGCCACATCGACATTTGTTTGCCGGTGATAGCTCTCTCTTTTTGGTAAAAACATGTTTTCTATTTACTTATGCTCTTCTTGAGACTTATTTACTTGATGAAAAACACGTCTTTGTTTGTTGTCACATACCTTTGTTCTAATCATAAAAATCTCCTTCCAGCTCATCTCCAACCTTTGCCTTCTCAGTTATTCAATGATCACTGGTTCAGCAAAACACCTTTTCTCTACATCAAAACTTACTTTCATTTCTATCTCACCCTCAGTTTCTACATTCAGAGATCTTTCTGCCAAGCCTACATATCTGTGAAACTTTCTTACCAAACTTTCATCCTCTCCAACAGGGGACTGAATGCCACGGACAGCGATTGCTGAGAGTTGGAGATTCCAAACGCTCCAAGGGGCTGGAGGGAACCGCGCTGCGGCCTCGGGGCCTCCCTGGGGCACCACGGGGACCCCCCGAGCAGAGCGACTCTTCCCGCCCCCCAAAATCCGCAGCTTTGGGTCAGCTGAGGAAAAGAGCTGGAAAAAGGGGCTGGAAAGGGGCTGGAGCCCGAGGGGACCCCTCAGCCATGGCCTGGAGCAGCCGCAGGAAAATGCCCCAGAAACCAAGGAAATCGATGGAAGTAATGAGGAATTTTGGAACTCTTCCCGCTGCTGTTTCCAGAAGGTCCCGGCCGGGTCCTGCCAGGAGGAGCCGGGGACGGGGAGGGGCCTCAGGGCTTAATTGGGGAGAAAAGTTGAATTGGGGCAAGGAAACTTTAATGGTGGGGAGAAAATGTGAACGGAGGGGATTTGAATGGGAGGGGATGGTTTGAATTGGGCAGAGAAAATGAATTGGGGGAGGAGCCCCCCAGCCCTCGGCTGTGCCCCGAAGGTGCTGCCAGCGGTTCCCCTGCTCCCACCCCCCGGGCTGGGGGCGTGGAGCTGCCGCTGCTCCCCGGGAATGCCACGGGATAAAAATTCCACTCAAGCTTTTATGTTCCCAGTCATTCCCAATAAGATCCCAGTTGCCCCCAACATGGTCCCAGTTGTTCCCAGTCATGCCCTGTATGGTTCCTTTCACTCTCAGTCCCACCCAGTAGAGTAAGGTAGGGCCCCAGTCACTTCCCGTATGAACCCAGCCACTCCCAGTCAGTCCCTGTGATGCCTTTTGCCCCCATCATGGTCCCAGTTGCTCTAAGCATGATCCCAGTATGAGTCCAGTCACCCCCAGGATGATTCCAGGTAACTTCCCAGTATGAGTCTGGTTTGATTCCTGTCACCCCCAGTATGATTCCAGTCACTCCCAGATACTCCCAGAACTATGCCAGTCACTCCAATATGACCCTGTCACTCCCGGTATGATCCCAGTATGACCCCAGTATGGGCCAGCTGCTCCCAGGATGATCCCAGTTGCCCCCTGCATTTTTCCAACTGCACCCTTTCACCACCACTGTGGTTCCAGTCACTCCCAGAATGATTCCAGTCAGTCTCAGTATGGTGCAAATCACTCCCAGTATATCCCAGCAGCACCCATTGGGCCTCAGCATGTTCCCAGTAGCCCTCAGTGTGGTCCCAATATATCCCAGTATAATCCCTGGTGCTCCAAATCTGCTCCTGCCCAGTCCTGGTCCTGGTCCCAGTGTATCCTGGTGTCCCATTCTGTCCCAGTTCATCCCAGCCTGTCCCAGTCCATTCTGGTTCCTTTCCGGCAGCCGCTGCCGTTTCCTGACTTCGTCTTCCCTCCCCCCCCCATCAAAGCTGCCCCCCCGCCCCCCAAGATGCTGATGGGGATCGGGGGCTTCGTGTTGGGCTTTGTCTTCCTGGCGCTGGGGTTCGGCTTCTACCTGCGCAAGCAGATGATGGGAGGGGTCCGGAGGTCGTGTCCCCCCTCCCCCGGAGCTCTGAGCTCCCGCGGGGCCCCCCAGCCCGGTGTCACCCCCTTTGCTCTGCCCACAGAGCTCCTGAGCCGCCGGTGGCCGCAGCCCCTCCCCGTGGCCTCGGGCCCGACCGGGACCCCCCGCTCCGTCCCCGCGCTGATTTTGGGGGGTCGTGTGTCCCCCCAGCCCCGCTGTCACTCTGTCCCCGCCCGCCTGCTCCCAGTGTTCCCAATAAAGCTTCCCAGTTTGGGCTGGTCCCGTTTATTGAGGGGCACTGGGGAGAGACTTGGAGGAAACTGAGGGGGAGCCGAGAGTGGAGGGGGCAGAACCGACCCTGGGATGGATCGGGAATGGGGACCCCCCTGTGTCCCCACCGTGTCACCCCGCTCTGGGGGGCCCTTGGGAAGCACCTGAACGCCAACACAGCACCCAGAGAACAGCAAAACGTGCCGGGACGCCCCTAAATTCCACAGCCTCCAACGACCCCCAAATCCCACAGAAAAAGTCCCCCCAAAAGAGCCCCGAAGAAAGGCGCCAATCAGAGACAGCGCATGACAAGCTTCAGCCAATCAGAGCGCGCGGCGCTGGTGACTCACCAGTTGCCAGGCAGACCCGCAGCGCTCAGCGCTCCCCACCCGGACCCCACCTGCGCCCCCCCCTCGCCCCCAGCGCCCCCCGCCAGGGGAATTTGAGGAGGGGGCGCGTGGGGGGCGCCCAGGCCGCGCCCAGAGCCCAGCGCTGCCCCAGCCCGACCTCTCCCGGCTCCGTCCCGGCTCCTCCCGCGGGATGCGGCCGCGTTGGGAAAACGGGGGGCCAAGGGTGGGCGCTGGGCCCGGGGGGAGCAGGAGAAAGGATGGGAGAGGAGGAGAAGGAGAAGGAGGCATCTTTTAATGATATTTTATTGAGTCTCATGTTTTAGAGACCAGGATCAATACTCCCCGGCCGTCAGGGCGAGTCCCTCAGGGCTGCGGGGCCCTGCTGCCGGCTCACCCCGTGCCAGCCCAGCGCCAGCGCTCAGCGGGGCTTTGGCTTCCCGTGCCCTTTCCCGTGCCCCCAGCCCAGCGTCACCACCCCCGTGTCCCCAGGTCGTGCCCCACCCCTGCCTCCCTGCCGCATTGTCGAGACACGGAGGTTGAAAATTTCCCCACCCTCCACCCCAAAGGTTCCCCCGAGGCCATTTCCTCTCGTGCTTTCCCTTGGCAGCAGAGCCCCACCCCTCCTGGCTGCCCCCTCCTGTCAGGGACTTGGGGAGAGCCAGGTCCCCCCTGAGCCTCCTTTCCTCCAGGCTCAGCGCCCTTAGATCCCTCAGCTGCCCCTCAGAAGTCCTCCAGACCCTTCCCCAGCTCCATTCCCATCTCTGGACGTGCTCCAGCCCCTCAGTGTCTTTCTTGAAGTTTGAAGCCCAATCGCTGCCCTGTCGCTGCAGGTGCCAAAGCCCCAGGGAGACTCCTTGGAAATGGGGGTAGAGAGGAGCCCTTCAAAGGGAAACGTGTGCAAAACTGCTGCCAATGGCCGAGCGGGTTTGGTGTGGCTGCGGGAGCAAGAGATGCTCCGGGACTCCGCCTCGGCCCCGGAGCGGAGCGGCCCGTGCTGCCCCGGGGCGCGCGGGGCTCGGCCGTGGGGCGCGCGGGGGGGAACGGACACACGGGCACCGGACACACGGACACGCGGACAAACGCTCCCAGCGCTTCAGCGGCAGCAGCGGCAGCAGCGGCAGCAGCGGCAGCAGCGGCAGCAGCGCAAAAGCAGCGAGTCTAAGAACCCTCTGCGTCCCTTCTCCTGCTCCTCCTCTCCTTCTCCCAGTGTCTCGCACCCTCTCCCGCTCTCCCTTTGGTTCCCCAACCCCCCCTCCCGCGGCCTCCCTCTCCCCAGGCCCGGCCGGGCCATGCCCCCGGCCCGCCCCCGGCCCCGGGCGGGGCTGCCCCCTCCCCGCCCCCGGGCGTCCCGCCGCGGTCCCGCCTCCGCCCGGCTCTCGCCGTCCTGGCTGTGGCGCTGCTGGGCGGGCATCAGTGCCTGGCTCCTGGGCACCATCGCCAGCCCCTGGCTCCGGCTGGCCCGACCCCGACCCCGGCCCCGGCCCCGGCCTCGGCTCCTCCCGGGGCCCGCCGGGGACACAGGCGGCGCGGCCGCTCCCGCCGCCTCCGCAGCGTCTTCCCCGCTCCGAGCTCCGCCGCTCTTGAGCGCGGCCGCCGGCCCCGAGCCGCCGGTGGCCCCTCCAAAAGAGCCCCCATGTGGGGATGGCCGGCCCGGGGCGGTTGAGCGGCGCTCGGGGGCCGTTCCTGGCCCCGGGCCGAGCGCTGACGGCCGCGTCTCGCGGGCACGGAAGGCGCAGCAGGGCCTGAAGGAGCGCTACCGGCTGGGTTCGCTGCTGGGGCGCGGCGGCTTCGGCAGCGTCTTCGCGGCCACGCGGCTCTCGGACGGCGCCCCGGTGAGTGGCGGGGCCGGCGGCGGGCGCAGGAGGCGGGGGGCAAAGGAGGAGGAGAAGGAGCATGGGGCTGGGCACGGCGGGCGGCGAGCTCAGCCCGCTGCTCCCCTTGCCTTGCAGGTGGCCATCAAACGGGTGCCGCGGAACCGCATCGGCCATTGGGGCGAGCTGGTGAGTGAGCGAGGGGCAGCGGGAGAAGCCGGGGCGCGACGGGCGGGGATGAGCCGAGGCCCGGCAGGGTGGAAGCCGCCAGAACACTTCGAGGGAGAGCGGCCGTGGGGCCAGCGGAGCGCGCAGAGCGTCCCCGGCTGGCTGAGGGCTTCCCGAGCCCCGGCACGGCATCAGCCCCGCTGACGGCACCGTGCTCCTCCCGCAGCCCGACGGCACCCGAGCACCACTGGAGATCGTGCTGCTGGACAAGGTGTCCGCTGGCTTCCCTGGCATCGTCCAGCTCCACGAGTGGCAGGAGCTCCCCAACAACGTGTTGATGGTGCTGGAGCGCCCGGAGCAGTGTCAGGACCTCCTTCACTTCATTCGGGCACGGGGCTTCCTGTGCGAGGAGGTGGCGCGGCACCTGTTCCGCCAGGTGCTGGAGGCCGTGCGGCACTGCACCAGCTGCGGGGTCCTGCACCGGGACATCAAACCGGAGAACATCCTGGTCGACCTGGCCACCGGGCAGGCCAAACTCATCGACTTTGGCTGTGGCACCTACCTGCAAGCTGCAGCCTACACCAGCTTTGCAGGTGAGCCCACGCAGGGGGAGGCTCCTGGTAGCGGCATCTCACAGCCCAACATCTCACAGCCCAGCATCTCACGGCCCAACATCTCACAGCCCAACATCTCACAGCCCAACATCTCACAGCCCAAGCTGGCTGTGGCAGGGGGGGATTCTCCCTTTTGCTGCCAGTCATGGCAGCCGGAGTGTTCAGCTGAGCTGCTTTTGAGCGGCGCTGGCTGAGGGGCCATCTTCCAGCCCTGCTGGCAGCCTTCGCCAGCCACTCTGCCCAGGACTGGCGCTGGGGCTGGGGCAGCCAGCGCCACAGAAACACGCGTGGGTGGGGGTAGCAGAGAGGGGGGTCCAGAACCTGTGCTCCAGCCCGTTTGGTGTGCAGGTGAAACAGGGCTCGGACTGCTCTGTTGCCCGTGGTTGCCTTGGCTTAAGAATGGTTTCTGGGGCAGTGCAGGCAGGGAGGATGAAAGCGTGGTTTTTCCCCAGCACCAAGTGGGTTTTTCCTTTGCATGGCATGCTCGGGCCTTGCCAGGGCTTCCGCTGCCCTCTTGCAACACCAGTGGCTTCTTTTCCAACCCCCAGTTTGTACACAAGTCCCAGGTGCTGGCCAGAGGGCTGCGGGTCACGCCGCGTGCCGCTGCTGCGGCCCCCGCATGCGCGGGGATGCTGGGGCGAGGCTCTGGGAGCAGGCAGCGTCCCCCTGAAGAACTCCACCTCTATTCCATAGGAACACCATCCTACAGCCCCCCGGAATGGACCCAGTTCGGCTGGTACTACGGCGAGGCAGCGACCGTCTGGTCCCTGGGCATCGTGCTGCACCAGATGGTCTGCGGGGAGCACCCTTTCAGGAGGGGCTGGAACAGCACCTGGGGCCGGCTCGCGCTCCCACGACGGCTCTCTCCAGGTGGATCCTCATCTCTGCAGCACGGGGGGAATAGCAGTGCTGGGAGACAGCAGCGGGCTCAGGAGCATCCCGCTCTGGCAGCTGCTGAGGAGGTGGCAATGTCCTGCTCTCCTGCTCTCCTCCAAAAGAAAGAATTGATGGCAAAGTTTAGGCACAGCCCTGAGCACACGCAGCACGGCCTGGCCATGGCAAGAGTGGGGCAAAGCGGACAGGAGCCTTCTGCAACTGACTGGTGCTTTCTGCTCTGTCCGCAGAGTGCCAGAATCTCATCCGACGGTGTTTATCCGTGCTCTCCTCGGAAAGGCCCTCATTAGAAGACCTGTCCTGTGATCCTTGGATGCAGGATATTCGCGTACCATAGGAGAAGGGAGAGAGCCACACGCACGCTTTGACCCAGGGAGCCGGTAAGTTCCAGCTGCACACGCGCCTTGGCAAGAAGCAGCAAAGAAAGGCAGAGTTTTTGTCCTGCCTGAATCGCTGCGCAGGGCTCCTCAGCTGGGCACGCGCAGCCCTGCTGCTGGAGCTGAGCTGCTCTTCCCAGCACTGGTGGCCCCCACGCCAGCTGCTTTTGCTTGTCCTTCTTCAGCGACAGCCGGGGCCCTGGGCAGAGCACTGACAGCCTGCTCCAGCCCCAGGGAAGAAGGAGCCCCTGGAGAAGCTGTGCCAGGTGTGGCTGCTGCTGCTGGAGACATGGAGGGTGACATCAAGGATGACAAGCTCTTCCTCCACCTGGCAAGCTGAAGATGATGGACTTCAATTGTGGCACCTTCTCCAAAGCCAGGCTCCACAGCGAATTTGCAGATGAGTCCACACGCAGGGGGATGCTCCCAGATTTGTGCATTGCACAGCCTGGCCGGGAAGCAAAGGTTTCCCCCTTTGCTGGGGCGGATGCAACCAATTCTTCAGTTGGCTGCCAAACTGCTTTTTGGCAGGGCTGGGGGGATGGGCTGGGCTGGTTTTGAACTGGGAGTCTGCTCCTGGCCCTGCCAACAGCCCCCAGCACCCACCGTGGCCCGCGCTGGGGCTGGGGCTGGGGCAGCCAGCCCGACACAAACAAAGCCCCATGGTGGGAGCAGAGGTTGGACACCAGAAGCTGTGCATGGGCTGCTTCGCTCTGCAGGCAAGGAAGGGCTTGGGCTGCTCCACTGCCCTTGTTGGCTTTGGGCTCAGCATGACTTTTGGGGGCAGTGCAGGGGGAAGGCAGAAAGCGTGGGCTGCCCTGGCCCGTGGGTGGGTTTTTCCCTCACATGGCGGGCTTGGGCCTTCCTCAAGGCCCCAGCAGAGAGAAGATTTTTTACCTTTTTCCTTGTCTTCCCTTTTTGTCTGTAATCTCTTTTCATTGATTTATGGTTTGTTTTTCCAAAGGAAGCGTTCTAGGTGCTGTCTGGTCCGGATGGCGAAGTGCTTGGGAGCAGCTGTGGCGTGGGTGGGACGTGCCCTTGGAGAAGGGCTGAGGACACCGTTTGGGAGCAGCTTTTCTTCTGGCGGCGGGAGGCGTGAGGTGGGTGCCCGTCCTCTTGGCACGGCTGGGATAAGGGCTTTTGGGAGACGGCAGCGAGCGCAGCAGCATCCCGTCTGGGCAGCTGCTGAGGAGGTGGCTGTGCCACGGCCGGCTGCAGGCTGGGCACGTGTCCTGCCCTCCTGCTCTCCTGCCAGAGGCAGCAATGCTGGGCAGCTTTGGGCAGCGCTCTGAGCACGGCCAGCACGGCCTGGGCACCGCGGGCGGCTGGGACAAGGGGGACGGGAGCCTTCAGCTGACGGGCGCTTTCTGCTTTCTCTCCTTGCAGCCGGGCTCTGTGGATGCTGAGGCTGCTCTGGGCTCCGCCAGGGCTCTGCTGCGGCTCAGCCCCGGGGCCACGAGAAGCCAAAGAAGAAACGCCGTGACCTGCAGCAGAGACGTGCTTGAGCAGCTCGGCAGCGCAGCTCAAGTTTGCAGAGCGCGCACCTCCAGGGGAAAATATGACACCCCCCCAATAACAAACTTGTTCAGTAACTTCTGAAATGAAATCAGTCTGTGATGACCCCCAATGCCATTTTTCAGCTTGCTCAAGCTGAAGCTCAGCCTTTCTCTCAACAGTTCTCTCCCCCACCTGCCTTTTGCTCCACAAGTGCTCCCTCTTTCCCCCAGTGAGTTCCCAGCTCACCGCAGTCCCCATTGCACTGTAGCCTTCCTTGATGCCCCTGGCCACGAGGAAGAGCGAGCCCCAGGTTTAGGGACTCATGTTGTCACTGGCTGAAGAACAGCAATGTCTCAGAGCTCTGGTGAGATTTGGGGGTCATTCAGAGCTGCTCTCCAGGCCTCAGCTCTGCTCACTGCTGGGTTCCCACTCCCTTTTCCTCGTTCTTCACAGAGCAGGATGAGCTCTGTGAATGCCCTTGACCCTCGCCACTCTTCCCAGCCCAGCCACCCAGCCCAGTTAGGCTTAAGCTGGAGCTTCTCTGTCTCCTCTGGCACCCCAGTGCAGTCCCCTCTGCAGGGAGCAGCAGCCCCAGAGCGCAGCACACAGCAGTGCAGGCCGCACCTGGAGCAGCTCCCTGCAGCCATGGCCTGGCTCTTTGTGGCAACCAAATGCTCCCTGTGTGCAGCTGTCCCTGGAGGATGGCCCCAGGGCAGAGCCCAGCCGGGCTCCCACTGCATCCCCTGGAGCCTGGGCCAGACAGCGCTGGCAGAGCTGAGGTTCATGGTGAGCACCCAGAGCTGTGGCTCGCAGTCGCTGTTTGCAAGCGTTGTGATCTCATCTCCTGCAACCTGTGGGGAAAACGAGCTGTGCAGCCAGGCCAGCGCTGCCCCTCTGGGCAGGGACGAGGCTGAAGGCCTTTCCTGTTGCCGAGGAGGCGGCATTAAGCCTTAGCGGGGCCTGGCAGCTGTGGAGCCGGATCTCGCCCGCTGTCCGGGACTCGCTGCCCACCAACCGCCCCCACCCGCCGCGCTCCGTTCTGCAGGGACAGAAGGCTCTGGCTGTGCGAGGGTTTCCATCACGTCTGTGTACCCGTGGCTGTGCAACGCACATGGAGAGGGAAAGTGTCAGCCACGGTGCTGGCACACTCCTTCCTTTCCATACAGGACACGTCCCTGCGCACCCCGTGTGCGGATCTATTCAAAGGAGAGGCGTGGATAGAGATTTCCCACAGAGCTCTGACTCTGGCGGAACTCACCTTGTCAGCCAGCAGCCAGGGCATTTGTTTCCCAGCTCTGTGTCAGTCGGTGCCCCAGAGCTGAAGGGAGCAGCATTTAGAAGCAGTTTCCAGATTTCTAGGCAGGCAGTGGAGCTGACAAGCATCCTTGCAACTTGCCGTGTTCATCGGGAGGGGCTGCTGCTTCTTGGGAATATGGCACAACGGAGACACGAGACTTGGAAAAATCCCAGCTCTCTGTGGATTTGTGCAGAAGGGGGAGCAGCAGAAACACTTTGTGTCTGCTTGTGGGGACACAAGGTCCAAGGAGCGGGGCTGGCAGAGGGTGACCTGGGCCGCTGGCAGCTCAAATCCCGTGTGTTGGGTCTGCCTGAGGGAAAGTTCACGGGCCTTCCAGGGCTGTGCTTTGCATTGGTAGCTGGACGGGTGCTGGTAACAGAGCGGTGTTCTGGCTACTGCCCAGCAGCGCTGTCCCTCTGCCATTCCTTCCCCCATCAGAGGGGATGGGAGTGGGCAGGATCCTGGCAGGGGACACAGCCAGGCCAGCGGACCCAAATCAGCCAAGGGGATGTTCCAACCATATGACCCAGATCAGATGTATAAAGCAAAGGGAGAGAGGAGGAAGGACACCTTTTCCCCCAGAAGCTGAAGTTTCCCTGAGTGTTCCAGTTCCAAACTCTTGACCCTTTTTGGAGGCATAACGTTCTCACGCCGTAGTCTTCCAGTCATCCTCGAGTTGTAGAATTTTAGAGCAGTCAAATTAATCAAGTTCACATTTTCTAGATATTGCTGTGTCATTTCCTTGATATCCATATGAGAGGGGACACAGTGATGGATGGGTTTGCATGGGAGCTGCAGAGCCCTGGAATGGAGAGCCTGAGTGTCCCAGCAGGATTTGCAGGAGTGTGGAGGGCAGCTGGAAAGAAGATGGTGGGCAATATTCTCCTGCCTCCATCTTCCAAGGAAGCTTTGATTCAGTCCCTGTCTGCATTGTGCCATGGGGCCTCCAGAGGCCCAGGGAGGTGTCTGGGTGGCCCCAGAAGGTGCTTGCAGAACCCTGGGGCAGCAGGGAAGGGGCAGGAGCATCCCTGTGGTGCTGGGAGAGACACCCAGAGGGGGCCACCCCTGGGGCCCAGGCAAGAGCTGCATTCAGGCAGCCAAATTCATGCAGGGTCTGCCCGGGCACCGCCAAGGACCAGTCCAGTGAGCTCCTGTCCTCTTTCACCTCTTTGTATTTTCTTTGTATTTCTTTGTATTTATTTCTTTGTATTTATCCTTATTATTATCTTTGTATTTGTTGACCCTCAAAATGCCACTAGAAATAATTTTCCCTCAAAATAAATACTGACTTATTTTAGTGTGCTGCTTTGGACAAATTTGGAGGAAAATATCCTCTGACAGAAGGCAGGTTACACCCAGCCCTCTCCCACCAGGTCTGGGAAAAAAATATTTTCCTCTGAGGAAAGTGAAAGCGAAAAAGAACCTATTTATTTAATAAACACACAGCAAAAGGATAATAATGCTGAATACTAAAAGCTCTCGCTGTGGAGAGAAACCTGGGAAGATTTCAGAGTCCTTCTGTAGGTGTGCTCTCTCTCCTCCTCCTTGGAGCTGGGTTGGTGTCCTCCAGGGCCTCGGTGGAAAATTCTCCCGGTGTGTTCTGATGTTGAAACAGTCCAGAACAGAAGAGGGGAAAAAGCCCAAGTCCCAGGAA
This sequence comes from Aphelocoma coerulescens, assembly GCF_041296385.1. Lineage (NCBI taxonomy): Eukaryota > Metazoa > Chordata > Aves > Passeriformes > Corvidae > Aphelocoma > Aphelocoma coerulescens. The sequence continues at coordinate 2,383,948 of NW_027183905.1, forward strand.
AACAAACTTCAACTCTCCGTCTCCCTCCGGAGAAAAGGAGCCGAAAGCGCGCTGGAAAGCAAGCAGGGCGCTCCCTCCGCTCTTCTCGCTGCCGCAGCAGAACGCAGAGGAGTGTGTGTCTGTGTCCTTGAACAACCGCTTTGAAAAGTTCGCTCGGTGTTTTCTCTCTCCCCCGTCAGGCTCAGTTTAAAGGCACAGAAAGGCACAGGATTGATTTCTGGGCAGAGAGCAGCGATAGGGGATACACATCATAAAGTCACCCCCAGACAGGAATGTACGCAGTTGGAGAGCTCTACAGTCCTGTGTCTTTAGTTCCAAGGGTATGGAAGTGTCGATGGGTCCTTTGGTAATCGCACAGTTCTGGATCGGTTCCCGCCGTGTGGAGCCATTTTTATACAGAAGTCAGTGTATTCACACAGCACAGATTGTTGTGTTTTCCTGTGTATCAATTTCTGTGTAAACCTGCATCCCGTTGTACAGTTTTATCGATGTATGAATTTCTGTGTAAAGCTGCGTGGCCTTGTCGAGTTTGGTTGAGGCTCTGTGGGTGTTGAGAGAGTGCGATGGATGTTTGGCTTTCTCTCCAGACGTGTATCTGTACAGGTACCACCGTCTGACCCATCAGACATTTAACTGTGTGAACCAAAAGGGATCTTTGTATCTTTCCATATGGTCAGCAGAGATGGAACAATCTGCAGGAAGCTCGTAACAGAATGTTGGGGTTTTGGGAGTTCTCCTGGGGTTTTTTTCTGTTAAAGGAATTTTCCCCATACATGTTGCCATGGGGACAAATTACTGGGTGCTTCAGAAAAACAACAGTCCTGGCCATAGATGGAGGGGTGCATCTTGCTACTCTTTTTTTCACCTGGCTGTGTGGGCAGTCAGTCCCTGGCGTTTTGGATGACGGAGAGAGAGGCTGCTTCTTTGGCTGCTTTCCTTCTACCAGAGAGACCCCGGGATTCCCAAGCCCGCCTTCCCTGCCCCACTGGGAGCCAGGCTGCGGCTGCCCTGCCCCTGCCATTGCTTCAAGCCTTCACTGCTCTGTAGGCCTGCTCTCCCTGCCTGCCGAGACCTCCGGGGGTTCCCACCGCAGCTCCAGAATTTTGATACATCTTGTCTGCCACCCAGGATTTGTGCTCATCCCTGCCATTCCAGCCTGCCTTTCCAGCCTGCTGTTCCCGAGGGTCCGGCCAGACACCGGGATTGGCTGCCCAGGGGATTTTTGAAATCTTTGTTCCATCCCTTCCTGGGATCCCAGGCCACCAGTGCCGCGTGCTCCCCGAGCTCGCTCCGGAGCGCCCCCTGCAGCCGCGGGGGAACCATCGCACCTGCCCTGCTCACCGGGAGCCGCCAGCGCCCCTGCCGGCTGCGAGCGGAACTGCACCCGAGGGGAAAGGGCCTGACAGCCGAGAAGGCTGGGACTGGGTTTGTGATTGTTTGCTGTTACTGCCATAGTTATTGCTGTTTGTTTGACTGGTTATACACATATAGATATATAATAGTAAAGAACTGTTATTCCTATTTCCCACATCTTTGCCAGAAAGCCCCTTGATTTCAAAATTATAATAACTCAGAGGGAAGGAGGTTGCATCTGCCATTCCAAGGGAGGCTTCTGCCTTCCTTAGCAGACACCTGCCTTTCAAACCGAAACAGATCTTGGCGTCCAACATGCTGCCTGAGGGCATTAAGAGAAAGGGGTGAAAAAGGATTAACAGTTCCTGGGTAACTTAATTTTGTGTGCTGGATATAGGAACCTTGTTAGGTAGCACTATGTGGTCTAGTTTACCCTGGTTCGGGTGGCAGGTGGTCGTTCTTCCCCTTTGCAGCTCCTTACCTAAACATGGGTCCTCTGACTAAGGCTACCATTGCTGTTACCCAGTTTGCCCTAAGGGTTGAGAAGGTGAGGGATTCATGGGCTTTTAACTTCCTCTGGAATGTGGGCACATGGATAAAGGGCTATCACACACTGAGTGCATGTTTTTGAGGTTGTGTTAAAAATGGTGTCTTCTGTGAGGAAATGACACCAGGGGAAGTTTTCTCCCAACCCCTCAACCAGTTCTTTGGGCCCACCCCACCAATTTTCGAAGGGTTTAGATTTCCTCAGGATACTAACCAACTGGTGCGGATAGGCCTACTCTATTTAGCCCTCAGAGGTAAGTTGAGATTTGCTTGGATAACTACCCAGACACTGGCCTCAGAGACTAGAGATCCTACCCCAGAGCCTGATCCTGCCCCAGAACCTGACACAGCCCCAGACACTAGAGATCCAGCCCCGGAGCCTGACACAGCCCCACAGCCTGACCATGCCCCACAGCCTGATACTGCCCAACAGCCCACCTCAGAAATGGACTACCCAAACTGGGTGAGGGTACTCGTGAAGGGGATGTAGGAGATGTGCCAGGACATATGCCAGATGCTAAAGGAATACACCTCCTCAGCTAGTGAAAAACCCTCTCCCTGCCCCAAACAGGGTGAGTCGGATGGTGCAGCAGTGGAACCCACGGATGTTACAACCATCCAGGCTCCAGCTGAATCACAAGGACAATCACAGCCAGCAGCAGTCGCCCCTGTGCAGAGGAGGAAGTAGAAGACCAAATCAGTACGACCAGTTAATGATGATGGGGAACCAGGGCCCTCACAACTAGCGGGAGAGCCAGAGCCGGAAATCATCAATGAGTCCCTGTCATACGACAGTCTCTGTAATATGCAAAAAGACATTGTGCAAAGGGGGCGTGAGCCTTATACAACCTGGCTGCTTCGGGTTTGGGACCTTATGGGCACAAGTGTGCAACTGGATAGTGGTGAGGCAAGGTATCTGGGATCGTTGATGAAGGACCCAGGCATGGACCAGATATTTGTGAGGGAGACAGGACCCCTTTCTCTCTGGGAGCGGCTCTTAATGAGTGTGAGAGAAAGGTTCATTCACAAAGACGGAATGCAGGAGTACCATCATAGAATGCAGTGGAAGACACTCGAGGAAGGGATCCAACAGCTAAGAGAGGTGGCAGTATTAGAGGTACTCTTTGGGAGGGATGGACAGCATGATAATGACCCCGATAAGGTCAGGTGCACAGGACAGATGATGTGGAACCTGGCAAAGCTAGGGCCACCGCAATACACCACCTTCATTGCAACGATTGATGCTGGCAATAACTGAGAAACAGTGGGCTCTGTCGCCAACAAGCACAGGAATTATGACAGTATGGTCAATGGTCCGCTGAAAGCTCATGTCTCTGCTGTGGTCCAGGACCTCAAAGAGGAGATGAAGGAGATGAGGAAGGAAATGAGGGAGGAGATGAGGGAGGAGATGAGGAAGGTCAGTGTGGCACCAGTGTGAGTCACAGGCCCCCAAGTCAGAGCCCCCAAGTCCCCCAGCTAGAGAGAGAGGGTACACCCCACGAGCTGAGCTGTGTTTTTTCTGTGCGCGCATGGGGAAGACACGAGAAGGTGGGATGGGAAACCCACTTCTGTCCTGGCAGTGCAGGTGCGTGAACTCAAGGAGGGAGGCACTAACCGAGGGGGTTCTGCTAAGGTGAAAGTAGCCTCAGCCTCCCGTGACCGAGCTGCCAGGTATTACAGAAGGGAGGATGATATGTTGGATCCCCTTGAAGGGACCTCAAGCATGTACGCCCAGGGAAGCAATGATAACCAGGTCTAGAGGGGCCCTGCCTCTAGCCAGGAGGAGGCACAGGAGAACCGTGTTTTCTGGACGGTGTGGATTCGATGGCCTGGCACATGAGAGCCACAAAAATATGATGCATTGGTTGATACTGGGGCACAGTGTACTTTAATGCCATCGGGATATGTGGGGGAAGAACCTGTATCCATCACTGGGGTGACCGGGAAATCACAGCAGTTGACCCTTTTGGAAGCTGAGGTGAGCCTGACTGGGAAGGAGTGGCAAAAGCATCCGATTGTGACTGGCCCAGAGGCCCTGCGTATTCTGGGCATAGACTTCCTCTGGAATGGCTATTACAAAGACCTAAAAGGACTCAGGTGGGCATTTGGGATTGCTGCTGTGGAGGAAGAGGGCATTAGGCAATTGAACACCCTGCCTGGACTATCAGAGAATCCTTCTGCATTTGGGCTCCTGAAAGTGAAAGAGCAACGAGTGCCAGTTGCCACCTCGACAGTGCACGGCCGGCAGTATTGGACAAATCGAGATGCTGTGATCCCCTTCCACAAGATGATCCGTGAGCTGGAGAGCCAAGGGGTGGTCAGCAAGACCCACTCACCCTTCAACAGCCCCATCTGGCCCGTGCGCAAGTCTGACGGGGAATGGAGATTGTGGACTATCGTGCTTTGAATGAAGTGACTCTACCACTGAGCGCTGCTGTGCCGGACATGTTGGAGCTCCAGTATGAGCTGGAGTCCAAAGCAGCGAAGTGTTACGTCACTATTGACATGGCTAATGCATTTTTCTCCATTCCTCTGGCAGCAGAGTGCAGGCCCCAGTTTGCCTTCACCTGGAGGGGCGTGCAGTACACCTGGAACCGACTGCCCCAGGGGTGGAAGCACAGTCCCACCATCTGCCATGGACTGATTGAGGCTGCACTGGAAGAGGGTGAGGCTCCAGAACATCTGCAGTACATTGATGACATCATTGTGTGGGGGAACACGGCATCGTAGGTGTCTGAGAAGGGAGAGACGATCATCGAAATTGTCCTGGAAGCCGGTTTCAGTGGCAAGACGGATGACATCAGATTCCCACGGAGCTCATCTATAAGATGACTGCAATGTCTCCACCGACCAACAAGAAGGAAACACAAGCTTTCCTAAGCGCCATAGGTTTTTGGAGAATGCACATTCCTGAGTACAGTCAGATCGTGAGCCCTCTTTACCTGGTTACCTGAAAGAAGAACGATTTCCACTGGGGCCCTGAACAGCAGCAAGCTTTTGCCCAGATCAAGCAGGAAATTGCTCACACCGTAGCCCTTGGCCCAGTCAGGACAGGACCAGAGGTGAAGAACGTGCTCTACTCTGCAGCCAGGAGCAATGGTCTGTCCTGGAGCCTCTGACAGAAGGTGCCTGGTGAGACTCGGGGCCGACCACTGGGATTCTGGAGCTGAAGGTACAGAGGGTCCGAAGCCAACTACACTCCCACAGAGGAAGAGATCTTGGCAGCTTATGAAGGAGTCCAAGCTGCCTCAGAAGTAATCGGCACAGAGGCACAACTCCTCCTGGCACCCTGACTACCGGTGCTGGGGTGGATGTTCAAAGGAAAGGTTCCTTCCACACATCACGCCACCGACGCTACTTGGAGCAAATGGATTGCCCTCATCATCCAGGGCATCTGAATTGGAAACCCGAATCGCCCTGGCATCTTGGAAATAATTACAAACTGGCCGGAAGGTGAGACTTTTGGGTTATCTTCTGAAGAAGGAGAGGAGCAGGTGACACATGCCCAAGAAGCCCCACCATATAACGAGCTACCAGAGAGTGAAAGACAATACGCCCTCTTCACTGATGGTTCCTGCCGAATTGTAGGTGCTGGCTGGAAATAGAAAGCTGCTCTATGAAGCCACACATGATAAGTTGCACACGCTACTGAAGGAGAAGGTGGATTGAGCCAATTTGCTGAACTCAAAGCTGTCCAATTAGCTCCTGACATTGCTGAAAGAGAGAAGTGGCCAAAGCTCTACCTCTACACTGATTCATGGATGGTAGCCAATGCTCTGTGGGGTTGGCTGGAAAGGTGGTAGAAGGCAAACTGGCAGCACAGTGGAAAACCAATCTGGGCTGCTGAGGAGTGGAAAGGCATTGCCACTCGGGTAGAGAAGCTATCCGTGAAAGTCCGCCATGTAGATGCTCACATCCTCAAGAGCCGGGCTAACGAAGAACATCGTAACAACAAACAGGTAGATCAGGCTGCGAAAATAGAGGTGTCCCAGATAGACTTGGATTGGCAACATAAAGGAGAGTTGTTCCTAGCTCGATGGGCCCATGATGCCTCAGGCCATCAGGGCCGAGATGCCACCTATAGGTGGGCCCGAGATCGAGGGGTGGATCTAACCATGGACAGTATCTCCCAGGTTATCCATGACTGTGAAACATGTGCTGTGGTCAAGCAGGTCAAGCGGGTGAAGCCCCTGTGGTATGGTGGGCGGTGGTCCAAATACAAGTATGGGGAGGCCTGGCAGATTAATTACATCACACTGCCTCAAACCTGCCAAGGCAAGTGCTATGTGCTCACGATGGTAGAAGCCACCACAGGATGGCTGGAGACCTACCCTGTGTCTCACGCTACTGCCCGGAACACCATCCTGGGCCTTGAAAAGCAAGTCCTTTGGAGGCATGGTACCCCTGAGAGAATTGAGTCTGACAATGGGACTCATTTCAAGAGCAGCCTTATAAACACCTGGGCTAGAGAACATGGCATTGAGTGGGTGTACCACATCCCTTACCATGCACCACCAGCTGGGAAGGTTGAGCGGTGTAATGGACTGCTTAAAACCACCTTGAAGGCACTGGGTGGGGGGACTTTCAAAAACTGGGAGGTGCATTTAGCAAGAGTAACCTGGTTAGTTAACTGGCCCTGCCCAATCCGAACCCCTACAAACAGCAGACAGGGATAAGGTTCTAGTGGTGCACATGAGAGGTATGCTTGGAAAAACTGTTTGGGTTAGTTCTGCCTTCAGCAAAGACAAACCCATCCGTGGGGTTGCCTTCGCTCAGGAACCAGGTTGCACCTGGTGGGTGATGCAAAAGATGGAGAGACCCGATGCATACCTCAAGGGAACTTGTTTTAAGGGTGAACTACCCATGGCTCTGGACTTGTATCAGCATCAGCATGTATATATGTATATAATTCGGGTGATGCATGTATGTGTATGGTTAAAAGGGTTCAGTTTCATGTAACATGTTAGTATGGAAAAATTTGGGGTGGATAATGTTGGGGTTTTAGGAGTTCTCCTCCTATTTTCTTTTTCGCTTAAAGGAATTTTCCCCATAGATGTTGCCAGGGGGACAAATTACTGGGGGCTTAAGGAAAACAAAGGCCCTGGCCATAGGAGGAGGTATGCATCTCTTCCACCTAAGTTTGTGGGCAGTCAGTTCCCAGCGTTTGGACGTAGAGAGAAAGAGGCTGCTTCTTCAGCTGCTTTCCTTCTACCGGAGAGACCCTGGGATCCCAAGCCCACCTTCCCTGCCCTGCTGGGAGCCAGGCTGTGGCTGCCTGCCCCTGCCGTTGCTTCGAGTCTTTGCTACTCTGTAGCCCCGCTCGCCCTGCCTGCCCAGACCCCAGGGGCTCCCACCACAGCTCCGGAATTCAATACATCTCATCTGACACCTGGGATTTGTGCTAATCCCTGCTGTTCCAGCCTGCTGTTCCCGAGGGTCCAGCTGGACACCGGGATTGGCTGCCCAGGGGGTTTTTGAAATCTTTGTTCCATCCCTTCCCGGGATCCCAGGCCAGCAGTGCCGCGTTGTACTAGTTTGAAAATAAACCAGTGAGAGGCACCAAGTCAGAATAACAATTTAATGGAAATTAAAGAAAAGGAAAAGAAAGTAAAAGAAAACACTGACAGAGCCAAGATACAACCTGAATCCCTATTAGGCAGGGTAGTGGTAGCAGTCTGGTGGAATGGTGGCTGCAATCCTCTGAAGTGGTGATCCCGTAGTAGAAGGGGTCTGCTCTTCCTCAGAAAGTCCAGCGATGGCTGTGTAGCTCCTGTCCTCTGGAAATCCAGTGGAGCCCGTCCCTTTGATGCTCAGAGTCCCAGTTATATCCATGATGGGATGCTTGGTTCCTCCCTCTGGGTGGAGCATCTCACAATGAGGTAATGAGTCATGAGGCCAGGTGTTGATTAGGCTCGTTAACAGAAGATAGTCCGGAGGGAGTTATCTCTGAGTCATGCAGCAGGACAATGATGGGCCATTAACAGCAAGATAGTCTGGGGGGAGGAGGCAAGGAAAACACTGCCCCACCTGATTTCAACAGCTCATGAGGATGGTAATAGAATACACCTCAACCCAGGACATTATCCACCCCTTATTCTATTACCATCTACATCATCCCAAATCAATACCTTCTTAAACTCTAAACACACATACATATATATATATATATATATATACACAATGAAACCCTACACACCGTTCTCACCTAAGATTAGGTCTCCCTGTGGTACACAACAGGTTTCCCCATCTTTTTGCATTACCCACCAAGTGCAACCAGGTCCTTGAGCAAAGACAATCCCACGGATGGGTTTGCCTTTGCCTGAGGTGGGATTAATCCAAACAGTCTTTCCTAAAATACCTCTCAGGTGTACCACAGGGACTCTATCTCCATCCACTGTGTGCAAGGGTTCAGACTCGGCAGGACCAGCTCGATTGATGGACCCTCGGGTATTGACCATCCAGGTAGCCTTCGCTAAGTTCGCTTCCCAATTTTTGAAGGTTCCCCCACCAAGTGCCTTTAGGGTGGTTTTAAGTAGTCCATTGCAGCGTTCAACTTTTCCGGCAGCTGGTGCATGATAAGGAATGTGATATATCCATTCGATACCATGTTCTCTGGCCCAGGTGTTGATGAGGCTGTTCTTAAAATGAGTCCCGTTGTCTGACTCGATCCTGTCCGGGGTGCCATGTCTCCACAGGACTTGCTTTTCCAGGCCCAAGATGGTGTTCCGGGCTGTAGCATGAGGCACAGGGTAGGTCTCCAGCCATCCAGTGGTTGCTTCAACCATGGTCAACACGTAGCGCTTGCCTTGGCGAGTTTGGGGAAGGGTGATGTAATCAACTTGCCAGGCTTCCCCATACCTGTACTTTGACCATCGTCCACCGTACCACAGAGGCTTCACCCGCTTGGCCTGTTTGATTGCAGCACAGGTCTCACAACTGTGGATGACCTGTGAGATGCTGTCCATGGTAAGGTCCACCCCTCGGTCACGGGCCCATTGGTATGTTGCATCTCTCCCCTGATGACCAGAGGCATCATGGGCCCAACGAGCTAGGAATAATTCTCCCTTGTGCTGCCAGTCCAGATCCACCTGTGATATTTTCACCTTGGCAGCTCGGTCCACCTGCTCGTTGTTGCGATGTTCTTCATTAGCCCGACTCTTGGGTACGTGCGCATCCACGTGTCGAACCTTCACGGTCAGCTTCTCTACTCGGGCGGCGATGTCCTGCCAAATCTCAGCGGCCCAGATGGGTTTCCCTCTGCGCTGCCAGTTGGCTTTTCTCCAGCGAACCAGCCATCCCCACAGAGCGTTAGCTACCATCCACGAGTCGGTGTAGAGATAAAGCCTCGGCCACTTCTCTCGTTCAGCAATATCCAAAGCCAGCTGGACGGCTTTAAGCTCTGCAACCTGACTCGATCCACCTTGTCCCTCGGTAGCTTGTGCAACTTGCCGTGTGGGGCTCCATACTGCAGCTTTCCACTTCCTGTTAGTGCCTACAATTCGGCAGGAACCATCAGTGAAGAGGGCATAACGTCTTTCAGTCTCCGGTAGCTCATTATATGGTGGGGCTTCCTCAGCACGAGTCACTTGCTCTTCCTCTTCTTCAGAAGATAATCCAAAAGTCTCACCTTCAGGCCAGTTTGTTATAATTTCCAGAATCCCAGGGCGATTCGGGTTTCCAATACGGGCACGCTGTGTGATGAGAGCAATCCATTTGCTCCATGTGGTGTCGGTGGCGTGATGCATGGCAGGAACCTTTCCCTTGAACATCCACCCCAGCACTGGTAGTCGGGGTGCCAGGAGGAGTTGTGCCTCTGTGCCGATTACCTCTGAGGCAGCTTGGACTCCTTCATAGGCGGCCAAGATTTCCTTCTCTGTGGGAGTGTAGTTAGCTTCAGATCCTCTGTAGCTTCGGCTCCAGAATCCCAGTGGTCGGCCACGAGTCTCACCAGGCACCTTCTGCCAGAGGCTCCAGGACAGACCATGGCTCCCGGCTGCAGAGTAGAGCACATTCTTCACCTCTGGTCCTGTCCTGACTGGGCCAAGGGCTACCGCATGAGCGATTTCCTGTTTGATCTGGGCGAAGGCTTGCTGCTGTTCAGGGCCCCAGTGGAAATCGTTCTTCTTGCGGGTAACCAGGTAGAGAGGGCTCACAATCTGGCTGTACTCAGGAATGTGCATTCTCCAAAAACCTATGGCGCCTAGGAAAGCTTGTGTTTCCTTCTTACTGGTCGGTGGAGACATCGCAGTGATCTTGTTGACGACCTCGGTGGGAATCTGACGTCGTCCATCTTGCCACTTTACTCCCAGGAACTGGATCTCTTGGGCAGGTCCCTTGACTTTGCTCCTTTTGATGGCAAAGCCAGCTTCCAGGAGAATCTGGATGATTTTCTCTCCTTTCTCAAATACTTCCTTTGCTGTGTTTCCCCACACGATGATGTCGTCGATGTATTGCAGATGTTCTGGGGCCTCACCCTTTTCCAGTGCAGTTTGGATCAGTCCATGGCAAATGGTGGGACTGTGCTTCCACCCCTGGGGCAGTCGGTTCCAGGTGTATTGCACACCCCTCCAAGTGAAAGCAAACTGGGGCCTGCATTCTGCTGCCAAAGGAATGGAGAAGAAGGCGTTGGCAATGTCAATAGTGGAGTACCACTTCGCTGCTTTGGACTCCAGCTCGTACTGAAGTTCCAACATGTCCGGCACAGCAGCGCTCAATGGTGGTGTGACTTCATTCAGGCCACGGTAATCCACTGTCAGTCTCCATTCCCCGTTGGACTTACGCACTGGCCATATAGGGCTGTTGAAAGGTGAATGGGCCTTGCTGACCACCCCTTGGCTCTCCAGTTTACGAATCATCTCATGGACGGGAACCACAGAGTCTCTGTCGGTGCGGTATTGCCGACGGTGTACTGTTGCTGTGGCGATTGGTACCTGTTGTTCTTCAACTCTTAGCAGTCCCACGGCAGACGGGTCATCTGAGAGGCCAGGCAATGTACTCAGTTGTCTGATATCTTCTGTCTCCACAGCAGCTATCCCAAAAGCCCAACGATGTCCTTTTGGGTCCTTGAAATATCCATTTCTGAGATAGTCTATGCCGAGAATGCACGGGGCCTCCGGGCCAGTCACGATGGGGTGTTTCTGCCACTCGTTCCCAGTTAAACTCACTTCAGCTTCCAGTACAGTCAGCTGCTGGGATCCTCCTGTCACCCCACAAATAGAAATGGGTTCTGCTCCCACATACCTTGATGGCATCAGAGTACATTGAGCGCCTGTGTCAACCAAAGCCGTGTATTTTTGTGGGTCAGCTGTGCCAGGCCATCGGACCCACACAGTCCAAAAGACCCGATTATCCCTTTCCTCTACCTGGCTAGAGGCAGGGCCCCTCTATTCCTGGTTCTGGTGCATGTTGCTCCCTTCCGGTGAGTATGTTCCTGAGGTCCCTTCAAGAGGATCAGTCATACTGTCATTCTGGTACCGTCTGGAGTTCTGTGTGCGAGAGACCGGAGCAATGTTGACTCTAGATGCGCTTCTTGTGGTAGTTGTCCCTCTTTTTAGTTCACGTACCCTGGCTGCTAAGGAGGAGGTAGGTTTTCCATGCCACTTACTCATGTCTTCTCCATGTTCCTGAAGGAAAAACCAGAGATTACCTCGTGGGGTGTATCCTCTCTCCCTGGTTGGGGGGCGCCGGCTCCTAATGGCAGAGACTCTTGTTGGTTCTGGCGAGATGTGATAAATCTCTTCCTTAAGCTCCTTTTTCAATTTCTGATGGCCTTCTTCAACCAAGCTCCGGACTTGCTCAGCCAAAAGACTTGTTTCCACGGATGAGACATGGGTGCGAAATGGGGCTGTGACAGTGTCCTCGTAAATCCTCAGCTTGTTCACCAAGACGCCCACCCTGTCCTCGCCTTCCCTCCATTGCAGCGTTGCCAGGTAACGGGAGTATATCTCTGGTCCAAGGCGTGCGAACCTCAACCACATCTGTGATGTGCACTGGACACCATCTGGGCTCTTAGGAAATCTCTCATCTTCTGAGAAAATGATCTCCAGCACAGCCAATTCCCTCAGGCACCGGATACCTTGTTCCATTGTGCTCCATTTTCCTTGGTGTACCTGGAGGTCTTCTTTACAAAGGTACCTGTCCCTGACACTTGTAAGCAGTCGCCGCCAGAGGCTGAGGGTTTCTTGGGTTCTCCCGATCCCCTGGTCAATGACCACATCCCGGGACAGAGATCCCAGTTGCCTGGCCTCACTTCCGTCTAGAATAGTGTCATTGGCTGCAGCGTCCCAGATGCGGAGCAGCCAGGTCAGGATGGACTCATTCATCTGGCGGGTGAATTCCCTCCGCAGGTCACGCAGCTCACCCAGGGATAGTGACCGAGTGATGATCTCTGGCTCTGCCTCTTCTGCTGGGTGCGAAGGTCCTGCTGCATCCTCGTCAGTCACTATGCGGACTGACTTGCTTTTTGATTTCTTCTTCTGCACGGGGGCAACTGCAATCGGTTTAGGCTGTTCTGGTTCAGTGATGGTTTGCGTGGGGATGCTGACAGTGCTTTTGGTTCCTTTCTCCTCTGTGTCAGTCTGCGTAGACATGGGCGCTGTTGTCTTGCGTCTGGCTTCTTTCTCCTCTGTGTCAGTCTGCGTAGACATGGATGCTGTCGTTTTGCATTTGGTTTCTTTCTCCTCTGTGTCAGTCTGCGTAGAGATGGACACTGTTGCTTTGCGTTTGGTTCCTTTTTCCTTTGTGTCAGTCTGCGTAGACATGGACGCTGTTGTTTTGCATTTGGTTTCTTTCTTCTCTGCGACAGTCTGTGCAGACATGGTGTTTGTTGCTCTGCTCTTCTTCCCTCCCTCATCCTGAGGATGCTGTGCCATAGCTCTGATTCTGAGCATGGTGTACATGGTGCAGGCTGTACAGAGAAGACAAAGCAGAACTGACAGCAAGTTTATGCTATCTTTGACATCCAGAGGGAGTTCAATATTTTCAAAAACTGCTGTGCCTGGCCTGAAAGGCTGGAAGAAACCACTCTCTACTCCTCCCACCAGGGGCTGGGTGCGATTGTTGAGGAGATCCCAGAAATAGGAGCCCAGACTAGGACAGCCAAACAAAATGGAGTATATTTTCCGAATGGCATTCATCGCCTCGCAGGTTATTATGCTATAGACATAATAAACCATTAAAGCAATTCTCATACCATTCCCTGGTTTTAACAGGAGTAATACTACAGGCAGGTAGTTCCCCATGTGAGGAAAGATATAGAGAGCAAGATACAGTACCCATGCAGACAAGCTGAGCACCATGGTGAATACAAAATTGTAATTCTGACTTTCTCTCAGAGCAGGCCCCACGTTGGGCGCCAAATTATGTACTAGTTTGAAAATAAACCAGTGAGAGGCACCAAGTCAGAATAACAATTTAATGGAAATTAAAGAAAAGGAAAAGAAAGTAAAAGAAAACACTGACAGAGCCAAGATACAACCTGAATCCCTATTAGGCAGGGTAGTGGTAGCAGTCTGGTGGAATGGTGGCTGCAATCCTCTGAAGTGGTGATCCCGTAGTAGAAGGGGTCTGCTCTTCCTCAGAAAGTCCAGCGATGGCTGTGTAGCTCCTGTCCTCTGGAAATCCAGTGGAGCCCGTCCCTTTGATGCTCAGAGTCCCAGTTATATCCATGATGGGATGCTTGGTTCCTCCCTCTGGGTGGAGCATCTCACAATGAGGTAATGAGTCATGAGGCCAGGTGTTGATTAGGCTCGTTAACAGAAGATAGTCCAGAGGGAGTTATCTCTGAGTCATGCAGCAGGACAATGATGGGCCATTAACAGCAAGATAGTCTGGGGGGAGGAGGCAAGGAAAACACTGCCCCACCTGATTTCAACAGCTCATGAGGATGGTAATAGAATACACCTCAACCCAGGACACGCGTGCTCCCCGAGCTCGCTCCGGAGCGCCCCCTGCAGCCGCGGGGGAACCATCGCACCTGCCCTGCTCACCGGGAGCTGCCAGCGCCCCTGCCGGCTGCGAGCGGAACTGCACCCGAGGGGAAAGGGCCTGACAGCCGAGAAGGCTGGGACTGGGTTTGTGATTGTTTGCTGTTACTGCCATAGTTATTGCTGTTTGTTTGACTGGTTATACACATAAAAATACATAATAGTAAAGAACTGTTATTCCTGTTCCTCATACGTTTACCTATAAAGCTCCGTAATTTCAAAATTATAATAATTCAGAGGGAAGGGGATTGCAATTTTTTTTTCTTCCATTTCAGGAGAGACTCCTGCCTTCCTTGGCAGACACCTGTCTTTCAAACCAAGACACTGGGAGCAACTGGGACCACAGTGGGGGCAAATACAATCATACAGGAAGTGACTGGGTTCATACTGGAAGTGACTGGAGCCACACTGGACTCTTACTGAGAGTGAAAGCAACCATCCTGGGTGTGACTGGGAGCCACTGGGACCATGCTGCGGGCAACTGGGATCTTATTGGGAGTGACTGGGACCAGACTGAAAACACAGTGGGAGTGACTGTAAGCGACCGGGATGATGCTGGGAGTGACTGGGATCATAATGGGGGTGACTGGGAACCACTGCTGAGGCAGCGGCGGAGCTCGGAGGTGGCCCCAGCGCAGGTGGGAGCCGCGCTCGGTTCTGGCGGGGCTCGGCGCTGGCTGCGGGCGGAGGGGGCGGCAGGGGGCTGGGGCGGGTTCGTTGTGCCGTGTGGGCGCCGTGTTCGCCCTGGCGTGAGGGCGCTGCGGGAGCGGCTGCCCGCGCTCTCCTTGCCGCTGCTGCCTCGGCAGGAGCCGGTGCCGGAGCAGCGCTGGCTCGTCCCGGCTGCTGTGGGTAGGACAGAGGTGGCTGCTCTGTCCCCAGGACTGTTTCTTGGAAGGTTCAGACTTCCCGATGTGCCCTCCAATATGCACACACCCGTTTTGTTTGTTTTAGTAGAACAAAGCAATATTAATAACTCCATTGAGACTTTGTTCTTCTTCTCTAAGTTCAGGAATTTGACATGGCCTTGGCTGAGCAGCAGTTCATGGCAATCAGTAACATTTTCTGGAAGTGATAGTTTCTTTCACTCCTTCCTACCTACAGCTCCCTGGCCCTATCTAAAGCACATTCACGGGCTTGGCTTGTTTAAGTCCCATTCACCGTATTCCTTCCCCCCTGTAACTGCTGGAGCCCCTCCCCTGCTTGCGCTCGCAGGTGCCACCGAATGCGTGTCCCGGGATCGCATCTCCCCGCCCGCAGCCTCCAGCGCCCGCCCTGTCCCGGGCTGGCCCTGGGCTGGCGACAGCGAGCCCGACAGAAACCAACGCCCGCGGGGCCACCGGCGCCGGGGCTCAGAGCCGTGCAAGGGAAGCTTTGGTTTGCAGGGACGGAAGAGCCTGGGCTCCTCCCCTGCCCCGTTTGACTTGGTTTAGGATTCAATATTTTGGCCGACGTGGGAGGGGAAAAAGGCGCGGTTTTTCTCCAGCACTGGGCAGGTTTTGTCCCTCGCCTTTGGGCCTTCCCCGGGCCCCCTCTGCCCTCTTGCAGAACCAGTGGCATTTCCCACCCCACGCGGTTTGTAAACAAGAGTCGGCTGCAGTCGAGAAGGCTCCAGGCGCCTCCTTCCAGGCTGACTCTGCCGATGCTGAGGCTGCTCTGGGCTCTGCCAGGGCTCTGCTGGGGCTCAGCTCTGGTCAAGGCTGGGCCCGCTCTCCCCTCGCATTGCTCCAGGCAGCTGAGACACGGGGGAACAAGGAAGGGTCACGTCAAGGGACTTGAGGTTTAACAGAGCTTTTATTCAAAAAACTGCCATAACTACCAGGCTGTCCTAACCACCATAACTAACTAGCAGTGCTAACTACCGTAACTATCCACTTGTCCTAACTACTATAACGAAAAGCTGGCCCCAGGTGCTTCACATCCTCCGCTGCTCCTTCAATTGCTTTGCTGCAGCGATCAGAGGGCTCAGGCTGGAGAGAGGCTTGGCTGATGATAAAAATGGGTGCTGCCCAAAGGATGAAAAAGAAAGAAATCAACTGTTACTTTCCCAAGTCAAGCTCCTCACAGGCTCTGTTGCAACAGGACAAAGGGGAATGGTTTGAAACTCAGGAGAGGGAAGCAGGCTCAGATTAGATCTCAGGCAGAAGTTTTTTATCAGAAGAGTGGGGAAACACTGGCGGAGGGTGCCCAGAGATGTGGGAGGTGCCTCCTCCCTGGAAACATCCAGGCTCAGGTCAGGCAGGGCTCGGAGCCACCTGATCTGCTTGAAGATGTCCCTGCTCCTTGCGGGGCACCTGGTCCAGATGACCTGCAAAGGACCCTGCCAAGCCAAACCAGGCGAGGATTCTGCTGGCTTTGCATGTGAAAAGCAGCGAGACTGGACACTATTGGAGGGGGCCCCATGAGAAAACCCCTCCCTCGCGCTGCTGTTTCCCCTGCAGCCGCTTCGCATCCACCTGCAGCAGCTCCTGGGCAGACCAGTGCCGCTCCTCGTCCGGCTCCAGGCTGCACTCCAGGAAGTCCCGCAGCAGAGCCGACAGGCGCCTGGGCTCCTGCAGCTGCGGGGTCCCGTTCTGCCGGATCAGACAGCGAGCCTGCGCGGAAAGCAAACACTTCTGAAAAAGCTCTGCCAGCTTCCTTCACACCCACGAGTGCTCACAGCGACCCCGGTTTCTCAGCCCCAGTCTCCAGGGACACTTTCCACCCTGGCAGAGATGCTGCTCAGAGCTCATTCTTCTATGCCAACCAAAAAAGCCAGACGCTTCTGCAGCCACAGCCATTCCAACATCCAGATGATCTTGCCTTGAGAGCCAATGTCATTGGCTGACTTTGTTAGTTGGAACCTCCATCAGAAATAGCCCATTTTGCTTCTCCAAATACGGACACCAGCTTTACAGGCCATTTGCAAGAGTCACTGCAGTCTGCCTGTGGTATTTCCAAGGATTCTTACATCAAATGCATCCCTGCAGTGCCACTGACACTCAAGTAAATGCATTCAAGATGTTCCGTCCCAGAAACTGCCAGGCAAGGAACCTGAGGTTTGGGTTGCTGAAAGCTCAGCCTTGGTGACATGGAGAAAGTAGCTTGGGCTAGGAAAGAAATATGTTAGACTATGGGGATGTTAAACAATCATCTTCATGTTTTAGACAAGTTTCCCAGTGAGAAGAGTCAGGGGGAGTTCATCTCGCAGAACCTCTTTCAGAAACTCCTTCAGAAAACTTGTTGAGTTTAGGTGTGGGTTTTGGGGTTGGTCTGGGGTTTTCTGCAAGATTAGAGCTGATGCTCTGGCTTCATGTTTTCAGGTCATCCTCGCAGACAGAAGAGCTGCAACAACTTAAAACTCAAAGCAAATTCTGGAGACTGCAGAATATTCATCTGTGCTCAGGCTCGAATCCTCTGGGAATTCCCTTCCTGATGGGCAGAGCCCTCCGGTTCCACCTCCTAGGGCAGGGTCCCTCTGTGCTCACAGGCCTCTGCAAACTCTGGGAAATTTGCCTCTTACCATGGCCGCCGTGTGCTCGAAGTAAGGAGGTTCTCCTTCCACCATCTCGATGGTCACAATGCCCAAGGACCAGATGTCCACCTTGGGGCCATAAGGAGAACTGGTCACAACCTCTGGGGCCATCCAGTGAGCAGTGCCCACCATGGAGCTGCACTGCTCCTGCTCAGGGCTCAGCTGAGCGCAGAGGCCAAAATCAGCTGAGGACAGAAACAAACACTGTCAAAGGCAGCTGGAATGAGGAAACCAAGCACAAAGATTGCCCACTCTCAGTCTGAGAATGCACTGCTGAATCCAGCTGGAAAAGTCCTCAGGGCTGTAGCCAAGGCAAGATGGAAGTGGACCCTTAAAGGAACCCTCAGCTTTCATGCAGTGGCTTTTAGTGATTCCCTTGAAGCTTCAGATTCCAACTCCTGCCCCTCTGCAAGGGCCACACCCAGAGCAAAGCCACTGCTGACACCCTGCTCCTCTCTGGAGCTCTCTGCATGGGGCAGCCGCTCTCAGCTGGCAGCAGGGGCCGGGCACCGCCACCAGCAGCACTTGTGGGGCTCTGGCCGTCACTGGGAAGCAGCCCCACACCCGCAGCCCGGGAGTACCGTGCCTGACCAGGAACACCCACCCAGCTTGACAGAGCCGTCCGTTGCCAGAAGGATGTTGGAGCTCTTCAGATCTCTGTGGATCACCCGGTTTGAGTGAAGGAAATCCAGGCCCTGCAGACACTGAGAGAGAGCAAGAAACACGAGGGTGGAAATCCATGGCCGGAATACAGCACACAAGAAAGGACAGTTTAGAATTCTGCCAGCAGCAGCTTTGCTGTGCCAGGCCAGGAGTGCAGTGCAGACAAGCTCTGGGCAAATGGTTCAAGGCAAAGCTGAGAACAGCAAATCAAATCAAAAAAGACAGAGAGTCCCACAACAGCAGGAAAGAGGACAAGAGCAGAGTGGAAGTGCAGTGACACTGGCAGGCCGCTCACTTCAGAGGCTCTTTCTTCTCCAGCTCATAAAAACAACACAGAAACAAAGCTCTGAGCATGGAGCCGCTCCTGTTCTCAGGCCCTGCTTGGAAGGAGCATTGTGTCCAAGCCATGGGAAGCACGAGCAGGATCCCTCACCTCCCGACTGACAGCTGCCATCTCTCCTTCAGCCATGCGTGTCTGTCTGACAATGTCCTGCAAAGTTCCTCCATCCATGTATTCCATCACCAGCCAGAGATCTTCATCAACAAGGAAGCTGGAAGAGGCAAACAATGGCATGGAGATGAACATGCACTGCTCAATTCCCTGATGGAAAAGCCTCGAGTGGAATTTTGTTTCCAGGTCACTTGTAAATGAGGACAGAATCCGATGCAGAGACATTCCTGCCAGGCTGCACAGTCCTTGGGATCTGCACAGTCTAAAGGAGAAGGAGACGCCTGTGGAAAAGGAGAGGCCTTAGATGGCAAGCAGGTGAAAAATGCAGTTTAGCAACAGCCCAGATCAATGTGGAACCACAACACTTGCCCCCAGCTGGTTCAGCATCTGAACTCAGCAGTTCCACCGTTCCCTCCAGAACAAGGCAACACAACTTCCAGAGTTATCCAGGGCAGGAGGCCGTGCCGCACGTAGGACAAAAGTGGTCAAGTGTTTGGAAAACCTTGCAGCAAGTCCCTTCAGAAACAGGCAAGGCCATTGCAAAATGGGCACATGAGGTGTTTCTGGAAACAAGAACCTGGTCTTCCTGGCATCTGCAGCAATGGAAAAGAGTTGGGAAGGAGAAGCCAAGGGAAATAATGTCTGCCAGGGTCTATCAGCACCTGTTGTAAGACCCAGAAAACTGGGTCAGCTTGAAGGAAAAACCAAACCAAAGCAACAAAAGCACACGGAGGGAGTGAACTGACAGGCTGTTGTTTTGGGAAGCTACAGCCGGGTGAGGCTTTTTCAAAACAGGCTACAGACTGCGGATGCCAGGAGAGATTAACGCAGGGCCCGTGCACGGGATAAGAGCTGAAGCACTCACCTGTCCAAAAAGCTGACAATGTTGGGGTTCTTCTTGTCCTTCAGGACCAGGATCTCATTCACAGCTCGTTCCCCATTCTGCCCTCTGAGACTCATTTTCTTTATGGCCACCTGAAAGGACATTGCAGCCCTTGAACTGCAGGAGTCTGGGGCAGGAGGCCGCAGCAAACATGGAGCGAGTCTTTGCGGAGCGACGGAGCCGGGCTGTGCCAAACTGCCTTGGGATGGGACACCCGGGCTCAGCAAGTGACATTCCCACAGCCCATTTCTCTGCTCGCTGCGGGGCCGCTTACAGGACACAGGGCCAGAGACATTTGGCCTTGGAAGCTCTGCAGAAATGGGCCCTCAGCTCTCAGCCTCAAAGCTCTCACAGCATTCTCTGCACCTGCAGTCTTCTCAAACCGCCTTAGTTTACCACCACTCTCATTATCATTCAAACACATTTTGCAAGCAGGAAGTAATTCTGCTTCTGTGAAAACAGAGCAAAACAGCCGGGAACCCTTTAGCAATCCTGGGGGATTTGGTCATGATTTCAAACGCAACTGCTCTGTTTGGGATTGCACAACAGAGCAAACACGCACAAACATTGCTCAGATGATCCCTGTCACGGGCTGTCACTGACACCAGACCCAAACACAGCTGCAGGGTTTAGGAGAGAGCTTTGCTCTGCACATCCATCTTCTCATTCCTCTCCCTCTCTCTGGGAACAGCTGCAGTAGGACTAAAACCCCAAACTGATCCCAAGCAGGATCGCTCCTTCATTAGGTCTTGAGGTATCCTTTGAAGATGAAATACAGGATGGAAAAACTGCTAAACAGTGTTCCTGTCCAAGGCTGGGATGAAGATAAATTAGGCCTCAGCCTCCACCAGCTGATGCATTGATGTTTTCAGATATGAAGACCAAGCCAGCGTGTCCTGCTCTGACAGACACCGCTGCCCTCCTTGCATTCCTTTGGGCACTTCAGAAGGCTCAAGTCTGTCCCAGCCGTGCTCTGCAGGCTGACACTGCTGTGCCTTCAGAGGAACAGCCTGTGCAGGAAAGCTCTGCTGGCCCCCCAGAGCTGCAGCCACAGCTCCCAGCAGAGGGGAAAGCCCTCGAGAGCTGCCCGACGCGCTGGGCGTGGTGACACTGACCTCTCCTCCAGTGGCCCTGTCGAGTCCTTTATAAACGGTTCCGAAAGCCCTGGAGACAGAACAGCAGAGAAGAAAGAAGCAGCGCTTTAGGTCCTGGGAGTGAAAGCCAGCCCAGACAGGAGATCTCTGCTGCCTGCAGCGTTTACAAAACACCTGGGTGCATCGACCCTTCAAACAGCAGCGCAGCAGCCACCAGCCCTGTGCCACACAAGGTGTGCAAGAGAAAACTGAGGCCCAACACGAAGGAAAAGGGCTGGAGCAAATCCCAAATGTCCACACTGAATTACTTTAGTCCAAAACCTAGGGTGGGAGCAGGTGTCTAAAGAACTGGAGAAGAATGTATTTCATCCTTTTCCATTTCCTGCCTATGAGCTGCAGGATCCACAAGGGCCCTGCCATCAGGCAGCTGATGCATTTTCCCCTCGAGTGCAGCAGCTCTGTGTCTGTTACTGAATGTACAGGGTTTACTACCTGTGCTGAAAAGAGCGCTTATTACTTCATCTCTGGTTTCTGTTTCTAAACTGTTATGTTGATAATCCTGACCGGTGGATATTTTAGGAAGCAAAATATTTGAAAGGAATCTTCTTGAGAACTGTTTTCTGACAGTCACCAGATGGTGAGCTGCTCTTTCAGGCAATCACATTCCAGGGACAGAAGATCTTCCAGGTCCTGCTCCTTGCTGCAGGCAGGACACTGCCGGCCTCAGGGGCCTCTGACGGTGCCTTCTGACCACAGTTACCAATTCTGATCAGGACTGAGAGACAGCAGGATCGTGGCCCAGTGTCTGAAGCTGTTTGCAGCTTGCCTGGCTTCTCAATTGATCCTGCACCAGCAAATACCTGGCCCCTGCTTGTGCAGAAGTAACTGCCGTGCACTTACCCTTGGCCAACCTGCTCCAGTTCCAGGTATTTCTCGGCAGGCTCCCCCACGCTCACGGTGCTCCCTGAAAGAAACCACATGGAAGACGCTCCCTCCCAGATGGAGACCCCGCCTTGCAGCAGGGCCAAAATGCAGCCCCACTCCCTGGGGCCCGGAGCCCCTTGGTCTCAGCTGGGCAAGGACAATAAATGACTCTGTGACATTCAGCTGCACAGCAAGCCTGGGTGCAGCTGATGCTGAGACACACACGCAGCACCCTGCTCTGGCACACAGCAGCACAGCAGACGTACTCAGCTGCATCAGGCACCACTCCTCTCTGCCCTCTGGCTGCAGGGCTGTGCTGCTGTCAGAATGTTCAGCCCAGGATCCCGCAGCAGAGGGAGGTTCAGTGTCCTCTTCCCAACCAGAGGGAGGATCCCCGTCCTCTTCCCAAAATGCAGCAGGTTCCTGGTCTTCTTTCCAAGCCACGGCACGTTTGCTGTCCTCTTCCCATGCCGGGAGAATTGCAGCCTCCTCTTCCCAAGTCCCAGGATGTCCTCTGTCCTCGTCCCACGCTGGGAGATGTCCGTCGTCCTTCTCCCATGGCACTGGAGCCTCGCTGTCCTCGTCCCACACCAGGTGATGTCCACCATCCTCGCCCCACACCACAGGAGCTTCACTGTTGTATTCCCGAACCATGGGATGTTTGCCCTCATCTCCCAGGACAGAGGGAGGTTCACTGTGGTCTCCCGGGACAGAGGGAAGTTCACCATCATCCCCCAGAACAGCGGGAAGTTCACTGCTGTCTTCCTCCTCTTTGGCCGCCTCTTTGGAAGCACAGGGAGCCAGAGGAGGAGCTGATGCTGCTTTTGTGCCCTGTGGACAGATGGTAGCGTGAGGGACGGGAAGTTCTATCTCAGTTATCGCCTTATTTATCCTCAGCTACACATCCAGCTGCACTAAGCAGAAATGGGATTCAGAGCTGTTCAAACTAGGAATGGGCTAAAGTCGACATTGCCACTTATTGCTGGGCATTCCATATTCCACCGTGGCTAAAGCCAGCAAGCAATCTTCTGCCTGCAAAACCAGACCTGCAGCTCTTCAAAAGCTCTTCAGCAGAGAAGGAGAAAAGTGCCAGGGATCCCTTTGCTGCTGCTGCTGCTGCTGCAAAGACACTGGCAGGAACTTTCCTTCAGCCTCCCAGGCTGGCGCTCGACTGCCACACGCCAAGCTCACAACTCTCTGCACAATTCCGACCACCAAAGGTTCCTTTCCCACTCACCGAAGGAGGAGCTGCTCGGGATCCACGCGTGAGGTGCCCTGCAACGGGACAGGCAACACGAACCAGATGCTGTTAGGAAAAACCTGCCCGTGGTGGGAACTCCCACGGAGCAAGGACAACCCGAGAGAGCATTTTGCTTCCACAACATCCCTCCAGGAGCCACAGTCCCTTCGCACAGCAAGCAAGAGAACAGCACAGAATCCTGGGCTGTGTCAGCCCTTGGCTGCAGCAGCCAACGCAGGGAGTTCCAGGCTCCGCTGGCACAGACTCTGCGCTTGAGGGAACAGAACCCCCCCGGCTCCATTGCAAATGCTGTGCACGCCCCGCTGGCTGCAGACACCCCCTTTTTCAGCTGCAGCTGCTGGCAGGAGCTCTCCCAAACCAGCGGTGTCTTAATGGCAATTTGGTTACAAAGGCAGCTCAGTTCCAGTGGGAGAACAGAAAGCACACAGCAAGCCCGAAGGCACCGACGCTGCAGCCAGGGAAAACCTCGACTTACGTGCCAAGTGGGCTAAAAAATACCCCGAATAAGCCACAGAGTACAGAGTGCAAACTGCAGCAACCGCTTGCTGGATCATTTTGGCCGTGCTGCACACGTGGCAGACTGTACCCCTGCAAGCACAGAAGGACACCCGGCAGGGGCTGGGCTGGCTGCTGAGAATGCCTCGGGCAGGAGGATCCTCCGGCAACCAGCGGGCGCCCAGAGCCGCTCTGGACACTGAGGGCTCCGTGCCCACAGCAACGGGAACACGGCGAGGACGCGGCAGCGTTCCCGTGACATCACAGCAGCAGCTCCCGCAAGAACCGCCTGGAAGGTTCTCCTCTGTCACAAAGGAGCACAAAGGATCCTCCCGGGGCACAGCCTGTTGCTCAAAGCATCCAAGAGGAACCCAGAAAATGCAGCAGACCAGGACAGCCCATAGCCAAGCCTGAACAACGAAATCAAAGCCATGCACTGATGCCCCGAATTAGGGGCGGGAGTCGGGAGGCTGCAGGGCTTCCCAAGGAGCCGGAGGCAGCCAACACGCAGGGCTGGGCAAGTCGGGCCGGGAGCAGCGGAGAGCTTTGTTTCCCTTCCCAGCTGAATGGCGGCTCGGGCCGGGCCCGTTCCAGGGCTGTTCCTCAGCTGCGGCTTTCCCCTCACGCAGCCCGGGGGGCGCTGGGAGCGCGGGGCGAGGCTGGGCCGTGTGCAGAGCCCGCCCCTCGCTGCGATTGGGCGGTGCTGCCGTCAGTCGTGGTTCTGGCGCGCTGATTGGTCGGAGCGGGGAGCAGCCCGGGCCCGGAGCCGCCGGCAGGGCGGCCGTGGCGCAGCAGAGGCGCCATTGGCGGAGCGTCTGTGCGGGCCCGGGAGCGGCGGCGGCGGCCGGAGCCCGGTGAGGCGGCGGCGGAGCTCGGAGGCGGCCCCAGCGCAGGTGGGAGCCGCGCTCGGTTCTGGCGGGGCTCAGCGCTGGCTGCGGGCGGAGGGGGCGGCAGGGGGCTGGGGCGGGTTCGTTGTGCCGTGTGGGCGCCGTGTTCGCCCTGGCGTGAGGGCGCTGCGGGAGCGGCTGCCCGCGCTCTCCTTGCCGCTGCTGCCTCGGCAGGAGCCGGTGCCGGAGCAGCGCTGGCTCGTCCCGGCTGCTGTGGGTAGGACAGAGGTGGCTGCCCCGTCGGCGGGAGTGTGCGGGAAAGTTCCCGTGGCCAGAGGTTTGTGTCCCCAGAGGAGCCGGAGGAGTCCTGTAAAAGGAACTTTATTCCTGGAGCAAGGGAGAGGCCACGGGGCATTTCCCGTGGGCTCTGTCCAAGTGTTGGAGGACGCAGCCTCCTTTTTATGCCGATTTCCGCGGCCGCATCTCCGTGTCCCTTTCCCCCTTGGCTGAGGTCCTTGGAAGGTACAGACTTCCCGATCCGCCTGCTGCATGTGCCCCTTAATGTGCACCCCCACTTTGTATAACATCCGATATTCATGGCTCTGTGGAGTCCTTGTTCTTCTTCGGGAAGTTCAGGAATTTCGCAGGAGCTTGGCTGAGCCGCGGTTTCTGTCAGCTAGTAACACTTTTCTGAAATTTTATGGTTTCTCTTGTTACATCCTTATCTCCAAGTCCCTGGCCCTATCTCCAATGGGATTCACAGCATATGTTTGTAAAGACACGTTCATTTTTTTCCTTTTAATCCCCCCTTCTTATTTTTTTCAGTACTTTTCTTTACAAACTTTAAAAATGCCTTAATCTGTTTTTCTTGGGCCTTCTTTGGTTTTGGGATTATTCTCAGTGACCTCATTCTGTGTCCTTTTGCAGCCGTTTCTGGGTCAGGAGGCCTGGCTGCCACCTGCATGCCCTTGATCCCCTGCTGAATGAGCTGCACTGAGCAAGGTGTGGTGCATGGTAAAAAGATGAGAGTTGCTGTAGCACCTGAGAGGAGAAACAGCATTGGTTTAACCCATGGTCTGCCAGGGAACCACGAAAACGTGTCCCATTCCCATCCTTTCCACGTTTGGAGCAGTACATGAGCTGCTTTCTTCTTTCCTTTGTTCTCTGTTTCACCACTTTTCCGTGGCCATCTCTTTGACAAGGGCAGTTTGAGTAATTTAATTTTCCACAACCTCCTGGTCCTTCTGCTGAAAGAGAATCTGATGCCATCCCAGGGTGAAATGTGGCGTTGCTCATGGGAGTGGATTGGTGGGTGAGAAGGTCAGGAGCTGGAGCTGTGTGCTTGGTTATGATTTGGAGGACAGCTTGTAATCTAATGATGCATTGAAATGATCACTGGGTTCTCTGGCACCTGGTATGAATTTGTTCGGGTTCCCAGGGGCTGCTCCATGGTGTTGTAGGCTTTGTTCTGGTGGCCGTTCATCTTTTCCCCATTTTTGGGTGCTCCCAGAAATGCCAGGGATGCATCAATTGACCTCTTTTCTCTGATGAAAGCATCACATCCTTGGATTCCCAAGTGATTTCGCTGACCTTGTGGCAGCAAAAGCAGCCCAGTGGTCAAACGCACCCTGTATAACCCAGACAGTGCCAGAGATGTTGGAGTGGGGAGAGGGATGATTCCCCCCCGCTTTTGTGAGTGAAGTTCTCCCAACATTCTCCGTTTGCTGTTTTCCTTTGCAGCTTCAGGGATTTCTGTTGCAGAGTCCGAGATGCTCAGTGTGGGCTCTGCCTTTAGCGATGCAAATTCCGTCTGTGCAGGGAGGCAGAGCTTGGGGTGAGGGGCAGAGGGAATCAGCCCAATTCCTCTGGCAGGCAAGGAGAGCCTGGGACATTGTGCGCACTTCCCCCAGCAGAGATAATTTGCATTTCTAAAGCTCCTCTGCTGGCTGCTTGGAAGGAAACTTCTCCTCCGGGGCAGCCATCAGGTGACTCACCTATGGGCCCTCCTCCCCCACCCTCCCCGCCCCCAAGCTGCTCTTTTCCCTTTTTTTTTTTTTCATGTTTTTTTTTTTATCTGTTTATGAGTTAAAGGGTCTCCTTTAAAGATCTTCCAGTTTTGCACAATGTAACCTACAGGTGAACATCGAAAAACCCATTCCAAAATTCTGCCATCACTAACAGCCACGCACACACATACATAAAAAAACCCCTAAACTAATAAAGATTTTCGCTATTTCTTTTCCTGAGACTATAAATTGGCTCTCACACCCCTGGCCCAGACCCAACTGACAATGTCAAAGTAGGATTATTAAGAAAAAGCCTTCTAATGATGTAATCTTGTCACCAAAACTGCGGGGGGGGGGGAACAAAAACTCTCCAACAACCTTTTTAGTGTATGAGGATCAAGGCTGAAGAAAACGAATACAAAAGCTAAGTTTTTAGCAATGTAATATTGAACATTTATTAGTAGAACAAAGGCAAATCACAGCCTGGGGCGCTTGGCAATGTTGCCAGAGGCGCCCTCCATTCATTTTACTGTGGGCTTAAGTACTCTCCTGAACTGTTACATATTCATTAACCCAGAAAGGAATTTACACTTCCCTCCCCTTTCCCCCTGTCCCGTTTCTGCCCCTTCCCCCAGCAGGACACCGCCTCAGTCCTCTGGATCGCTTCAGAACTGCAGACAGGCCCCCTCTCTCCGGTGCCTCCGCAGTCTCCAGCCTCATTTGCAGCTGCCAGTTCCCTTGGGCGGTGTGAGCTCTGATGAGGTAACAATCTTCCTGGGATGCATGCGGTTTATCTTCTTTGTTTCTCTAAGATGTCTTGGTTCCTGGCTCTGTAGTTTCTCAGCTCAAAAGACATTTATTACCGTGTGTTTATTAAGACATTTCTTAACATACTACAACTATTTCGAAGTTACAATTTACCTTAATCTCGTTTGTACTTAACTACATTTTACTTTAACACTATTTCTACATAATCCATCATCACTTGTAAGTGTTAAAATCATATCTGTGAAAGACAACATTTATCATTCACTCATTTATCACACCAGGGTAAGGAATTCACTCATTTATCACACCAGGGTAACGAATTCCAAACATGGAGGGGAGATAATTGAATATCTGCCCTGGGTCTGGCTCTTCTTCTTGCCAAAGCCAATGGCAGCAGCCGTACCCGTGGCATCTTGGTTTCTCTCAGCAGCTTCAGAAGGTGTTTCTTTATTTCCCCATTCATTCTTTCTACCCGACCCGAACTCTGGGGGTGCCAGGGCGTTTGGAGGTCCCACTGTGTTCCTAAAGCAGCCAGAACACCCTGAAGGGTCATTCCTGTAAAATGAGTTCCCCTGTCTGAGTGCATTGCTTCCACAATCCCATATCTTGGAATTGTTTGTTCCAAACATGCCTTAAGAACTGAGGCAGGGATTGCTGAAGCAGTCGGAAATGCTTCTGCCCCGCTGTGAGCTGCCATGCTGTTAGCAGAAGATATTGAAGCCTTCCTGCTCAGGGCATTTCAGTGCCAGGCTCTTCCAGGCACCCCCAGCTCGGCCCTTTGAGCTGAGCATGCGGGCGCTGAGCTGCGCTTTGTCTCCTTCCCTTTCCTTAAGAGCAGCGTGTCTTGTCACTCTTTTTCCCTTCTGCTGCCCTTGCAGACCCATCCCTAAACACCTTTTCTCCCTCAGGCCAGGGAATGTCTGGTAAATCTCTCCTAGGCCGGCTCTGGAGCTCTGTCACTTGACTGCAGCCATGGGTTTCTTGCCAGCCCCGTGTCCAGGGCCGTTCAAACAGGAGGCTGGGTTCAACCCTTGCCCTGTCCTCAACTCTGAATCCTCCTGTTCCATCCAACAAGTTTCATTCTGTAAGAACCCAGCGCTGCTCATCCATTTAGAGGCTCCTTTGGTTAACAAAGCTTTACCTTGATGCCAGGCTTGAACAATGAGAGATTCTGCTGCTGTCAGTTTTCAGGCCTCAGTTGCCATTAAAGCCGGGGCTGCACAATTCTGCAGACAATGAGGCCACTCTCTGGCCACTGGGTGAAACATTTGAGCCCAGGAATTCCTTTGGCATGGCCCTGTTTAACATCCACATGCAATTCAAATGCTTTTTCCCTGTCTGGGAGGGCCAGGGCAGGAGGCTCAGTTAATCTGCTTTTGAAGCCTTGAAAATTGTGCTTTCCTTCTGGTGTCCATGATGGGGTTTCTTGCCTGGCAGGAGAGGAGAGTTGTAGGGAGAGATGCCTGGCTCCAGAAGCGCTGCCTTTAGCAGGGACTCAGTAAGAGGCTGTAACCCCTTCCTTGCCTCCCTTGGAACAGGGTATTGCTTTTAGACACCACTTGTCCTGGATGCTTCAGAGGAATTTGGAGAGGCTCCATATCTGATTTTCCCTATTTCCGTGGGGCTGCCCACACTTCTGGGTTCCCTTCAGCAGAGGCCTTCGCAGACATTTGACACCAAGGTACAGCCGCATTAGCCTCTGTATCTCCTTTTACAATGTTAATTTGTATTCCTGCTTTTGCCACCAAATCCCTTCCCAGTAAGTTGCAATCACAATTAGGAACAAACAGAAATTGATGCATTTCAAACCTGTGGATGCTAAAAGGCAGGAGCAGAGAAATTTTCCAGCTCTGTAGCATTTGTGAAGTTTTCCTTTTTCATGATTTAGCTGAGAAACAGAGAAATCCAGCTTCTCTGTGAAATCTTTCATTGTCATGCAAACTGGATGGACAACACTTTGCAAGAATGTAAACTATTTTTACACCTGCTAGTTGTTGTGAGAACTCTAAAATTGTTTTCAGTCTTGTGAGAATAATATTTGGAAATGGGTGTCTTACTGCTCAGCTCATCACCTTGAGAGGTGGTGAATGAATAAACCAATCATGTAATTTCTTTATTGTAAACTACACTATAAAAGATGAGCTATTAATTAAATGAGGTCTCAGCTCTGTTTTAGTCATGTCTTGTATCCTGGATCTATGTCGTGATTCACCGTTCTGTAGGGAATAACAGCGACATAAACCCATCCCCCACATCTACTGATAGTGGTTGAATAAAACACACCTGCTCATCTTTCCCACTTATTCCCTGAATAATCAAGGAACTTCTTGACCATTTCCCCCCTTAGGTCTCAGATTCGGAGTGGATCGAGAGGCCCCTGTGTCCATCAGGAGCGGCCTCGTCTCGATCCAGACGCGCCCTGAATGTTCTCAAGGGCTCTGGTGCGGTGGGTCCCTGGTCTGCTGGGAGCTCTGCCAGCCCTGACAATCCATGTCCATGTGGGGTGGACTTGCTGGTGCTGAGGGTGCTGCTGTCTGTGCTTGCAGTGTCCTTCTGGCCTGCAGATGGACCCCTGATTCCTTGCCAGGGGCTGTTTGGGTGGGCTCTGCCGTGCCGAGGAGGGCAATGCCTGTGCCAGGTGCTTGTGGCCGTCGCCGTCCCCTGGGTGCTGGGGCCCCCTTGGGCCCTGCGGTTCATCCCTGGGGGGCTGTAGAAACTCTGCCATGGCCTTTGCCTTCACCTTGGCCTTTTGCTCATCCCTTCTTGCATTGCCCTGCTGAGCCTTTCTGGCCAAGTGCTGCAGGGGCTTCTTGTGCCTCTCCTGCAGCCCCCTCAGTGCCCGTGGGTGCTCATCCTCTGACAGCTGCTGAGCTTTCTGCAAAATCATTCGTTTCTCCAGTGACCCAAACAAGATCGATAAAAGAAAATCCTGATCCTTCCATATCCTGCAGCCTCCTGGGGGCCGGGGGCCACTGCCGGCCCTGCCTGGGGGGTGTTGGGGTCAGGCAGTGCCCGGCGCTGAGCCCCGGCTGCCCCACAGCCCCGGCCCGGCCCCACAGCTCCCCACAGGCCCCCAGCCCGTGCTGCCCTGTCCTGCTGCTCTCCACCACAGAGAAACCCCCTGAAATACTGAATTTCTTTGTTTCCCTGTCTTGGAGACCAGGGATACAAAAGATCTGGATCAGCTGGCAAATTTTGAGGATAAGATGGTGCTGAAAAGCACCCCAGTCCTCACTTTTTTCTCTTCCTCCTCTTTTCCATCTTCCTTTTCCTTTCTTACCCCATAGATTCCTCCTGCTGCTGTTTGCCTTAACCATATTCCTGCACACTCCCTTCAACCAATCCCTTCCCAGCACACCAACACCCTCCGTCCCCTGTTGCTGAGACCCCTTCTCGACTTCCCTTTTTCCCCCCGCTGGGTGTCCTTAATTAGCTCTGGGAGAATGTGCAAACTGCCTCAGCATTGTCCCCTTTTGATTAGGAAACGATGTCCATGGTTCTGTTCAGGCTTTGTTGTTGTTCTGGAAGTTGAGGAATTGAGCAGGAGCTTGGCTGAGCAGCAGTGTGTGTCAGTCAGTGCCATTTTGTGGAGCTGCTGGTTTGTGCTGTCACTTGCTTGTGTGCAAGTGCGTGTGGCTGTGTCCGAGCAGATTCAGAGCATGTGTTTGTAAGGAGGCGTTGGTGTTGTTGGTTCGCTGGGGGTGCCCGGTTTTCGGGCCATCCCCCCTGGAGCAGGGTGTCCCCCCTTGGTGCAGGCGCGGCCCTCAGGCAGCGCTCAGCCAATCAGAAGGCGCGGCGCTGGTGACTCAGCAGTTGCCAGGCAGAGCCGCAGCGCCCGGCGCTCCCCAGCTGGAGCCCACGTGTGGCCCGGCCTTGGCGCCCCCCGCCAGGGGAATTTGGGGAGGTGGGAGGGGGGGAGCGCCAAGGCCGGGCCGGGCCGTGCTGTGCTGGCAGAAGTGGCTGCGGCGGGGGCCGAGTGCGGGCAGGAGCGGCCGAGAGCCCAGCGCTGCCCCAGCCCGAGCTGCCGCAGCTGCATCGCTGCTCGTGCTGGGGGATCCGAGAGCTCTGGGGGGCAGAGCGAGCCAGGGCTGGGTGCTGGGCCTGGGGGGAGCAGGAGAAAGGCTGGAGGAGCAGGGCTGGAGACCAGAATGTTGAAACGATGCCCGTGGGAGCAGCAGGTGGGATTCTGCAGGAGAAGGAGTAGTGTGAGAAAGAGGAGTGTGAGGAAGAGGAGTGTGAGGAAGAGTAGGGATACAGGAGGAGGAGCAGGAGGAGGAAGAGGAGGCACTGAAAGGTTCCAGCACTCGCTGTATCTGCAGCCTCCCCCCCCCATCCAGCAGGTGATCAGGGAGGGGAATCCACAATTTTCCTGGGGGTGAATCTTGGTGTTTCTGAGGTTTCTTGGGCTCCATGTTGGTGCTTTGGGTTCTTTTTGTGGGGGCTGAATGTTTATATTTTGGAGGGCGTTTTGTCTGAATCTTTGTGTTTTGGATGTTTTTATAAACACAAGATGCCTGGTGATAGACTTGGGCAGGAGGAATCCCCAGCCCAAGGCTCTCACCCCTTGTTTTTCCCCCCAATCCAGGATTTGTCATTCCAAGGCGTGGCCGGATGGAGGAAGTGGAAAAGCCCCGGAGATGCTGCACAAGGATGGGCTGCAAACGCAGCCCAGAGAGATCCAAGGAGGAAAGATCCCCCCTGTGCCAGGAAGACGGCCGGAGATCCAGGGGGAGCTCTGAGGTGGGGGAGAAGCCTCAGGGTGGGGAGAAGCCCCACAAGTGCCTGGAATGTGGGATGGGCTTCAGCCGGAGCTCCAGCCTGATCGAACACCAGAGGATCCACACTGGGGAGAGGCCCTACAAGTGTGGGGAATGTGGGAAGGGCTTCATCAACAGCTCCCAGCTGATCCAGCACCAGGTGATCCACACTGGGGAGCAGCCCTATGAGTGCTTGGATTGTTGGAAGAGCTTCTGGCGCCGCTCTGACCTGAGGGTACACCAGCGCATCCACACTGGGGAGAGGCCCTACGAGTGTTCTGAGTGTGGGAAGAGGTTTCAGAGGAGCTCCAGTCTCCTCCTACATCAGCGCATTCACACGGATGAGAGGCCCTTCCGCTGCCCCGACTGTGGGAAGGGCTTCAAACGCAACTCCCACCTCATCACCCACTGGCGCATCCACACCGGTGAGAGGCCCTATGAGTGTCCCCAGTGTGGGGAGAGCTTCTCCAGGAGCTCTCACTTGACCCGACACCAAGGGAGGCACCGCTAAGGGAAGCCCTGCGAGTGCCCCGAGTGCGGGAAGAGCTTCGTGCGCTGCTCCAGCTCCATCCCCGTGGGAGGATCGGCGTTGGATGATCCCCAGTGACCCCCGTGGGGCAGAGCCCTGGTGATCCCCGTTCCGGGTGATCCGCGCTGGGTGGGGGGAAGGTGTTGGAGAGATTTCTTTGCCTTCTCCTTGTGCTGCTGGGATTTGGTTGGGAATAAATTCCCTCCCTGTGCCCAGGCTGGGTGTGTTGTGCCCGTGCCGGTGCTTGGGGCGGGATCTCTCCCGGTCCTTCTCTCAGCTCCTGGGCCTTTCCTTGTATTTCTCTCCCTGTGCAGTAGCAGAGGGCAGGGACAGAGCGGTTTTGGTGTCTCCCGGCATCCAGGCAGGGCCAGCCCAGCCCCGGGGGTTTTGAGGGGCTTGTGTGGGTCCCCCATTTTCAGGATATCCCCGCTGGAGGAGGGTGTCCCCCCTTGCTGCAGCCCCAGCCCTCAGGTAGCGCTCAGCCGAGCAGAGAATGCCCTCAGCTGGGGCCTCGTTTTTGGGCACAGCTGAGCCCCTGGACATCTCCATCCCCCTTTTGGAGTGCAGCTGAGCTCCTGCATACCTGGATCACCACTTTTGGGGCTCCATTGGGCTTGCACAGCCTGGTTTTGGTACCAGGGATGGTTGAGAGGTGGCTTCTGAGAGAAGGATCTGGAAGCTTTCTCCATATCTGGCAGAGCCAATCCCTGGCAGCTCCAAAGATGGAGGTGCCGGATGCAGAGATGCCCCCACAGCCCCTGGGAAGGAGGGAGGAGGGGGAGGGTGGTTTTAAGGGTCTTTTTTTCCTTCTCATTCTCCTGATGTTATTTTTTCAGTGTCGTCAATTTCATTAATATCTCTAATTAGAGCCTGTTGTGCCCATGCCGGGTTTTACTGAGGGATCTCTCCCGGTCCTTATCCACCCGGGAACCCTCGGTTCCATTTTCTCTCCCCTGTGTGGCTGCGGGGGGCAGGGACAGAGTGGCTTTGGTGGGTGCCTGGCACCGGGCCAGCGTCACCCCAGGCCATGGGCACCCCTGAGATCCTGCGTCCCTGGGGACACATTTCTGGGCACAGCTGAGCTCCCACCTGCACCGCACCCCGAGGTTCCCCCTCCAAAAAACCCCACTGCGGGGCTGCAGCGTCCCTAAAGCCCCTCGGCCAATCAAAATCGTGGCCAGCACTGGCCTTGGGGCGAGTGGTGGCAGCTGGGGCCGTACTGGTGGCACTGGTGGTGCTGGGAGCCCCCCGGCTGTGGGCACGGAGCTCTTGGGTTATAAGGGGGGCAGGACGCAATGGGAAAGGGGGGGAGAAGGGGAAAAAGGGGTGATGGGACCCCTAAAATGAGTGAGAGGTGGAGGGGACCCTAAAGGAAGAGCAGGAGGGGGCTGAAGAGTGGGGGAGAAACGGGTGGGAGGGGCTGGGAAAGTGGGGAAAAGTGGAGGATGGGACCTGAAAACTGAGCGGGAGTGGGCTGGGGATTGGGGGATTGTGGGGGAAAAGGGTGAAAAGGGGGGAATGGGACTCCAAAACTCCTCTGGGGAGCAGCTGGAAATGGTGGGAGAGGGGATGTGAAATAGGGAGAAGGGTGGAAAAG
Organism: Aphelocoma coerulescens; assembly: GCF_041296385.1. NCBI lineage: Eukaryota > Metazoa > Chordata > Aves > Passeriformes > Corvidae > Aphelocoma > Aphelocoma coerulescens. Next base: position 2,417,597 of record NW_027183905.1, read on the forward strand.
AGGAAGTCAGAGCATGGGCAGGAGGGTCCCGTGGCGGCCGTGGGGCACAGGGGGTGCGGAGCGGGGATCCGGGGTGGCTCCCGGAGCTCTGGGCGTGCTGGGGGCTGCAGGGGGGCACCCCCTGAGCTGTGTCCCGCACACACAGGGGTGTTCCAGGGGATGATGAAGTCCGAGTGTCACTTCATTAAGGGCACCGAGCGGGTGAGGTTGGTGCAGAGGAGCATCTGACAGCGGGAGCAGCAACTGCACTCGCCAGCGATGTGGGGCTGTTTGTGGGGGACAGCCCGTGTGGGGAGAAACAGGCGCAGTGCTGGAACAGCCATCCAGCCAGACTGGGGTACAAACGGGCTCTGGCGGACAGGCTCTGCCGGCACCACCGCGACATCGTTGCCCCGTTGCTCGCGGCCCGCAGAGGTGCAGAACGTCGGGCAGAGCGAGTCCCCTCGGGCCCTGCCCTGGGGATGAGCCTGGAGCCCCTCAGCCCCCCTGGTGCCCATCCCCGGGGCCTCTTGTCCTTCCAGCTTCCCCTGAGCTCTCCACTCCCTCACAGTCCATCCCAGTCCCTCCCAGTCCCTCCCAGTCCATCCCAGTCTCTCCCAGTGCCCCCGCGCGTGTCCATCGCAGCCCTGCGTGGCGCTGACGCCCCTCAGCCAATCAGAGCGCGTCTCTCTGATGACTCATCAGTTGCCAGGCAGACCCGCAGCGCCGAGTGCCCCGTGCTGGACTCGGCCTCCCAGTGCCGCGCGCTCCATTCCCAGTCGCTCCCAGTGCCCTCCCAGTGCCTCCCCAGTGCTCTCAATCCACTCCCCTCTCACGAGGGCAGCTCACTTCGCTCAGAACACCCCAGCCCGAAGCTGTCTATGCTTCTAGGCCAATCTCTTGTCCTGTTTTTCGGTGTTGGGCATTCCATCAAGAGTCACCCTTCTTTTTAGCTTTGGCAAAGGGGCTGAGAGAGGGTTTGGGGGATCCTCGCAAGGCAGGGAGCAACTGGGATGGGGTTTGTGGAGTCCTGGAGGAGATGAGAGTGGGTTTGGCATGCGCTGGAAGGTTTAACGGCGTTCTGGACAGATTGTGGACGAAAAAAAGAGGGGTTTAGGGGGTCCTGATGGCTCTCTGGGGCGTTTTTTGAGAGGTCCTGACCCCTGTGGACCCCCCAGAGATGGCAGTGGACACTGCCCGCAGCAAGATTCTGATGGGGATCAGTGACTTCATGTTGGGCTTCATCTTCCTGGCGCTGGGGCTCGGCTTTCACTTGCTCGAGGAGGTGACGGGGGGTCCCGGGGATCGCATCCCCCCTCCCCCAGAGCGTGTGTGCCCCCCCGGGACCCCCAGCCCAGTGTCAGCCCCTTTGCTCTGCCCACAGAGCTCCTGAGCCGCCGGCGGCCGCAGTCCCTCCTCGTGGCCTCGGGCCCGGCCGGGACCCCCTGCTCCATCCCCACACTGATTTTGGGGGGGGTCGTGTGTCCCCCCCAGCCCCACTTTCACTCTGCCCCCACCCGGCTGCTCTCAGTGTTCCAAATAAAGCGTCCCAGTTAGGCCCGGTCCCGTTTACTGGGGCAGTGGGGAGGGACTCTGGGGAACCCCGCAGGGGAGCTGAGATCGGGGGAGCAAAACTGGCCCCAGGATGGATCAGGAATGGGGCCATTTGTCCCCACCCCCCACTCTGGGTGCTGGGAGCCCCCGGCTGCGGGTGAAGAGCTCTTGGGTGAGTGGGGAGGGGTGCAGGGACGATGGGAAAGGTGTCTGAGAGGGGGATAAGGGCCGGGGGGACAGCGGGAAAGGGCTTCCCATGAGAGTCCCTTCGTTTCCCCATCACTTCATCTCTTCAGCTGTTCCCTGGGGCTCTCGGTGGGGCAGAACCTCGTGGGGGGGTCCCCAAACCCCTGTCCCTCCCTGGGGGTCTCATGGGGGGTTCCTCCCCACCCAGCAGCTGGTGCTGAGGTGGCCGTGGGGCAGAGAGGGGTGGGAAAGGGGTGTCCAGGGGGGTCCCTTGAGCTCCCAACCTGCTGAGGGGTGCTGGGGGCTGCTGGAGGGGGGCACCCCCTGACCTGTCTCCCACACAGGTGTGTTCCATTCCTGGGGAAAAGCCCACTGGCACTTCCTTGATGACAACAACTGGGTGAAGTTCATGGACAGGAACATCTACAACTGGGAGCAGTTTGGGCACAGGGGATACCCCAAAATTTGGAGGTGGGATGGAGTTGTTTTGAGGTGGAATTGAGCCCTTTGCAGTGGGATGGAGTCGCTGTGAGGCGCCTTCGATCCCTCTCGGCTTTTGGGGTGCAGAGCTGTGAGGGACTGAAATGTTCCGGGTTAGTGGCTCAAACCATTGGCCACCGGCAGCAGCAGCGGGGCCTTTGCTGGCCGTGGGCACAGGGAGCGCCCGGGGGCACAGGGGGGGAACACCCAGCCCGGAGGGGCCGAGCCGGGCCTGGAGCCAGGGAAGGGCAGAGGCCGATGGGAAGCAGATCTGGCCAGGTGGGACAGGGCTTTGGAGCAGGGCAGCGCCCTCCCTTACACAACTGGCCCAGCTCTGGGAACCCGCCCGGGCCAGGCCCGGGACATGCACACGGAGGCCTGGAGGTTGCCATCCCTTCGCATGGGCCATGCCTGGCTCAGCTGCGCTGCCGGGAGGGGCAGGGCCATGTCTTAGAAGGGGCCATAAACCATCAGAGCCCCCAAAGTGCCCCGGGATCCACAGTGTGACATCGGACACTGCAAAACTCCCCCGGGGGAGGTACCTGGGTGTTCACCCAAACCTGAACCTGTATTAACCCACCGAACTTGGAGTTTCCGGGGCTTCCCCAGCCCCCACGGGATCCAGCCTGGGACCATCACTTACACCAAGGACAGGGACATTGGAACAACCAAAACCAAAAGTTTTGTTCCTGATCCAGGGCTGCTGACTGTGTATCCTTCTACTCTCATACTTTCTTTGCCCTTACACGTTTCCACGTGTTACTTTTATGCTTTTAATATTACTGGAGGTGGTAACCAAAAGGGCTCCAAACCCCCTTCACACAGCAACCAAACTGTTCTGAAATAAACTCCACAGAGATATATTTATGAACACAGATCTTTCACTGTTGTTTCACTCTCATCTGCCCCAGGGGAGCCATGAACCAGACCCTGGGTCACCCTCGCCTTCAGGGGCAGGGCGGAACAGGAGCCGGACACGGGGGAAGCTTCTGGAAGCTGCTCAAGGAAGCCACCCCTGGAGGCCCCCTATTTCCAAAGCCTGGCCATGCAAACCCAGGACACTGGATCCAAACATGGATCACTCAGACGGGGGGCACCAGGGCTCTGCCTGTCGTGGTTTGACGCAGCTGAGCGTCAAGCACACGAAATCTGTTATTTTTCACAAGAGGAAAATAAGAAAATATTGATGAAAGCTAGAGAGCTGCGAGGCAGAACAGGTTCAAACTTAAACAGTTGCTGTACAAAGAAAAAGTTTATTACCAACAGAATTAAAAGTAAAAAGAAATAACAAGAAATTCAAGCAAACCTCACCTCTCTTCCAGCACTTCCCTCCTTTTACCCAACTCGCAGAAAGGAAGCAGAACATGGGATTTTAGTCAGTGTTGCAGTTCTTGAACAGTCTCCTTGTTATGCTTAAGGAAAAAAGGGTTTTCTTCTGCATCATGTGGTTCCCAAAGTGCCACCAACAGCAGACCCGCCCGGGAAGAAACAATCTGCTGTGGTGTAAAACATCTCTGCCCTGAAACATCTCACAATTCCTTCACACTGCCAGACATGGGCCTTCACATGGGGTTATTAATCTTTTTAAGGATAAATTACTTTGGCCTGAACACAAAGGGTTGGGTTGTTTTTCTTCTTTTTGTGACAGGAAGTCTCTAAAAGCCTCTCAGTACTTCTATATAGCCTGGCATAGGCACTTTTCATAATTTTCATGGGTCACAGGTGAACTTTCCATCCCTCCATGTACTCCAAATGGATCAAAGAGACAAACAGTCTGTGATATTACAGTTTCTTACCACGGCCTGCAGGAAGTTTTTTAAGCTGCGCGCGAGAATCGCGGCCCCGCCCTCTTTTCTCCCGTCGCCATTTCCAGCTCCGTCCCACAGGACTCACTTTCTCTTCTCTCTGGCTCCGAAGCCGCCACGTTGAAGAGTGTTCTTGTTCGGGCTCTACGGTGGAGAAAGCCTGGCTCCCTTTGTGCTGCTGGCTGCGTGGTGTCCTCTTCAGTTCAGCGTGGAGTGTGCTGGCTGCAGACAGGAGGCTCCGCCGGCTCCCGCTGGCTCCGCCGGCCCCGCGTGGAGAGGAGAGGGACCCGCCGGTGCCAGGGAGCCGCGCCGGATGGGTTTAGCTGTGTGGCACTCCATGGCTGGCTTTAGCTGCCTGCGGCTCTGGGACAGTTCCCCCCCAGCAGTGACACGGGGTCTGTGCTGCGGCGTTGGGAAAGGAGGGGGTGCAGGGGCCCTGACCCGGCGGGGCCCGGAGGCTCCAAGGCCCCCCCAACTTCCGGCAGGAGAGCTGGAACAAAAGGAATTCCCGCCATTCCGTGTGGTTTAAATAAGAAAACGGAGGACCCCCACAAGCCCCTCACAACCCCCGGGACTAAGCTGGCCTTTACTGGATGCCAGGAGACACTAAAAACTCTCTGTCCCTGCCCTCTGCTACTGCACAGGGACAGGAAGTACAAGGAAAGGTCCAGGAGCTGAGAGAAGGACCAGGAGAGATCCCACCCCGAGCACTGGCACGGGCACAACAGAGCCAGCCTGGGCACAGGGAGGGAATTTATTACCAACCAAATCCCAGCAGCACAAGGAGAAGGCAAAGAAATCTCTCCAACACCTTCCCCCCACCCAGCGCAGATCACCCGGAACGGGGGTCACCAGGGCTCTGCCCCACGAGGGTCACTGGGGATCATCCAACGCCGATCCTCCCACGGGGGATGGAGCTGGAGCAGCGCACGAAGCTCTTCCCGCACTCGGGGCACTCGCAGGGCTTCCCTCAGTGGTGCCTCCACTGGTGTTTGGTCAAATTTGAGCTGCTGGAGAAGCTCTTCCCACACTGGGGACACTTGTAGGGCCTCTCCCCAGTGTGGATGCGCTGATGTTCGAGGAGGTGGGAGCTCCTCTGAAACCTCTTCCCACACTCAGAACACTCGTAGGGCCTCTCCCCAGTGTGCATGCGCTGGTGTACCCTCAGGCTGGAGCTCCACCCGAAGCTCTTCCCACACTGCAAGCACTCATAGGGCCGTTCCCCGGTGTGGACCACCTGGTGCTGGATCAGCTCGGAGCTGCTGGAGAAGCCCTTCCCACATTTCCCACACTCATAGGGCCTCTCCCCAGTGTGGATCCTCTGGTGTTCCCTCAGACGAGATTTGTAGCTGAAGCCCTTCCCACATTCCAAGCACTTGTGGGGCTTCTCCCCACCCTGAGGCTTTTCCCCCACCTCCGAGCTCCCCCTGGATCTCCGGCTGCCTTCCTGGCACAGGGGGGCTCTTTCCTCCTTGGATCTCTCTGGGCTGCGTTTGCAGCCCCTCCTCATGCGGCATCTCCGAAGCTTTTCCTCCTCCTCCATCCAGCCACACCTTGGGAATGACAAATCCTGGATTGGGGAAACAACAAGGGGTGAGCGCCTTGGGCTGGGGGTTCCTCCTGCCCAGGTCCATCACCCGGCATACTGTGTTCATAAAAACCTCCAAAACACCAAGACTCAGCCCAAAATGCCCCCAGACATCAAGACACAGACCAAAAACTCCCAAAACATCAAGATTCAGAAAAAAATCCCTCCAAAATATAAACACATTCAGCCCCCACAAAAAAACCAAAGCACCAACATAGAGCCCAATAAACCTCAGAAACACCAAGATTCACCCACGGGAAAATTGTGGATCCCCCTCCCTGATCACCTGCTGGATGGGGGGGGCAACGCTCCTGGGGCTGGGGGGAGGCTGCAGATACAGCGAGTGCTGGAACCTTGCGGCGCCTCCTCTTCCTGCTCCTCCTCCTCCTCCTCCTCTATCCCTACTCTTCCTCACACTCCTCTTCCTCACACTACTCCTTCTCCTGCAGAATCCCACCTGCTGCTCCCACGGGCATCGTTTCACCATTCTGGTCTCCAGCCCTGCTCCTCCAGCCTTTCTCCTGCTCCCCCCAGGCCCAGCACCCAGCCCTGGCTCGCTCTGCCCCCCAGAGCTCTCGGATCCCCCAGCACGAGCAGCGATGCAGCTGCGGCAGCTCGGGCTGGGGCAGCGCTGGGCTCTAGGCCGCTCCTGCCCGCACTCGGCCCCCAGGAGGCTGCGGGATGTGGAAGGATCAGGATTTTCTTTCATCGATCTTGTTTGGGTCACTGGAGAAATGAATGATTTTGCAGAAAGCTCAGCAGCTGTCAGAGGATGAGCACCCACGGGCACTGAGGGGGCTGCAGGAGAGGCACAAGAAGCCCCTGCAGCACTTGGCCAGAAAGGCTCAGCAGGGCAATGCAAGAAGGGATGAGCAAAAGGCCAAGGTGAAGGCAAAGGCCATGGCAGAGTTTCTACAGCCCCCCAGGGATGAACCGCAGGGCCCAAGGGGGCCCCAGCACCCAGGGGACGGCGGCGGCCACAAGCACCTGGCACAGGCATTGCCCTCCTCGGCACGGCAGAGCCCACCCAAACAGCCCCTGGCAAGGAATCAGGGGTCCATCTGCAGGCCAGAAGGACACTGCAAGCACAGACAGCAGCACCCTCAGCACCAGCAAGTCCACCCCACATGGACATGGATTGTCAGGGCTGGCAGAGCTCCCAGCAGACCAGGGACCCACCGCACCAGAGCCCTTGAGAACATTCAGGGCGCGTCTGGATCGAGACGAGGCCGCTCCTGATGGACACAGGGGCCTCTCGATCCACTCCGAATCTGAGACCTAAGGGGGGAAATGGTCAAGAAGTTCCTTGATTATTCAGGGAATAAGTGGGAAAGATGAGCAGGTGTGTTTTATTCAACCACTATCAGTAGATGTGGGGGATGGGTTTGAAATGCATCAATTTCTGTTTGTTCCTAATTGTGATTATAATTTACTGGGAAGGCACTTGGTGGCTGAAGTGGGAATGCAAATTCATATTGTCAAAGGAGATACAGAGGCTAATGCTGCTGGACCTTGGTGTCAAATGTGTGCGAAGGCCTCTGCTGAAGGGAACCCAGAAGTGTGGGCAGCCCCACGGAAATAGGGAAAATCAGATATGGAGCCTCTCCAAATTCCTCTGAAGCATCCAGGACAAGTGGTGTCTAAAAGCAATACCCTGTTCCAAGGGAGGCAAGGAAGGGGTTACAGCCTCTTACTGAGTCCCTGCTAAAGGCAGCGCTTCTGGAGCCAGGCATCTCTCCCTACAACTCTCCTCTCCTGCCAGGCAAGAAACCCCATCATGGACACCAGAAGGAAAGCACAATTTTCAAGGCTTCAAAAGCAGATTAACTGAGCCTCCTGCCCTGGTCCTCCCACACAGGGAAAAACCATTTGAATTGCATGTGGATGTTAAACAGGGCCATGCCAAAGGAATTCCTGGGCTCAAATGTTTCACCCAGTGGCCAGAGAGTGGCCTCATTGTCTGCAGAATTGTGCAGCCCCGGCTTTAATGGCAACTGAGGCCTGAAAACTGACAGCAGCAGAATCTCTCATTGTTCAAGCCTGGCATCAAGGTAAAGCTTTGTTAACCAAAGGAGCCTCTAAATGGATGAGCAGCGCTGGGTTCTTACAGAATGAAACTTGTTGGATGGAACAGGAGGATTCAGAGTTGAGGACAGGGGAAGGGTTGAACCCAGCCTCCTGTTTGAACGGCCCTGGACACGGGGCTGGCAAGAAACCCATGGCTGCAGTCAAGTGACAGAGCTCCAGAGCCGGCCTAGGAGAGATTGACCAGACATTCCCTGGCCTGAGGGAGAAAAGGTGTTTAGGGATGGGTCTGCAAGGGCAGCAGAAGGGAAAAGAGTGACAAGACACGCTGCTCTTAAGGAAAGGGAAGGAGACAAAGCGCAGCTCAGCGCCCGCATGCTCAGCTCAAAGGGCCGAGCTGGGGGTGCCTGGAAGAGCCTGGCACTGAAATGCCCTGAGCAGGAAGGCTTCAATATCTTCTGCTAACAGCATGGCAGCTCACAGCGGGGCAGAAGCATTTCCGACTGCTTCAGCAATCCCTGCCTCAGTTCTTAAGGCATGTTTGGAACAAACAATTCCAAGATATGGGATTGTGGAAGCAATAGACTCAGACAGAGGAACTCATTTTACAGGAAAGATCCTTCAGGCTGTTCTGGCTGCTTTAGGAACACAGTGGGACCTCCAAACGCCCTGGCACCCCCAGAGTTCGTGTCGGGTGGAAAGAATGAATGGGGAAATAAAGAAACACCTTCTGAAGCTGCTGAGAGAAACCAAGATGCCACGGGTACGGCTGCTGCCATTGGCTTTGGCAAGAAGAAGAGCCAGACCCAGGGCAGATATTCAATTATCTCCCCTCCATGTTTGGAATTCGTTACCCTGGTGTGATAAATGAGTGAATTCCTTACCCTGGTGTGATAAATGAGTGAATGATAAATGTTGTCTTTCACAGATATGATTTTAACACTTACAAGTGATGATGGATTATGTAGAAATAGTGTTAAAGTAAAATGTAGTTAAGTACAAACGAGATTAAGGTAAATTGTAACTTCGAAATAGTTGTAGTATGTTAAGAAATGTCTTAATAAACACACGGTAATAAATGTCTTTTGAGCTGAGAAACTACAGAGCCAGGAACCAAGACATCTTAGAGAAACAAAGAAGATAAACCGCATGCATCCCAGGAAGATTGTTACCTCATCAGAGCTCACACCGCCCAAGGGAACTGGCAGCTGCAAATGAGGCTGGAGACTGCGGAGGCACCGGAGAGAGGGGGCCTGTCTGCAGTTCTGAAGCGATCCAGAGGACTGAGGCGGTGTCCTGCTGGGGGAAGGGGCAGAAACGGGACAGGGGGAAAGGGGAGGGAAGTGTAAATTCCTTTCTGGGTTAATGAATATGTAACAGTTCAGGAGAGTACTTAAGCCCACAGTAAAATGAATGGAGGGCGCCTCTGGCAACATTGCCAAGCGCCCCAGGCTGTGATTTGCCTTTGTTCTACCAATAAATGTTCAATGTTATATTGCTAAAAACTTAGCTTTTGTATTCATTTTCTTCAACCTTGATCCTCATACACTAAAAAGGTTGTTGGAGAGTTTTTGTTCTTCCCACAGTTTTGGTGACAAGATTACATCATTAGAAGGCTTTTTCTTAATAATCCTACTTTGATATTGTCAGCTGGGTTTGGGCCAGGGGTGTGAGAGCCAATTTTCAGTCTTAGGACAAGAAGCAGCAAAAATCTTTATTGCTTTGGGGCTTTTTTGTGTATGTGTGTGCGTGGCTGTTAGTGATGACAGAATTTTGGAATGGGTTTTTCGATGTTCACCTGTAGGTTACATTTTGCAAAACTGGAAGATCTTTAAAGGAGACCCTTTAACTCATAAACAGTTAAAAAAAAACATGGAAAAAAAAAAGGGAAAGGAGCAGGTTATGGGGGTTGGGGGGGGGGGGAAGGCCCATAGGTGAGTCACCTGAGGGCTGCCCCGGAGGAGAAGTTTCCTTCCAGGCAGCCAGCAGAGGAGCTTTAGAAATGAAAATTAACTCTGCTGGGGGAAGTGTGCACAATGTCCCAGGCTCTCCTTGCCTGCCAGAGGAATTGGGCTGATTCCCTCTGCCCCTCACCCCAAGCTCTGCCTCCCTGCACAGACGGAATTTGCATCGCTAAAGGCAGAGCCCACACTGAGCATCTCGGACTCTGCAACAGAAATCCCTGAAGCTGCAAAGGAAAACAGCAAACGGAGAATGTTGGGAGAACTTCACTCACAAAAGCGGGGGGGAATCATCCCTCTCCCCACTCCAACATCTGCTGGCACTGTCTGGGTTATACAGGGTGGGTTTGACCACTGGGCTGCTTTTGCTGCCACAAGGTCAGCGAAATCACTTGGGAATCCAAGGATGTGATGATTTAATCAGAGAAAAGAGGTCAATTGATGCATCCCTGGCATTTCTGGGAGCGCCCAAAAATGGGGAAAAGATGAACGGCCACCAGAACAAATCCTGTAACACCATGGAGCAGCCCCTGGGAACCCGAACAAATTCATACCAGGTGCCAGAGAACCCATTAATCATTTCAATGCATCATTAGATTACAAGCTGTCCTCCAAATCATAACCAAGCACACAGCTCCAGCTCCTGACCTTCTCACCCACCAATCCACTCCCATGAGCAACGCCACATTTCACCCTGGGATGGCATCAGATTCTCTTTCAGCAGAAGGACCAGGAGGTTGTGGAAAATTAAATGACTCAAAGTGTTCTTGGCAAAGAGATGGCCAAGGAAAAGTGGGGAAACAGAGAACAAAGGAAATAAAACTTAACAGAGCCATGAATATCGGATGTAATACAAAGTGGGGGTGCACATTAAGGGGCACATGCAGCAGGCGCATCGGGAAGTCTGTACCTTCCAAGGACCTCAGCCACGGGGGAAAGGGACACGGAGATGCGGCCGCGGAAATCGGCATAAAAAGGAGGCTGCGTCCTCCAACACTTGGACAGAGCCCACGGGAAATGCCCCGTGGCCTCTCCCTTGCTCCAGGAATAAAGTTCCTTTTACAGGACTCCTCCGGCTCCTCTGGGGACACAAACCTCTGGCCACGGGAACTTTCCCGCACACTCCCGCCGACGGGGCAGCCACCTCTGTCCTACCCACAGCAGCCGGGACGAGCCAGCGCTGCTCCGGCACCGGCTCCTGCCGAGGCAGCAGCGGCAAGGAGAGCGCGGGCAGCCGCTCCCGCAGCGCCCTCACGCCAGGGCGAACACGGCGCCCACACGGCACAACGAACCCGCCCCAGCCCCCTGCCGCCCCCTCCGCCCGCAGCCAGCGCCGAGCCCCGCCAGAACCGAGCGCGGCTCCCACCTGCGCTGGGGCCGCCTCCGAGCTCCGCCGCCGCCTCACCGGGCTCCGGCCGCCGCCGCCGCTCCCGGGCCCGCACAGACGCTCCGCCAATGGCGCCTCTGCTGCGCCACGGCCGCCCTGCCGGCGGCTCCGGGCCCGGGCTGCTCCCCGCTCCGACCAATCAGCGCGCCAGAACCACGACTGACGGCAGCACCGCCCAATCGCAGCGAGGGGCGGGCTCTGCACACGGCCCAGCCTCGCCCCGCGCTCCCAGCGCCCCCCGGGCTGCGTGAGGGGAAAGCCGCAGCTGAGGAACAGCCCTGGAACGGGCCCGGCCCGAGCCGCCATTCAGCTGGGAAGGGAAACAAAGCTCTCCGCTGCTCCCGGCCCGACTTGCCCAGCCCTGCGTGTTGGCTGCCTCCGGCTCCTTGGGAAGCCCTGCGGCCTCCCGACTCCCGCCCCTAATTCGGAGCATCAGTGCATGGCTTTGATTTCGTTGTTCAGGCTTGGCTATGGACTGTCCTTGTCTGCTGCATTTTCTGGGTTCCTCTTGGATGCTTTGAGCAACAGGCTGTGCCCCGGGAGGATCCTTTGTGCTCCTTTGTGACAGAGGAGAACCTTCCAGGCGGTTCTTGCGGGAGCTGCTGCTGTGATGTCACGGGAACGCTGCCGCGTCCTCGCCGTGTTCCCGTTGCTGTGGGCACGGAGCCCTCAGTGTCCAGAGCGGCTCTGGGCGCCCGCTGGTTGCCGGAGGATCCTCCTGCCCGAGGCATTCTCAGCAGCCAGCCCAGCCCCTGCCGGGTGTCCTTCTGTGCTTGCAGGGGTACAGTCTGCCACGTGTGCAGCACGGCCAAAATGATCCAGCAAGCGGTTGCTGCAGTTTGCACTCTGTACTCTGTGGCTTATTCGGGGTATTTTTTAGCCCACTTGGCACGTAAGTCGAGGTTTTCCCTGGCTGCAGCGTCGGTGCCTTCGGGCTCGCTGTGTGCTTTCTGTTCTCCCACTGGCACTGAGCTGCCTTTGTAACCAAATTGCCATTAAGACACCGCTGGTTTGGGAGAGCTCCTGCCAGCAGCTGCAGCTGAAAAAGGGGGTGTCTGCAGCCAGCGGGGCGTGCACAGCATTTGCAATGGAGCCGGGGGGGTTCTGTTCCCTCAAGCGCAGAGTCTGTGCCAGCGGAGCCTGGAACTCCCTGCGTTGGCTGCTGCAGCCAAGGGCTGACACAGCCCAGGATTCTGTGCTGTTCTCTTGCTTGCTGTGCGAAGGGACTGTGGCTCCTGGAGGGATGTTGTGGAAGCAAAATGCTCTCTCGGGTTGTCCTTGCTCCGTGGGAGTTCCCACCACGGGCAGGTTTTTCCTAACAGCATCTGGTTCGTGTTGCCTGTCCCGTTGCAGGGCACCTCACGCGTGGATCCCGAGCAGCTCCTCCTTCGGTGAGTGGGAAAGGAACCTTTGGTGGTCGGAATTGTGCAGAGAGTTGTGAGCTTGGCGTGTGGCAGTCGAGCGCCAGCCTGGGAGGCTGAAGGAAAGTTCCTGCCAGTGTCTTTGCAGCAGCAGCAGTAGCAAAGGGATCCCTGGCACTTTTCTCCTTCTCTGCTGAAGAGCTTTTGAAGAGCTGCAGGTCTGGTTTTGCAGGCAGAAGATTGCTTGCTGGCTTTAGCCACGGTGGAATATGGAATGCCCAGCAATAAGTGGCAATGTCGACTTTAGCCCATTCCTAGTTTGAACAGTTCCGAATCCCATTTCTGCTTAGTGCAGCTGGATGTGTAGCTGAGGATAAATAAGGCGATAACTGAGAGAGAACTTCCTGTCCCTCACGCTACCATCTGTCCACAGGGCACAAAAGCAGCATCAGCTCCTCCTCTGGCTCCCTGTGCTTCCAAAGAGGAGGCCAAAGAGGAGGAAGACAGCAGTGAACTTCCCGCTGTTCTGGCGGATGATGGTGAACTTCCCTCCGTCCCGGGAGATGAGGGCAAACATCCCACGGTTTGGGAATACAACAGTGAAGCTCCTGTGGTGTGGGGCGAGGATGGTGGACATCACCCGGTGTGGGACGAGGACAGCGAGGCTCCAGTGCCATGGGAAAAGGACGATGGACATCTCCCAGCATGGGATGAGGACAGAGGACATCCTGTGATTTGGGAAGAGGAGGCTGCAATTCTCCCAGCATGGGAAGAGGACGGCAAACGTCCCGTGGCTTGGAAAGAAGACCAGGAACCTGCTGCATTTTGGGAAGAGGATGGGGAACCTCCCTCTGGTTGGGAAGAGGACACTGAACCTCCCTCTGCTGCGGGATCCTGGACTGAACATTCTGACAGCAGCACAGCCCTGCAGCCAGAGGGCAGAGAGGAGTGGTGCCTGATGCAGCTGAGTACGTCTGCTGTGCTGCTGTGTGCCAGAGCAGGGTGCTGCGTGTGTGTCTCAGCATCAGCTGCACCCAGGCTTGCTGTGCAGCTGAATGTCACAGAGTCATTTATTGTCCTTGCCCAGCTGAGACCAAGGGGCTCCCGGCCCCAGGGAGTGGGGCTGCATTTTGGCCCTGCTGCAAGGCGGGGTCTCCATCTGGGAGGGGGTGTCTTCCATGTGGTTTCTTTCAGGGAGCACCGTGAGTGTGGGGGAGCCTGCCGAGAAATACCTGGAACTGGAGCAGGTTGGCCAAGGGTAAGTGCCCGGCAGTTACTTCTGCACAAGCAGGGGCCAGGTATTTGCTGGTGCAGGATCAAGTGAGAAGCCAGGCAAGCTGCAAACAGCCTCAGACACTGGGCCACGATCCTGCTGTCTCTCAGTCCTGATCAGAATTGGTAACTGTGGTCAGAAGGCACCGTCAGAGGCCCCTGAGGCTGGCAGTGTCCTGCCTGCAGCAAGGAGCAGGACCTGGAAGATCTTCTGTCCCTGGAATGTGATTGCCTGAAAGAGCAGCTCACCATCTGGTGACTGTCAGAAAACAGTTCTCAAGAAGATTCCTTTCAAATAGTTTGCTTCCTAAAATATCCACCGGTCAGGATTATCAACATAACAGTTTAGAAACAGAAACCAGAGATGAACTAATAAGTGCCCTTTTCAGCACAGGTAGTAAGCCCCGTACATTCAGTAATAGACACAGAGCTGCTGCACTGGGGGGGGAAATGCATCAGCTGCCTGATGGCAGGGCCCTTGTGGATCCTGCAGCTCGTAGGCAGGAAATGGAAAAGGATGAAACACATTCTTCTCCAGTTCTTTAGACACCTGCTCCCACCCTAGGTTTTGGACTAAAGTAATTCAGTGTGGACATTTGGGATTTGCTCCAGCCCTTTTCCTTCGTGTTGGGCCTCAGTTTTCTCTCGCACACCTTGTGTGGCACAGGGCTGGTGGCTGCTGTGCTGCTGTTTGAAGGGTCGATGCACCCAGGTGTTTTGTAAATGCTGCAGGCAGCAGAGATCTCCTGTCTGGGCTGGCTTTCACTCCCAGGGCCTAAAGCACTGCTTCTTTCTTCTCTGCTGTTCTGTCTCCAGGGCTTTCGGAACCGTTTATAAAGGACTCGACAGGGCCACTGGAGGAGAGGTCAGTGTCACCACGCTCAGCGCGTCGGGCAGCTCTCGAGGGCTTTCCCCTCTGCTGGGAGCTGTGGCTGCAGCTTTGGGGGGCCAGCAGAGCTTTCCTGCACAGGCTGTTCCTCTGAAGGCACAGCAGTGTCAGCCTGCGGAGCACGGCTGGGACAGACTTGAGCCTTCTGAAGTGCCCAAAGGAATGCAAGGAGGGCAGCGGTGTCTGTCAGAGCAGGACACGCTGGCTTGGTCTTCATATCTGAAAACATCAGTGCATCAGCTGGTGGAGGCTGAGGCCTAATTTATCTTCATCCCAGCCTCGGACAGGAACACTGTTTAGCAGTTTTTCCATCCTGCGTTTCATCTTCCAAGAGTACCTCAAGACCTAATTAAGGAGTGATCCTGCTTGGGATCACTTTGGGGTTTTAGTCCTACTGCAGCTGTTCCCAGAGAGAGGGAGAGGAATGAGAAGATGGATGTGCAGAGCAAAGCTCTCTCCTAAACCCTGCAGCTGTGTTTGGGTCTGGTGTCAGTGACAGCCCGTGACAGGGATCATCTGAGCAATGTTTGTGCGTGTTTGCTCTGTTGTGCAATCCCAAACAGAGCAGTTGCGTTTGAAATCATGACCAAATCCCCCAGGATTGCTAAAGGGTTCCCGGCTGTTTTGCTCTGTTTTCACAGAAGCAGAATTACTTCCTGCTTGCAAAATGTGTTTGAATGATAATGAGAGTGGTGGTAAACTAAGGCGGTTTGAGAAGACTGCAGGTGCAGAGAATGCTGTGAGAGCTTTGAGGCTGAGAGCTGAGGGCCCATTTCTGCAGAGCTTCCAAGGCCAAATGTCTCTGGCCCTGTGTCCTGTAAGCGGCCCCGCAGCGAGCAGAGAAATGGGCTGTGGGAATGTCACTTGCTGAGCCCGGGTGTCCCATCCCAAGGCAGTTTGGCACAGCCCGGCTCCGTCACTCCACAAAGACTCGCTCCGTGTTTGCTGCGGCCTCCTGCCCCAGACTCCTGCAGTTCAAGGGCTGCAATGTCCTTTCAGGTGGCCATAAAGAAAATGAGTCTCAGAGGGCAGAATGGGGAACGAGCTGTGAATGAGATCCTGGTCCTGAAGGACAAGAAGAACCCCAACATTGTCAGCTTTTTGGACAGGTGAGTGCTTCAGCTCTTATCCCGTGCACGGGCCCTGCGTTAATCTCTCCTGGCATCCGCAGTCTGGAGCCTGTTTTGAAAAAGCCTCACCCGGCCGTAGCTTCCCAAAACAACAGCCTGTCAGTTCACTCCCTCCGTGTGCTTTTGTTGCTTTGGTTTGGTTTTTCCTTCAAGCTGACCCAGTTTTCTGGGTCTTATGACAAGTGCTGATAAACCCTGTCAGAAATTATTTCCCTTGGCTTCTCCTTCCCAACTCTTTTCCATTGCTGCAGATGCCAGGAAGACCAGGTTCTTGTTTCCAGAAATGCCTCATGTGCCCCTTTTGCAATGGCCTTGCCTGTTTCTGAAGGGACTTTCTGCAAGGTTTTCCAAACACTTGACCACTTTTGTCCTACGTGCGGCACGGCCCCCTGCCCTGGATAACTCTGGAAGTTGTGTTGCCTTGTTCTGGAGGGAACGGTGGAAGTGCTGAGTTCAGATGCTGAACCAGCTGGGGGCAAGTGTTGTGGTTCCACATTGATCTGGGCTGCTGCTAAACTGCATTTTTCACCTGCTTGCCATCTAAGGCCTCTCCTTTTCCACAGGCGTCTCCTTCTCCTTTAGACTGTGCAGATCCCAAGGACAGTGCAGCCTGGCAGGAATGTCTCTGCATCGGATTCTGTCCTCATTTACAAGTGACCTGGAAACAAAACTCCACTCGAGGCTTTTCCATCGGGGAATTGAGCAGTGCACGTTCATCTCCATGCCATTGTTTGCCTCTTCCAGCTTCCTTGTTGATGAAGATCTCTGGCTGGTGATGGAATACATGGATGGAGGAACTTTGCAGGACGTTGTCAGACAGACACGCATGGCTGAAGGAGAGATGGCAGCTGTCAGTCGGGAGGTGAGGGATCCTGCTCGTGCTTCCCATGGACACAATGCTCCTTCCAAGCAGGGCCTGAGAACAGGAGTGGCTCCATGCTCAGAGCTTTGTTTCTGTGTTATTTTTATGAGCTGGAGAAGAAAGAGCCTCTGAAGTGAACGGCCTGCCAGTGTCACTGCACTTCCACTCTGCTCTTGTCCTCTTTCCTGCTGTTGTGGGACTCTGTCTTTTTTGATTTGATTTGCTGTTCTCAGCTTTGCCTTGAACCATTTGCCCGGAGCTTGTCTGCACTGCACTCCTGGCCTGGCACAGCAAAGCTGCTGCTGGCAGAATTCTAAACTGTCCTTTCTTGTGTGCTGTATTCCGGCCATGGATTTCCACCCTCGTGTTTCTTGCTCTCTCTCAGTGTCTGCAGGGCCTGGATTTCCTCCACTCAAACCGGGTGATCCACAGAGATCTGAAGAGCTCCAACATCCTTCTGGCAACGGACGGCTCTGTCAAGCTGGGTGGGTGTTCCTGGTCAGGCACGGCGCTCCCGGGCTGCGGGTGTGGGGCTGCTTCCCAGTGACGGCCAGAGCCCCACAAGTGCTGCTGGTGGCGGTGCCCGGCCCCTGCTGCCAGCTGAGAGCGGCTGCCCCATGCAGAGAGCTCAGGAGAGGAGCAGGGTGTCAGCAGTGGCTTTGCTCTGGGTGTGGCCCTTGCAGAGGGGCGGGAGTTGGAATCTGAAGCTTCAAGGGAATCACTAAAAGCCACTGCATGAAAGCTGAGGGTTCCTTTAAGGGTCCACTTCCATCTTGCCTTGGCTACAGCCCTGCGGACTTTTCCAGCTGGATTCAGCAGTGCATTCTCAGACTGAGAGTGGGCAATCTTTGTGCTTGGTTTCCTCATTCCAGCTGCCTTTGACAGTGTTTGTTTCTGTCCTCAGCTGATTTTGGCCTCTGCGCTCAGCTGAGCCCTGAGCAGGAGCAGTGCAGCTCCATGGTGGGCACTGCTCACTGGATGGCCCCAGAGGTTGTGACCAGTTCTCCTTATGGCCCCAAGGTGGACATCTGGTCCTTGGGCATTGTGACCATTGAGATGGTGGAAGGAGAACCTCCTTACTTTGAGCACACGGCGGCCATGGTAAGAGGCAAATTTCCCAGAGTTTGCAGAGGCCTGTGAGCACAGAGGGACCCGCCCTGGGAGGAGCAGCCCGAGGGCTCTGCCCATCAGGAAGGGAATTCCCAGAGGATTTGAGCCTGAGCACAGACAAATATTCTGCAGTCTCCAGAATTTGCTTTGGGTTTTAAGTTGTTGCAGCTCTTCTGTCTGCAAGGATGACCTGAAAACATGAAGCCAGAGCATCAGCTCTAACCTTATCTTGCAGAAAACCCCAGACCAACCCCAAAACCCACACCCAAACCCAACAAGTTTTCTGAAGGAGTTTCTGAAAGAGGTTCTGCGAGATGAACTCCCCCTGACTCTTCTCACTGGGAAACTTGTCTAAAACATGAAGATGATTGTTTAACATCCCCATAGTCTAACATATTTCTTTCCTCGCCCAAGCTACTTTCTCCATGTCACCAAGGCTGAGCTTTCAGCAACCCAAACCTCGGGTTCCTTGCCTGGCAGTTTCTGGGACGGAACATCTTGAATGCATTTACTTGAGTGTCAGTGGCACTGCAGGGATGCATTTGACGTAAGAATCCTTGGAAATACCACAGGCAGACTCTTGCAAATGGCCTGTAAAGCTGGTGTCCATATTTGGAGAAGCAAAATGGGCTATTTCTGATGGAGGTTCCAACTAACAAAGTCAGCCAATGACATTGGCTCTCAAGGCAAGATCATCTGGATGTTGGAATGGCTGTGGCTGCAGCAGTGTTTGGCTTTTTTGGTTGGCATAGAAGAATGAGCTCTGAGCAGCATCTCTGCCAGGGTGGAAAGTGTCCCTGGAGACTGGGGCTGAGAAACCGGGGTCGCTGTGAGCACTCGTGGGTGTGAAGGAAGCTGGCAGAGCTTTTTCAGAAGTGTTTGCTTTCCGCGCAGGCTCGCTGTCTGATCCGGCAGAACGGGACCCCGCAGCTGCAGGAGCCCAGGCGCCTGTCGGCTCTGCTGCGGGACTTCCTGGAGTGCAGCCTGGAGCCGGACGAGGAGCGGCGCTGGTCTGCCCAGGAGCTGCTGCAGGTGGATGCGAAGCGGCTGCAGGGGAAACAGCAGCACGAGGGAGGGGTTTTCTCGTGGGGCCCCGTCCAATAGTGTCCAGTCTCGCTGCTTTTCACATGCAAAGCCAGCAGAATCCTCGCCTGGTTTGGCTTGGCAGGGTCCTTTGCAGGTCATCTGGACCAGGTGCCCCGCAAGGAGCAGGGACATCTTCAAGCAGATCAGGTGGCTCCGAGCCCTGCCTGACCTGAGCCTGGATGTTTCCAGGGAGGAGGCACCTCCCACATCTCTGGGCACCCTCTGCCAGTGTTTCCCCACTCTTCTGATAAAAAAATTCTGCCTCAGATCTAATCTGAGCCTGCTTCCCTCTCCTGAGTTTCAAACCATTCCCCTTTGTCCTGTTGCAACAGAGCCTGTGAGGAACTTGACTTGGGAAAGTAACAGTTGATTTCTTTCTTTTTCATCCTTTGGGCAGCACCCATTTTTATCATCAGCCAAGCCTCTCTCCAGCCTGAGCCCTCTGATCGCTGCAGCAAAGCAATGGAAGGAGCAGCGGAGGACCTGAAGCACCTGGGGACAGCTTTTCGTTATAGTAGTTAGGACAAGTGGATAGTTACGGTAGTTAGCACTGCTAGTTAGTTATGGTGGTTAGGACAGCCTGGTAGTTATGGCAGTTTTTTGAATAAAAACTCTGTTAAACCTCAAGTCCCTTGACGTGTCCCTTCCTTGTTCCAATGTGACTCAGCTGCCCGGAGCAATGCGAGGGGAGAGCGGGCCCAGCCTTGCCCAGAGCTGAGCCCCAGCAGAGCCCCGGCAGAGCCCAGAGCAGCCTCAGCATCGGCAGAGTCAGCCTGGAAGGAGGCGCCTGGAGCCTTCTCGACTGCAGCCGACTCTTGTTTACAAACCGCGTGGGGTGGGAAATGCCACTGGTTCTGCAAGAGGGCAGAGGGGGCCCGGGGAAGGCCCAAGTGCTCCAGGCGAGGCAAAAACCCGCCCAATGCTGGAGAAAAACCACGCCTTTTTCCCCTCCTACGTCGGCCAAAATATTGAATCCTAAACGAAGTCAAACGGGGCAGGGGAGGAGCCCAGGCCCTTCTGTCCCTGCAAACCAAAGCGTCCCTTGCACGGCTCTGAGCCCCGGTGGCCCCGCGGGCGTTGGTTTCTGTCGGGCTCGCTGCCGCCAGCCCAGGGCCAGCCCGGGACTGAAGCCGACTAGCAAAAGCTCGTATACAATTAATCACCTTACAGTACCACAAAATTCAAATAATCCTGTTATTCTGAATCATTTTCTCTCACTGCAGTCTTCAGGCGAGACACAACTGCCCTGGGCAAAAGTCTGGGTGCGGAATTTACTCACTAACCAGTGGGAAGGCTGCATGAGCTTATCGTTTGGAGTCGTGGGTATGCTTGCGTTTCCACAGATACTGGGGTACGGTGGCTACCTGCAAAATGCGTTCGCCCTGACCTACGGCACCAGAGGCAGAACAGGCAACCTCCAAATGATGACCAGAACGCCAACCATCCAAATGGCCACCAGAATGTAGATCATCAGCCATCAGACTCTTCTGATGATGACCAAGATGTTGACCATCAGGCAGATGGTCCTTCTACAAGCAGAGACTGGGATGGTCCTCCCACAAGCAGAGACTGAACTTTAAATTTCTTGTTATGGAGTCAGATTGTTAAAGCCTTAAGGACATATTTAGAATTAATAACTGATGTAAATTTCTATTTAGGATTAATAGTAGAGTTGTTCTCTTATCAAACAAAAAGGGGGAATTGTAGATACAAAAATGCTGCTAGCAAGGATTTTCTTGCTATTTTCTAAGTCCGTGAGAGACTTTTCTCTCTCACAGAAGAGGTGGCAGGGAATGCAAACAACCAAACTACCTGCAACCTTGAAAAGTCTTGTTTATGGTACAGTAGAAAAATATTTTGACAATGGATGTTTTAGGATTTTAGCCAATCCCCAAGGGGAGGCTGATCCTTTGTCCAATTAGACTCTGAAGAAAAAAGTCTATAAAAGAGTTTGTAAAATAATTAAATAAATCAATCTTGCTGCACAATTCCTGCCTGCTGGACCTTCTCTCCTCCTCTTCCCTATGGCTGCGGGACACGGTGATACACCCTAGGGCCTAGGCCTGTGGTAATAGCTTTCTGTTCAAGTTACAAAGCATTTTAAACCTTTCTTTGCAGAGTATCTTAATACATATCAACCAATAAGCACCATACACAATACTTTTACATTTGGCTATAGCCAAATAGCTACTACCATTACCATATTATAGTCATTATTATCCAATCACAAGAGTAAGCAAGTTACAATTAAAGCTTACAATGGAAAGTTCTCAGACCTTTCTTCCACCTGCCACATCGACATTTGTTTGCCGGTGATAGCTCTCTCTTTTTGGTAAAAACATGTTTTCTATTTACTTATGCTCTTCTTGAGACTTATTTACTTGATGAAAAACACGTCTTTGTTTGTTGTCACATACCTTTGTTCTAATCATAAAAATCTCCTTCCAGCTCATCTCCAACCTTTGCCTTCTCAGTTATTCAATGATCACTGGTTCAGCAAAACACCTTTTCTCTACATCAAAACTTACTTTCATTTCTATCTCACCCTCAGTTTCTACATTCAGAGATCTTTCTGCCAAGCCTACATATCTGTGAAACTTTCTTACCAAACTTTCATCCTCTCCAACAGGGGACTGAATGCCACGGACAGCGATTGCTGAGAGTTGGAGATTCCAAATGCTCCAAGGGGCCCGAGGGAACCGCGCTGCGGCCTCGGGGCCTCCCTGGGGCACCACGGGGACCCCCTGAGCAGAGCGACTCTTCCCGCCCCCCAAAATCCGCAGCTTTGGGTCAGCTGAGGAAAAGAGCTGGCAAAAGGGGCTGGAAAGGGGCTGGAGCCCGAGGGGACCCCTCAGCCATGGCCCGGAGCAGCCACAGGAAAATGCCCCAGAAACCAAGGAAATCGATGGAAGTAATGAGGAATTTTGGAACTCTTCCCGCTGCTGTTTCCAGAAGGTCCCGGCCGGGTCCTGCCAGGAGGAGCCGGGGACAGGGAGGGGCCTCAGGGCTTAATTGGGGAGAAAAGTTGAATTGGGGCAAGGAAACTTTAATGGTGGGGAGAAAATGTGAACGGAGGGGATTTGAATGGGAGGGGATGGTTTGAATTGGGCAGAGAAAATGAATTGGGGAAGGAGCCCCCAGCCCTCGGCTGTGCCCCGAAGGTGCTGCCAGTGGTTCCCCTGCTCCCACCCCCCGGGCTGGGGGCGCGGAGCTGCCGCTGCTCCCCAGGAATGCCACGGGATAAAAACTCCACTCAAGCTTTTATGTTCCCAGTCATTCCCAATAAGATCCCAGTTGCCCCCAACATGGTCCCAGTTGTTCCCAGTCATGCCCTGTATGGTTCCTTTCACTCTCAGTCCCACCCAGTAGAGTAAGGTAGGGCCCCAGTCACTTCCAGTATGAACCCAGCCACTCCCAGTCAGTCCCTGTGATGCCTTTTGCCCCCATCATGGTCCCAGTTGCTCTAAGCATGATCCCAGTATGAGTCCAGTCACCCCCAGGATGATTCCAGGTAACTTCCCAGTATGAGTCTGGTTTGATTCCTGTCACCCCCAGTATGATTCCAGTCACTCCCAGATACTCCCAGAACTATGCCAGTCACTCCAATATGACCCTGTCACTCCCGGTATGATCCCAGTATGACCCCAGTATGGGCCAGCTGCTCCCAGGATGATCCCAGTTGCCCCCTGCATTTTTCCAACTGCACCCTTTCACCACCACTGTGGTTCCAGTCACTCCCAGAATGATTCCAGTCAGTCTCAGTATGGTGCAAATCACTCCCAGTATATCCCAGCAGCACCCATTGGGCCTCAGCATGTTCCCAGTAGCCCTCAGTGTGGTCCCAATATATCCCAGTATAATCCCTGGTGCTCCAAATCTGCTCCTGCCCAGTCCTGGTCCTGGTCCCAGTGTATCCTGGTGTCCCATTCTGTCCCAGTTCATCCCAGCCTGTCCCAGTCCATTCTGGTTCCTTTCCGGCAGCCGCTGCCGTTTCCTGACTTCGTCTTCCCTCCCCCCCCCATCAAAGCTGCCCCCCCGCCCCCCAAGATGCTGATGGGGATCGGGGGCTTCGTGTTGGGCTTTGTCTTCCTGGCGCTGGGGTTCGGCTTCTACCTGCGCAAGCAGATGATGGGAGGGGTCCGGAGGTCGTGTCCCCCCTCCCCCGGAGCTCTGTGCTCCCGCGGGGCCCCCCAGCCCGGTGTCACCCCCTTTGCTCTGCCCACAGAGCTCCTGAGCCGCCGGTGGCCGCAGCCCCTCCCCGTGGCCTCGGGCCCGACCGGGACCCCCCGCTCCGTCCCCGCGCTGATTTTGGGGGGTCGTGTGTCCCCCCAGCCCCGCTGTCACTCTGTCCCCGCCCGCCTGCTCCCAGTGTTCCAAATAAAGCTTCCCAGTTTGGGCTGGTCCCGTTTATTGAGGGGCACTGGGGAGAGACTTGGAGGAAACTGAGGGGGAGCCGAGAGTGGAGGGGGCAGAACCGACCCTGGGATGGATCGGGAATGGGGACCCCCCTGTGTCCCCACCGTGTCACCCCGCTCTGGGGGGCCCTTGGGAAGCACCTGAACGCCAACACAGCACCCAGAGAACAGCAAAACGTGCCGGGACGCCCCTAAATTCCACAGCCTCCAACGACCCCCAAATCCCACAGAAAAAGTCCCCCCAAAAGAGCCCCGAAGAAAGGCGCCAATCAGAGACAGCGCATGACAAGCTTCAGCCAATCAGAGCGCGCGGCGCTGGTGACTCACCAGTTGCCAGGCAGACCCGCAGCGCTCAGCGCTCCCCACCCGGACCCCACCTGCGCCCCCCCCTCGCCCCCAGCGCCCCCCGCCAGGGGAATTTGAGGAGGGGGCGCGTGGGGGGCGCCCAGGCCGCGCCCAGAGCCCAGCGCTGCCCCAGCCCGACCTCTCCCGGCTCCGTCCCGGCTCCTCCCGCGGGATGCGGCCGCGCTGGGAAAACGGGGGGCCAAGGGTGGGCGCTGGGCCCGGGGGGAGCAGGAGAAAGGATGGGAGAGGAGGAGAAGGAGAAGGAGGCATCTTTTAATGATATTTTATTGAGTCTCATGTTTTAGAGACCAGGATCAATACTCCCCGGCCGTCCGGGCGAGTCCCTCAGGGCTGCGGGGCCCTGCTGCCGGCTCACCCCGTGCCAGCCCAGCGCCAGCGCTCAGCGGGGCTTTGGCTTCCCGTGCCCTTTCCCGTGCCCCCAGCCCAGCGTCACCAACCCCGTGTCCCCAGGTCGTGCCCCACCCCTGCCTCCCTCCCGCATTGTCGAGACACGGAGGTTGAAAATTTCCCCACCCTCCACCCCAAAGGTTCCCCCGAGGCCATTTCCTCTCGTGCTTTCCCTTGGCAGCAGAGCCCCACCCCTCCTGGCTGCCCCCTCCTGTCAGGGACTTGGAGAGAGCCAGGTCCCCCCTGAGCCTCCTTTCCTCCAGGCTCAGCGCCCTTAGATCCCTCAGCTGCCCCTCAGAAGTCCTCCAGACCCTTCCCCAGCTCCATTCCCATCTCTGGACGTGCTCCAGCCCCTCCATTCCATTCTTGAAGTTTGAAGCCCAATCGCTGCCCTGTCGCTGCAGGTGCCAAAACCGCAGGGAGACTCCTTGGAAATGGGGGTAGAGAGGAGCCCTTCAAAGGGAAACGTGTGCAAAACTGCTGCCAATGGCCGAGCGGGTTTGGTGTGGCTGCGGGAGCAAGAGATGCTCCGGGACTCCGCCTCGGCCCCGGAGCGGAGCGGCCCGTGCTGCCCCGGGGCGCGCGGGGCTCGGCCGTGGGGCACGCGGGGGGGAACGGACACACGGGCACCGGACACACGGACACGCGGACAAACGCTCCCAGCGCTTCAGCGGCAGCAGCGGCAGCAGCGGCAGCAGCGCAAAAGCAGCGAGTCCACGAACCCTCTGCGTCCCTTCTCCTGCTCCTCCTCTCCCTCTCCCAGTGTCTCGCACCCTCTCCCGCTCTCCCTTTGGTTCCCCAACCCCCCCCTCCCGCGGCCTCCCTCTCCCCAGGCCCGGCCGGGCCATGCCCCCGGCCCGCCCCCGGCCCCGGGCGGGGCTGCCCCCTCCCCGCCCCCGGGCGTCCCGCCGCGGTCCCGCCTCCGCCCGGCTCTCGCCGTCCTGGCTGTGGCGCTGCTGGGCGGGCATCAGTGCCTGGCTCCTGGGCACCATCGCCAGCCCCTGGCTCCGGCTGGCCCGACCCCGGCCCCGGCCCCGGCCTCGGCTCCTCCCGGGGCCCGCCGGGGACACAGGCGGCGCGGCCGCTCCCGCCGCCTCCGCAGCGTCTTCCCCGCTCCGAGCTCCGCCGCTCTTGAGCGCGGCCGCCGGCCCCGAGCCGCCGGTGGCCCCTCCAAAAGAGCCCCCATGTGCGGATGGCCGGCCCGGGGCGGTTGAGCGGCGCTCGGGGGCCGTTCCTGGCCCCGGGCCGAGCGCTGACGGCCGCGTCTCGCGGGCACGGAAGGCGCAGCAGGGCCTGAAGGAGCGCTACCGGCTGGGTTCGCTGCTGGGGCGCGGCGGCTTCGGCAGCGTCTTCGCGGCCACGCGGCTCTCGGACGGCGCCCCGGTGAGTGGCGGGGCCGGCGGCGGGCGCAGGAGGCGTGGGGCAAAGGAGGAGGAGAAGGAGCATGGGGCTGGGCACGGCGGGCGGCGAGCTCAGCCCGCTGCTCCCCTTGCCTTGCAGGTGGCCATCAAACGGGTGCCGCGGAACCGCATCGGCCATTGGGGCGAGCTGGTGAGTGAGCGAGGGGCAGCGGGAGAAGCCGGGGCGCGACGGGCGGGGATGAGCCGAGGCCCGGCAGGGTGGAAGCCGCCAGAACGCCTCGAGGGAGAGCGGCCGTGGGGCCAGCGGAGCGCGCAGAGCGTCCCCGGCTGGCTGAGGGCTTCCCGAGCCCCGGCACGGCATCAGCCCCGCTGACGGCACCGTGCTCCTCCCGCAGCCCGACGGCACCCGAGCACCACTGGAGATCGTGCTGCTGGACAAGGTGTCCGCTGGCTTCCCTGGCATCGTCCAGCTCCACGAGTGGCAGGAGCTCCCCAGCAACGTGTTGATGGTGCTGGAGCGCCCGGAGCAGTGTCAGGACCTCCTTCACTTCATTCGGGCACGGGGCTTCCTGTGCGAGGAGGTGGCGCGGCACCTGTTCCGCCAGGTGCTGGAGGCCGTGCGGCACTGCACCAGCTGCGGGGTCCTGCACCGGGACATCAAACCGGAGAACATCCTGGTCGACCTGGCCACCGGGCAGGCCAAACTCATCGACTTTGGCTGTGGCACCTACCTGCAAGCTGCAGCCTACACCAGCTTTGCAGGTGAGCCCACGCATGGGGAGGCTCCTGGTAGCGGCATCTCACAGCCCAACATCTCACAGCCCAGCATCTCACGGCCCAACATCTCACAGCCCAACATCTCACAGCCCAAGCTGGCTGTGGCATGGGGGATTCTCCCTTTTGCTGCCAGTCATGGCAGCCGGAGTGTTCAGCTGAGCTGCTTTTGAGCGGCGCTGGCTGAGGGGCCATCTTCCAGCCCTGCTGGCAGCCTTCGCCAGCCACTCTGCCCAGGACTGGCGCTGGGGCTGGGGCAGCCAGCGCCACAGAAACACCCGTGGGTGGGGGTAGCAGAGAGGGGGGTCCAGAACCTGTGCTCCAGCCCGTTTGGTGTGCAGGCGAGACAGGGTTCGGACTGCTCTGCTGCCCGTGGTTGCCTTGGCTTAAGAATGGTTTCTGGGGCAGTGCAGGCAGGGAGGATGAAAGCGTGGTTTTTCCCCAGCACCAAGTGGGTTTTTCCTTTGCATGGAATGCTCGGGCCTTGCCAGGGCTTCCGCTGCCCTCTTGCAACACCAGCGGTTTCTTTTCCAACCCCCAGTTTGTACACAAGTCCCAGGTGCTGGCCAGAGGGCAGCGGGTCACGCCGCGTGCCGCTGCTGCGGCCCCCGCATGCCCAGGGATGCTGGGGCGAGGCTCTGGGAGCAGGCAGCGTCCCCCTGAAGAACTCCATCTCTATTCCATAGGAACACCGTCCTACAGCCCCCCGGAATGGACCCAGTTCGGCTGGTACTACGGCGAGGCAGCGACCGTCTGGTCCCTGGGCATCGTGCTGCACCAGATGGTCTGCGGGGAGCACCCTTTCAGGAGGGGCTGGAACAGCACCTGGGGCCGGCTCGCGCTCCCACGACGGCTCTCTCCAGGTGGATCCTCATCTCTGCAGCACGGGGGGAATAGCAGTGCTGGGAGACAGCAGCGGGCTCAGGAGCATCCCGCTCTGGCAGCTGCTGAGGAGGTGGCAATGTCCTGCTCTCCTGCTCTCCTCCAAAAGAAAGAATTGATGGCAAAGTTTAGGCACAGCCCTGAGCACACGCAGCACGGCCTGGCCATGGCAAGAGTGGGGCAAAGCGGACAGGAGCCTTCTGCAACTGACTGGTGCTTTCTGCTCTGTCCGCAGAGTGCCAGAATCTCATCCGACGGTGTTTATCCGTGCTCTCCTCGGAAAGGCCCTCATTAGAAGACCTGTCCTGTGATCCTTGGATGCAGGATATTCGCGTGCCATAGGGGAAGGGAGAGAGCCACACGCACGCTTTGACCCAGGGAGCCGGTAAGTTCCAGCTGCACACGCGCCTTGGCAAGAAGCAGCAAAGAAAGGCAGAGATTTTGTCCTGCCTGAATCGCTGCGCAGGGCTCCTCAGCTGGGCACGCACAGCCCTGCTGCTGGAGCTGAGCTGCTCTTCCCAGCACTGGTGGCCCCCACGCCAGCTGATTTTGCTTGTCCTTCTTCAGCGACAGCCGGGGCCCTGGGCAGAGCACTGACAGCCTGCTCCAGCCCCAGGGAAGAAGGAGCCCCTGGAGAAGCTGTGCCAGGTGTGGCTGCTGCTGCTGGAGACATGGAGGGTGACATCAAGGATGACAAGCTCTTCCTCCACCTGGCAAGCTGAAGATGATGGACTTCAATTGTGGCACCTTCTCCAAAGCCAGGCTCCACAGCGAATTTGCAGATGAGTCCACACGCAGGGGGATGCTCCCAGATTTGTGCATTGCACAGCCTGGCCGGGAAGCAAAGGTTTCCCCCTTTGCTGGGGCGGATGCAACCAATTCTTCAGTCGGCTGCCAAGCTGCTTTTTGCCAGGGCTGGGGGGATGGGCTGGGCTGGTTTTGAACTGGGAGTCTGCTCCTGGCCCTGCCAACAGCCCCCAGCACCCACCGTGGCCCGCGCTGGGGCTGGGGCTGGGGCAGCCAGCCCGACACAAACAAAGCCCCATGGTGGGAGCAGAGGTTGGACACCAGAAGCTGTGCATGGGCTGCTTCGCTCTGCAGGCAAGGAAGGGCTTGGGCTGCTCCACTGCCCTTGTTGGCTTTGGGCTCAGCATGACTTTTGGGGGCAGTGCAGGGGGAAGGCAGAAAGCGTGGGCTGCCCTGGCCCGTGGGTGGGTTTTTCCCTCACATGGCGGGCTTGGGCCTTCCTCAAGGCCCCAGCAGAGAGAAGATTTTTTACCTTTTTCCTTGTCTTCCCTTTTTGTCTGTAATCTCTTTTCATTGATTTATGGTTTGTTTTTCCAAAGGAAGCGTTCTAGGTGCTGTCTGGTCCGGATGGCGAAGTGCTTGGGAGCAGCTGTGGCGTGGGTGGGACGTGCCCTTGGAGAAGGGCTGAGGACACCGTTTGGGAGCAGCTTTTCTTCTGGAAGCAGGAGGCGTGAGGTGGGTGCCCGTCCTCTTGGCACGGCTGGGATAAGGGCTTTTGGGAGACGGCAGCGAGCGCAGCAGCATCCCGCTCTGGGCAGCTGCTGAGGAGGTGGCTGTGCCACGGCCGGCTGCAGGCTGGGCACGTGTCCTGCCCTCCTGCTCTCCTGCCAGAGGCAGCAATGCTGGGCAGCTTTGGGCAGCGCTCTGAGCGCGGCCAGCACGGCCTGGGCACCGCGGGCGGCTGGGACAAGGGGGACGGGAGCCTTCAGCTGACGGGTGCTTTCTGCTTTCTCTCCTTGCAGCCGGGCTCTGTGGATGCTGAGGCTGCTCTGGGCTCCGCCAGGGCTCTGCTGCGGCTCAGCCCCGGGGCCACGAGAAGCCAAAGAAGAAACGCCGTGACCTGCAGCAGAGACGTGCTTGAGCAGCTCGGCAGTGCAGCTCAAGTTTGCAGAGCGTGCACCTCCAGGGGAAAATATGACACCCCCCCAATAACAAACTTGTTCAGTAACTTCTGAAATGAAATCAGTCTGGGATGACCCCCAATGCCATTTTTCAGCTTGCTCAAGCTGAAGCTCAGCCTTTCTCTGAACAGTTCTCTCCCCCACCTGCCTTTTGCTCCACAAGTGCTCCCTCTTTCCCCCAGTGAGTTCCCAGCTCACCGCAGTCCCCATTGCACTGTAGCCTTCCTTGATGCCCCTGGCCACGAGGAAGAGTGAGCCCCAGGTTTAGGGACTCATGTTGTCACTGGCTGAAGAACAGCAATATCTCAGAGCTCTGGTGAGATTTGGGGGTCATTCAGAGCTGCTCTCCAGGCCTCAGCTCTGCTCACTGCTGGGTTCCCACTTCCTTTTCCTCGTTCTTCACAGAGCAGGATGAGCTCTGTGAATGCCCTTGACCCTCGCCACTCTTCCCAGCCCAGCCACCCAGCCCAGTTAGGCTTAAGCTGGAGCTTCTCTGTCTCCTCTGGCACCCCAGTGCAGTTCCCTCTGCGGGGAGCAGCAGCCCCAGAGCGCAGCACACAGCAGTGCAGGCCGCACCTGGAGCAGCTCCCTGCAGCCATGGCCTGGCTCTTTGTGGCAACCAAATGCTCCCTGTGTGCAGCTGTCCCTGGAGGATGGCCCCAGGGCAGAGCCCAGCCGGGCTCCCACTGCATCCCCTGGAGCCTGGGGCAGACAGCGCTGGCAGAGCTGAGGTTCATGGTGAGCACCCAGATGTGTGGCTCGCAGTTGGTGCTTGCAAGCGTTGTGATCTCATCTCCTGCAACCTGTGGGGAAAACGAGCTGTGCAGCCAGGCCAGCACTGCCCCTCTGGGCAGGGACGAGGCTGAAGGCCTTTCCTGTTGCCAAGGAGGTGGCATTAAGCCTTAGCAGGGCCTGGCAGCTGTGGAGCCGGATCTCGCCCGCTGTCCGGGACTCGCTGCCCACCAACCGCCCCCACCCGCCGGCTCCGTTCTGCAGGGACAGAAGGCTCTGGCTGTGCGAGGGTTTCCATCACGTCTGTGTACCCGTGGCTGTGGAACGCACACGGAGAGGGAAAGTGTCAGTCACGGTGCTGGCACACTCCTTCCTTTCCATACAGGACACGTCCCTGCGCACCCCCTGTGCGGATCTATTCAAAGGAGAGGCGTGGATAGAGACTTCCCACAGAGCTCTGACTCTGGCGGAACTCACCTTGTCAGCCAGCAGCCAGGGCATTTGTTTCCCAGCTCTGTGTCAGTCGGTGCCCCAGAGCTGAAGGGAGCAGCATTTAGAAGCAGTTTCCAGATTTCTAGGCAGGCAGTGGAGCTGACAAGCATCCGTGCAACCTGTCGTGTTCATCGGGAGGGGCTGCTGCTTCTTTGGGAATATGGCACAACGGAGACACGAGACTTGGAAAAATCCCAGCTCTCTGTGGATTTGTGCAGGAGGGGGAGCAGCAGAAACACTTTGTGTCTGCTCCAGGGGGACACAAGGTCCAAGGAGCGGGGCTGGCAGAGGGTGACCTGGGCCGCTGGCAGCTCAAGTCCCGTGTGTTGGGTCTGCCTGAGGGAAAGTTCACGGGCCTTCCAGGGCTGTGCTTTGCATTGGTAGCTGGACGGGTGCTGGTAACAGAGCGGTGTTCTGGCTACTGCCCAGCAGCGCTGTCCCTCTGCCATTCCTTCCCCCATCAGAGGGGATGGGAGCGGGCAGGATCCTGGCAGGGGACACAGCCAGGCCAGTGGACCCAAATCAGCCAAGGGGATGTTCCAACCATATGACTCCAGCTCAGATGTATAAAGCAAAGGGAGAGAGGAGGAAGGGCACCTTTTCCCCCAGAAGCTGAAGTTTCCCTGAGTGTTCCAGTTCCAAACTCTTGACCCTTTTTGGAGGCATAAGGTTCTCACCCCATAGTCTTCCAATCAACCCCCAGCTGTAGACTTTTAGAGCAGTCAAATTAATCAAGTTCACATTTTCTAGATATTGCTGTGTCATTTCCTTGATATCCATGCGAGAGGGGACACAGTGATGGATGGGTTTGCATGGGAGCTGCAGAGCCCCGGAATGGAGAGCCTGAGTGTCCCAGCAGGATTTGCAGGAGTGTGGAGGGCAGCTGGAAAGAAGATGGTGGGCAATATTCTCCTGCCTCCATCTTCCAAGGAAGCTTTGATTCAGTCCCTGTCTGCACCATGCCATGGGGCCTCCAGAGGCCCAGGGAGGTGTCTGGGTGGCCCCAGAAGGCGCTTGCAGAACCCTGGGGCAGCAGGGAAGGGGCAGGAGCATCCCTGTGGTGCTGGGAGAGACACCCAGAGGGGGCCACCCCTGGGGCCCAGGCAAGAGCTGCATTCAGGCAGCCAAATTCATGCAGGGTCTGCCCGGGCGCTGCCAAGGACCAGTCCAGTGAGCTCCTGTCCTCTTTCACCGCTTTGTATTTTCTTTGTATTTCTTTGTATTTATTTCTTTGTATTTATCCTTATTATTATCTTTGTATTTGTTGACCCTCAAAATGCCATTAGAAATCATTTTCCCTCAAAATAAATACTGACTTATTTTAGTGTGCTGCTTTGGACAAATTTGGAGGAAAATATCCTCTGACAGAAGGCAGGTTACAACCAGCCCTCTCCCACCAGGTCTGCCAAAAAATATTTTCCTCTGAGGAAAGTGAAAGAGAAAAAGAACCTATTTATTTAACAAACACACAGGAAAAGGATAATAATGCTGAATACTAAAACCTCTCGCTGTGGAGAGAAACCTGGGAAGATTTCAGAGTCCTTCTGTAGGTGTGCTCTCTCTCCTCCTCCTTGGAGCTGGGTTGGTGTCCTCCAGGGCCTTGGTGGAAAATTCTCCCGGTGTGTTCTGATGTTGAAACAGTCCAGAAGAGAAGAAGGGAAAAAGCCCAAGTCCCAGGAAAACAAACTTCAACTCTCCGTCTCCCTCCGGAGAAAAGGAGCCGAAAGCGCGCTGGAAAGCAAGCAGGGTGCTCCCTCCGCTCTTCTCGCTGCCGCAGCAGAACGCAGAGGAGTGTGTGTCTGTGTCCTTGAACAACCGCTTTGAAAAGTTCGCTCGGTGTTTTCTCTCTCCCCCGTCAGGCTCAGTTTAAAGGCACAGAAAGGCACAGGATTGATTTCTGGGCAGAGAGCAGCGATAGGGGATACACATCATAAAGTCACCACCAGACAGGAATGTACGGAGTGGGAGAGCTCTACAGTCCCGTGTCTTTAGTTCCAAGGGTATGGAAGTGTCAATGGGTCCTTTGGTAATCGCACAGTTCTGGATCGGTTCCCGCTGCGTGGAGCCATTTTTATACAGAAGTCAGTGTATTCACACAGCACAGATTGTTGTGTTTTCCTGTGTATCAATTTCTGTGTAAACCTGCATCCCGTTGTACAGTTTTATCGATGTATGAATTTCTGTGTAAAGCTGCGTGGCCTTGTGTCTCGGTTTGAATGACAGGTGTCTGCTAAGGAAGGCAGAAGCCTCCCTTGAAGTGGCAGATACAACCCCTTTCCCCCTGAGTTATTATAATTCTGAAATCAAGGGTCTTTAGGCAAAGATGTGGGAAATAGGAATAACAGTTCTTTACTATATATATATATATATAGATATATAACCAGTCAAACAAAACAACAACAGCCGTCCAGGCTCCAGCTGAATCACAAGGACAATCACAGCCAGCAGCAGTCGCCCCTGTGCAGAGGAGGAAGTAGAAGACCAAATCAGTACGACCAGTTAATGATGATGGGGAACCAGGGCCCTCACAACCAGCAGGAGAGCCCGAGCTGGAAATTATCAATGAGTCCCTGTCGTACGATAGTCTCTGTAATATGTGAAAAGACATTGTGCGAAGGGGGCGTGAGCTTTATACAACCTGGCTGCTTCGGGTTTGGGGCCTTATGGGCACAGGTGTGCAACTGGATAGCGGTGAGGCAAGGTATCTGGGATCGCTGACCCAGAACCCAGGTGTGGACCAGATATTTGTGTGGGAGCCAGAACCCCTTTTTCTCTGGGAGCGGCTCTTAATGAGTGTGAGAGAAAGGTTCATTCACAAAGACAGAATGCAGGAGTACCATCATAGAATGCAGTGGAAGACACTCGAGGAAGGGATCCAGCAGCTAAGAGAGGTGGCAGTATTAGAGGTACTCTTTGGGAGGGATGGACAGCATGATAATGACCCCGATAAGGTCAGGTGCACAGGACAGATGATGTGGAACCTGGCAAAGCTAGGGCCACCGCAATACACCACCTTCATTGCAACGATTGATGCTGACAATAACTGAGAAACAGTGGCTCTGTCACCAACAAGCTCAGGAATTATGACAGTATGGTCAATGGTCCGCTGAAAGCTCATGTCTCTGCTGTGGTCCAGGACCTCAAAGAGGAGATGAAGGAGATGAGGAAGGAAATGAGGGAGGAGATGAGGGAGGAGATGAGGAAGGTCAGTGTGGCACCAGTGCGAGTCACAGGCCCCCAAGTCAGAGCCCGCAAGTCCCCCAGCTAGAGAGAGAGGGTACACCCCACGAGCTGAGCTGTGGTTTTTTCTGTGCGTGCATGGGGAAGACAGGAGAAGGTGGGATGGGAAACCCACTTCTGTCCTGGCAATACAGGTGCGTGAACTCAAGGAGGGAGGCACTAACCAAGGGGGTTCTGCTAAGGTGAAAGTAGCCTCAGCTTCCCGTGACCGAGCTGCCAGGTATTACAGAAGGGAGGATGATATGTTGGATCTCCTTGAAGGGACCTCTAGCATGTATGCCCAGGGAAAGAATGATAACCAGGTCTAGAGGGGCCCTCCCTCTAGCGAGGAGGCGGTACGGGAGGACCAGCTTTTCTGGACGGTGTGGATCCAATGGCCTGGCACATCAGAGCAACAAAAATATGATGCATTGGTTGACACTGGAGCACAGTGTACTTTAATGCCATTGGGACATGTGGGGGAAGAACCTGTATCCAACACTGGGGTGACCGGGAGATCACACGATTTGACGTTGTTGGAAGCTGAGGTGAGCCTGACTAGGAAGGAGTGGCAAAAGCATCCAATTGTGACTGGCCCAGAGGCCCCGTGTATTCTGGGCATAGACATCCTCCAGAATGGGTATTACAAAGACCTGAAAGGACTCAGGTGGGCATTTGGGAGTGCTACTGTGGAGGCAGAGGGCATTAGGCAATTGAACACCCTGCCTGGACTATCAGAAAATCCCTCTGCAATTGGTCTCCTGAAAGTGGAAGAGCAACGAGTGCCAATTGCCACCTCGACAGTGCACGGCCGGCAGTATCAGACAAATCGAGATGCTGTGATCCCCATCCACAAGATGATCTGCAAGCTGGAGAGCCAAGGGGTGGTCAGCAAGACCCACTCACCCTTCAACAGTCCCATCTGGCCTGTGCACAAGTCTGACGGGGAATGGAGATTGTGGACTATCGTGCCTTGAATGAAGTGACTCCACCACTGAGCGCTGCTGTGCCGGACATGTTGGAGCTCCAGTATGAGCTGGAGTCCAAAGCAGCAAAGTGCTACGCCACTATTGACATTGCTAATGCATTTTTCTCCATTCCTCTGGCAGCAGAGTGCAGGCCTCAGTTTGCCTTCACCTGGAGGGGTGTGCAGTACACCTGGAACTGACTGCCCCAGGGGTGGAAGCACAGTCCCACCATTTGCCATGGACTGATCCAGGCTGCACTGGAAGAGGGTGAGGCCCCAGAACATCTGCAGTGCATTGATGACATCATCATGTGGGGGAACATGGCATCGGAGGTATTTGAGAAAGAGAGAAACAATCATCCAAATTCTCCTGGAAGCTGGTTTCGTCATCAAGAAGAGCAAAGTCAAGGGACCTGCCCGAGAGGTCCAGCTCCTGGGAGTAAAGTGGCAAGATGGACGACATCAGATTCCCACCAAGGTCATCAATAAGATCACAGCAATGTCTCCACCGACCAACAAGAAGGAAACACAAGCTTTCCTAGGTGCCATAGGCTTTTGGAGAATGCACATTCCTGAGTACAGATCGTGAGCCCTCTCTACCTGGTTACCCGCAAGAAGAACGATTTCCAATGGGGCCCTGAACAGCAGCAAGCCTTCGCCCAGATCAAGCAGGAAATTGCTCATGCCGTAGCCCTTGGCCCAGTCAGGACAGGACCAGAGGTGAAGAACGTGCTCTACTCTGCAGCCAGGAGCAATGGTCTGTCCTGGAACCTCTGACAGAAGGTGCCTGGTGAGACTTGGGGCCGACCACTGGGATTCTGGAGCTGAAGCTACAGAGGGTCTGAAGCCAACTACACTCCCACAGAGAAAGAGATCTTGGCAGCTTATGAAGGAGTCCAAGCTGCCTCAGAAGTAATCGGCACACAGGCACAGCTCCTCCTGGCGCCCCGACTACCGGTGCTGGGGTGGATGTTCAAAGGAAAGGTTCCTTCCATGCATCACACCACCGATGCTACTTGGAGCAAATGGATTGCCCTCATCATGCAGCGCATCTGAATTGGAAACCCGAATCGCCCTGGGATCTTGGAAATAATTACGAACTGGCCGGAAGGTGAGACTTTTGGGTTATCTTCTGAAGAAGAAGCGGAGCAAGTGACACGTGCCCAAGAAACCCCACCATATAACGAGCAATCAGAGAGTGAAAGACAATACGCCCTCTTCACTGATGGTTCCTGCCGAATTGTAGGTGCTGGCTGGAAATGGAAAGCCGCTGTATGGACCCCACATGACAAGTTGCACACGCTACTGAAGGAGAAGGTGGATCGAGCCAATTTGCCAAATTCAAAGCTGTCCAGTTAGGTCCTGACATAGCTGAAAGAGAGAATGGCCAAAGCTCTACCTCTACACTGATTCATGGATGGTAGCCAATGCTCTGTGGGGTTGGCTGGAAAGGTGGAAGAAGGCAAACTGGCAGCACAGTGGAAAACCAATCTGGGCTGCTGAGGAGTGGAAAGGCATTGCCACTCGAGTAGAGAAACTGTCTGTGAAAGTCCGTCATGTAGATGTTCACGTCCCCAAGAGCCGGGCTAATGAAGAACATCGTAACAACAAACAGGTAGATCAGGCTGTGAAAATAGAGGTGTCCCAGATAGACTTGGATTGGCAACATAAAGGAGAGTTGTTCCTAGCTCGATGCGCCCATGATGCCTCAGGCCATCAGGGCCGAGATGCCACCTATAAGTGGGCAGAAGATCGAGGGGTGGATCTAACCATGGACAGTATCTCCCAGGTGATCCATGATTGTGAAACATGCGGTGCGGTCAAGCAGGCCAAGCGAGTGAAGCCCCTGTGGTATGGTGGGCGGTGGTCCAAATACAAGTATGGGGAGGCCTGGCAGATTGATTACATCACACTGCCTCAAACCTGCCAAGGCAAGCGCTATGTGCTCACAATGGTAGAAGCCACCACAGGATGGCTGGAGACCTACCCTGTGCCTCACGCTACTGCCCGGAACACCATCCTGGGCCTCGAAAAGCAAGTCCTTTGGAGGCATGGCACCCCTGAGAGAATTGAGTCTGACAATGGGACTCATTTCAAGAGCAGCCTTATAAACACCTGGGCTAGAGAACATGGCATTGAGTGGGTGTACCACATCCCTTACCATGCACCAGCAGCTGGGAAGCTTGAGCGGTGTAATGGACTGCTTAAAACCACCTTGAAGGCACTGGGTGGGGGGACTTTCAAAAACTGGGAGGTGCATTTAGCAAGAGCCACCAGGTTAGTTAACACCCGAGGCTCCACCAGCCGAGCAGGCCCTGCCCAATCCGAACCCCTACAAACAACAGACGGGGATAAGGTTCCAGTGGTGCACATGAGAGGTATGCTTGGAAAAACTGTTTGGGTTAATTCTGCTTCGAGCAAAGACAAACCCATCCGTGGGGTTGTCTTTGCTCAGGGACTAGGGTGCTCCTGGTGGGTGATGCAAAAGAATGGAGAGACCTGATGCATACCTCAAGGGGACCTTGTTTTAGGGTGAACTACCCATGGCTCTGTATTTGAATCAGCATCAGCATGTATATATGTATATAATTCGCGTGATGCATGTATTTATATGGTTAAAAGGGTTCAGTTTCATGTAACGTGTTAGTATGGGAAAAATTTGGGGTGGATAATGTTGGGGTTTTAGCAGTTCTTCTCCTATTTCTTTTTCTCTTAAAGGAATTTTCCCCATAGATGTTGCCAGGGGGACAAATTACTGGGTGCTTAAGGAAAACAAAGGACCTGGTAATAGCGGCAGGGGTGCATCACTTTCACCTGGGTTTGCGGGCAGTCAATTTCCTGGCGTTTGGATGGAGAGAGAGGCTGCTTCTTCAGCTGCTTTCCTTCTACCGGAGATACCCCAGGATCCCAAGCCCACCTTCCCTGCTCTGCTGGGAGCCAGGCTGTGGCCGCCCCACCCCTGCTGTTGCTTCGAGCCTTTGCTACTCTGTAGCCCCACTCGCCCTGCCTGCCGAGACCTCCGGGGGTTCCCACCGCAGCTCCGGAGGTCGATACATCTCGTCTGAAACCCGGGATTTGTGCTCGTCCCTGCTGTTCCAGCCTGCTGTTCCTGAGGGTCCGGCCAGACACCGGGATCGGCTGTCCAGGGGGTTTTTGAAATCTTTGTTCCATCCCTTCCCGGGATCCCAGGCCGCCAGTGCCGCGTGCTCCCCGAGCTCGCTCCGGAGCGCCCCCTGCAGCCGCGGGGGAACCATCGCACCTGCCCTGCTCACCGGGAGCCGCCAGCGCCCCTGCTGGCTGCGAGCGGAACTGCACCCGAGGGGAAAGGGCCTGACAGCCGAGAAGGCTGGGACTGGGTTTGTGATTGTTTGCTGTTACTGTCATAGTTATTGCTGTTTGTTTGACTGGTTATACACATACAGATATATATTAGTATAAATTACATATTATATATTATATATTATAGTATATATATTAGTATATATTACCCTGTTATTCCTGTTCCTCATATCTTTGCCTATAAAGCTCCTAAATTTCAAAATTATAATAATTCAGAGGGAAGGGGGTTGCAATTTTTTTTTTCTTCCATTTCAGGAGAGACTCCTGCCTTCCTTGGCAGACACCTGTCTTTCAAACCAAGACACTGGGAGCAACTGGGACCACAGTGGGTGCAAATACAATCATACAGGGAGTGACTGGGTTCATACTGGAAATGACTGGAGCCACACTGGACACTTACTGAGAGTGAAAGCAACCATCCTGGGTGTGACTGGGAGCCACTGGGACCACGCTGCAGGCAACTGGGATCTTATTGGGAGTGACTGGGACCATACTGAAAACAAAGTGGGAGTGACTGTAAGCGACTGGGATGATGCTGGGAGTGAATGAGATCATACTGGGGGTGACTGGGAACCACCACTGAGGTGGCGGCGAGCTCGGAGGCGGCCCCAGCGCAGGTGGGAGCCGCGCTCGGTTCTGGCGGGGCTCGGCGCTGGCTGCGGGCGGAGGGGGCGGCAGGGGGCTGGGGCGGGTTCGTTGTGCCGTGTGGGCGCCGTGTTCGCCCTGGCGTGAGGGCGCTGCGGGAGCGGCTGCCCGCGCTCTCCTTGCCGCTGATGCCTCGGCAGGAGCCGGTGCCGGAGCAGCGCTGGCTCGTCCCAGCTGCTGTGGGTAGGACAGAGGTGGCTGCTCTGTCCCCGGGACTGTTCCTTGAAAGGTTCAGACTTCCCGATCTGCCCTCCAATATGCACACACCCGTTTTGTTTGTTTTAGTAGAACAAAGCAATATTAATAACTCCATTGAATCTTTGTTCTTCTTCTTTTAGTTCAGGAATTTGACACGGCCTTGGCTGAGCAGCAGTTCATGGCAATCAGTAACATTTTCTGGAAGTGATAGTTTCTTTCACTCCTTCCTACCTACAGCTCCCTGGCCCTATCTAAAGCAGATTCACGGGCTTCGTTTGTTTAAGTCACATTCACCTTATTCCTTTCTCCCTGTCACTGCCGGAGCTCCTCCCCTGCTTGCGCTCACAGGTGCCACCGAATGCGTGTCCCGGGATCGCATCTCCCCGCCCGCAGCCTCCAGCGCCCGCCCTGTCCTGGGCTGGCCCTGGGCTGGCGGCAGCGAGCCCAACAGAAACCAACGCCCGCGGGGCCACCGGGGCTCAGAGCCGTGCAAGGGACGCTTTGGTTTGCAGGGACGGAAGGGCCTGGGCTCCTCCCCTGCCCCGTTTGACTTGGGTTAGGATTCAATATTTTGGCTGACGTGGGAGGGGAAAAAGGCGTGGTTTTTCTCCAGCATTGGGCGGGTTTTTGCCTCGCCTGGAGCACTTGGGCCTTCCCCGGGCCCCCTCTGGCCTCTTGCAGAACCAGTGGCATTTCCCACCCCACGCGGTTTGTAAACAAGAGTCGGCTGCAGTCGAGAAGGCTCCAGGCGCCTCCTTCCAGGCTGACTCTGCCGATGCTGAGGCTGCTCTGGGCTCTGCCGGGGCTCTGCTGGGGCTCAGCTCTGGGCAAGGCTGGGCCCGCTCTCCCCTCTCATTGCTCTGGGCAGCTGAGCCACGGGGGAACAAGGAAGGGACACATCAAGGGACTTGAGGTTTAACAGAGCTTTTATTCAAAAAACCGCCATAACTACCAGGCTGTCCTAACCACCATAACTAACTAGCAGTGCTAACTACCGTAACTAACCACTTGTCCTAACTACTATAACAAAAAGCTGGCCCCAGGTGCTTCAGGTCCTCCGCTGCTCCTTCAATTGCTTTGCTGCAGCAATCAGAGGGCTCAGGCTGGAGAGAGGCTTGGCTGATGATAAAAATGGGTGCTGCCCAAAGGATGAAAAAGAAAGAAATCAACTGTTACCTTCCCAAGTCAAGTTCCTCACAGGCTCTGTTGCAACAGGACAAAGGGGAATGGTTTGAAACTCAGGAGAGGGAAGCAGGCTCAGATTAGATCTGAGGCAGAAGTTTTTTATCAGAAGAGTGGGGAAACACTGGCAGAGGGTGCCCAGAGATGTGGGAGGTGCCTCCTCCCTGGAAACATCCAGGCTCAGGTCAGGCAGGGCTCGGGGCCACCTGATCTGCTTGAAGATGTCCCTGCTCCTTGCGGGGCACCTGGTCCAGACGACCAGGAAAGGACCCTGCCAAGCCAAACCAGGCGAGGATTCTGCTGGCTTTGCATGTGAAAAGCAGCGAGACTGGACACTATTGGACGGGGCCCCA
Source organism: Aphelocoma coerulescens (assembly GCF_041296385.1). Taxonomy (NCBI): domain Eukaryota; kingdom Metazoa; phylum Chordata; class Aves; order Passeriformes; family Corvidae; genus Aphelocoma; species Aphelocoma coerulescens. The sequence goes on from NW_027183905.1 coordinate 2,457,512, forward strand.
CGAGAAAACCCCTCCCTCGCGCTGCTCTTTCCCCTGCAGCTGCTTCGCATCCACCTGCAGCAGCTCCTGGGCAGACCAGCGCCGCTCCTCGTCCGGCTCCAGGCTGCACTCCAGGAAGTCCCCCAGCAGAGCCGACAGGCGCCTGGGCTCCTGCAGCTGCGGGGTCCCGTTCTGCCGGATCAGACAGCGAGCCTGCGCGAAAAGCAAACACTTCTGAAAAAGCTCTGCCAGCTTCCTTCACACCCACGAGTGCTCACAGCGACCCCGGTTTCTCAGCCCCAGTCTCCAGGGACACTTTCCTCCTTGGCAGAGATGCTGCTCAGAGCTCATTTTTCTATGCCAACCAAAAAAGCCAAACGCTGCTGCAGCCACAGCCATTCCAACATCCAGATGATCTTGCCTTGAGAGCCAATGTCATTGGCTGACTTTGTTAGTTGGAACCTCCATCAGAAATAACCCATTTTGCTTCTCCAAATACGGACACCAGCTTTACAGGCCATTTGCAAGAGTCACTGTGGTCTGCCTGTGGTATTTCCAAGGATTCTTACATCAAATGCATCCCTGCAGTGCCACTGACACTCAAGTAAATGCATTCAAGATGTTCCATCCCAGAAACTGCCAGGCAAGGAACCCGAGGTTTGGGTTGCTGAAAGCTCAGCCTTGGTGACATGGAGAAAGTAGCTTGGGCGAGGAAAGAAATATGTTAGACTATGGGGATGTTAAACAATCATCTTCATGTTTTAGACAAGTTTCCCAGTGAGAAGAGTCAGGGGGAGTTCATCTCGCAGAACCTCTTTCAGAAACTCCTTCAGAAAACTTGTTGGGTTTGGGTGTGGGGTTTGGGGTTGGTCTGGGGTTTTCTGCAAGATAAGATTAGAGCTGATGCTCTGGCTTCATGTTTTCAGGTCATCCTTGCAGACAGAAGAGCTGCAACAACTTAAAACCCAAAGCAAATTCTGGAGACTGCAGAATATTCATCTGTGCTCAGGCTTGAATCCTCTGGGAATTCCCTTCCCGATGGGCAGAGCCCTCCGGCTGCTCCTCCCAGGGCGGGTCCCTCTGTGCTCACAGGCCTCTGCAAACTCTGGGAAATTTGCCTCTTACCATGGCCGCCGTGTGCTTGAAGTAAGGAGGTTCTCCTTCCACCATCTCGATGGTCACAATGCCCAAGGACCAGATGTCCACCTTGGGGCCATAAGGAGAACTGGTCACAACCTCTGGGGCCATCCAGTGAGCAGTGCCCACCATGGAGCTGCACTGCTCCTGCTCAGGGCTCAGCTGAGCGCAGAGGCCAAAATCAGCTGAGGACAGAAACAAACACTGTCAAAGGCAGCTGGAATGAGGAAACCAAGCACAAAGATTGCCCACTCTCAGTCTGAGAATGCACTGCTGAATCCAGCTGGAAAAGTCCGCAGGGCTGTAGCCAAGGCAAGATGGAAGTGGACCCTTAAAGGAACCCTCAGCTTTCATGCAGTGGCTTTTAGTGATTCCCTTGAAGCTTCAGATTCCAACTCCCGCCCCTCTGCAAGGGCCACACCCAGAGCAAAGCCACTGCTGACACCCTGCTCCTCTCCTGAGCTCTCTGCATGGGGCAGCCGCTCTCAGCTGGCAGCAGGGGCCGGGCACCGCCACCAGCAGCACTTGTGGGGCTCTGGCCGTCACTGGGAAGCAGCCCCACACCCGCAGCCCGGGAGCACCGTGCCTGACCAGGAACACCCACCCAGCTTGACAGAGCCGTCCGTTGCCAGAAGGATGTTGGAGCTCTTCAGATCTCTGTGGATCACCCGGTTTGAGTGGAGGAAATCCAGGCCCTGCAGACACTGAGACAGAGCAAGAAACACGAGGGTGGAAATCCATGGCCGGAATACACAATCACACAAGAAAGGACAGTTTAGAATTCTGCCAGCAGCAGCTTTGCTGTGCCAGGCCAGGAGTGCAGTGCAGACAAGCTCCGGGCAAATGGTTCAAGGCAAAGCCGAGAACAGCAAATCAAATCAAAAAAGACAGAGAGTCCCACAACAGCAGGAAAGAGGACAAGAGCAGAGTGGAAGTGCAGTGACACTGGCAGGCCGTTCACTTCAGAGGCTCTTTCTTCTGCATCTCATAAAACAACACAGAAACAAAGCTCTGAGCATGCAGCCACTCCTCTTCTCAGGCCCTGCTTGGAAGGAGCATTGTGTCCATGGGAAGCACGAGCAGGATCCCTCACCTCCCGACTGACAGCTGCCATCTCTCCTTCAGCCATGCGTGTCTGTCTGACAACGTCCTGCAAAGTTCCTCCATCCATGTATTCCATCACCAGCCAGAGATCTTCATCAACAAGGAAGCTGGAAGAGGCAAACAATGGCATGGAGATGAACGTGCACTGCTCAATTCCCCGATGGAAAAGCCTCGAGTGGAGTTTTGTTTCCAGGTCACTTGTAAATGAGGACAGAATCCGATGCAGAGACATTCCTGCCAGGCTGCACAGTCCTTGGGATCTGCACAGTCTAAAGGAGAAGGAGATGCCTGTGGAAAAGGAGAGGCCTTAGATGGCAAGCAGGTGAAAAATGCAGTTTAGCAGCAGCCCAGATCAATGTGGAACCACAACACTTGTCCCCAGCTGGTTCAGCATCTGAACTCAGCAGTTCCACCGTTCCCTCCAGAACAAGGCAACACAACTTCCAGAGTTATCCAGGGCAGGAGGCCGTGCCGCACTTAGGACAAAGTGGTCAAGTGTTTGGAAAACCTTGCAGAAAGTCCCTTCAGAAACAGGCAAGGCCATTGCAAAATGGGCACATGAGGCATTTCTGGAAACAAGAACCTGGTCTTCCTGGCATCTGCAGCAATGGAAAAGAGTTGGGAAGGAGAAGCCAAGGGAAATAATTTCTGACAGGGTTTATCAGCACTTGTCATAAGACCCAGAAAACTGGGTCAGCTTGAAGGAAAAACCAAACCAAAGCAACAAAAGCACACGGAGGGAGTGAACTGACAGGCTGTTGTTTTGGGAAGCTACAGCCGGGTGAGGCTTTTTCAAAACAGGCTACAGACTGCGGATGCCAGGAGAGATTAACGCAGGGCCCGTGCACAGGATAAGAGCTGAAGCACTCACCTGTCCAAAGAGCTGACAATGTTGGGGTTCTTCTTGTCCTTCAGGACCAGGATCTCATTCACAGCTCGTTCCCTGTTCTGCCCTCTGAGACTCATTTTCTTTATGGCCACCTGAAAGGACATTGCAGCCCTTGAACTGCAGGAGTCTGGGGCAGGAGGCCGCAGCAAACACGGAGTGAGTCTTTGCGGAGCGACGGAGCCGGGCTGTGCCAAACTGCCTTGGGATGGGACACCCGGGCTCAGCAAGTGACATTCCCACAGCCCATTTCTCTGCTCGCTGCGGGGCCGCTTACAGGACACAGGGCCAGAGACATTTGGCCTTGGAAGCTCTGCAGAAATGGGCCCTCAGCTCCCAGCCTCAAAGCTCTCACAGCATTCTCTGCACCTGCAGTCTTCTCAAACCGCCTTAGTTTACCACCACTCTCATTATCATTCAAACACATTTTGCAAGCAGGAAGTAATTCTGGTTCTGTGAAAACAGAGCAAAACAGCCAGGAACCCTTTAGCAATCCTGGGGGATTTGGTCATGATTTCAAACGCAACTGCTCTGTTTGGGATTGCACAACAGAGCAAACACGCACAAACATTGCTCAGATGATCCCTGTCATGGGCTGTCACTGACACCAGACCCAAACACAGCTGCAGCATTTAGGAGAGAGCTTTGCTCTGCACATCCATCTTCTCATTCCTCTCCCTCTCTCTGGGAACAGCTGCAGTAGGACTAAAACCCCAAACTGATGCCAAGCAGGATCGCTCCTTAATTAGGTCTTGAGGTATCCTTTGAAGATGAAATACAGGATGGAAAAACTGCTAAACAGTGTTCCTGTCCGAGGCTGGGATGAAGATAAATTAGGCCTCAGCCTCCACCAGCTGATGCACTGATGTTTTCAGATATGAAGACCAAGCCAGCGTGTCCTGCTCTGACAGACACCGCTGCCCTCCTTGCATTCTTTGGGCACTTCAGAAGGCTCAAGTCTGTCCCAGCCTTGCTCTGCAGGCTGACACTGCTGTGCCTTCAGAGGAACAGCCTGTGCAGGAAAGCTCTGCTGGCCCCCCAAAGCTGCAGCCACAGCTCCCAGCAGAGGGGAAAGCCCTCGAGAGCTGCCCGACGCGGTGGGCGTGGTGACACTGACCTCTCCTCCAGTGGCCCTGTCGAGTCCTTTATAAACGGTTCCGAAAGCCCTGGAGACAGAACAGCAGAGAAGAAAGAAGCAGCACTTTAGGCCCTGGGAGTGAAAGCCAGCCCAGACAGGAGATCTCTGCTGCCTGCAGCATTTACAAAACACCTGGGTGCATCGACCCTTCAAACAGCAGCGCAGCAGCCACCAGCCCTGTGCCACGCAAGGTGTGCGAGAGAAAACTGGGGCCCAACACGAAGGAAAAGGGCTGGAGCAAATCCCAAATGTCCACACTGAATTATTTTAGTCCAAAACCTAGGGTGGGAGCAGGTGTCTAAAGAACTGGAAAAGAATGTATTTCATCCTTTTCCATTTCCTGCCTATGAGCTGCAGGATCCACAAGGGCCCTGCCATCAGGCAGCTGATGCATTTTCCCCCCCAGTGCAGCAGCTCTGTGTCTGTTACTGAATGTACGGGGCTTACTACCTGTGCTGAAAAGGGCACTTATTAGTTCATCTCTGGTTTCTGTTTCTAAACTGTTATGTTGATAATCCTGACCGGTGGATATTTTAGGAAGCAAAATATTTGAAAGGAATCTTCTTGAGAACTGTTTTCTGACAGGCACCAGATGGTGAGCTGCTCTTTCAGGCAATCACATTCCAGGGACAGAAGATCTTCCAGGTCCTGCTCCTTGCTGCAGGCAGGACACTGCCGGCCTCAGGGGCCTCTGACGGTGCCTTCTGACCACAGTTACCAATTCTGATCAGGACTGAGAGACAGCAGGATCGTGGCCCAGTGTCTGAAGCTGTTTGCAGCTTGCCTGGCTTCTCACTTGATCCTGCACCAGCAAATACCTGGCCCCTGCTTGTGCAGAAGTAACTGCCGGGCACTTACCCTTGGCCAACCTGCTCCAGTTCCAGGTATTTCTCGGCAGGCTCCCCCACACTCACGGTGCTCCCTGAAAGAAACCACATGGAAGACGCTCCCTCCCAGATGGAGAGCCCGCCTTGCAGCAGGGCCAAAATGCAGCCCCACTCCCTGGGGCCGGGAGCCCCTTGCTCTCAGCTGGGCAAGGACAATAAATGACTCTGTGACATTCAGCTGCACAGCAAGCCTGGGTGCAGCTGATGCTGAGACACACACGCAGCACCCTGCTCTGGCACACAGCAGCACAGCAGACGTACTCAGCTGCATCAGGCACCACTCCTCTCTGCCCTCTGGCTGGAGGGCTGTGCTGCTGTCAGAATGTTCAGTCCAGGATCCCGCAGCAGAGGGAGGTTCAGTGTCCTCTTCCCAAGCAGAGGGAGGTTCCCCATCCTCTTCCCAAAATTCAGCAGGTTCCTGGTCTTCTTTCCAAGCCACGGGACGTTTGCCGTCCTCTTCCCATGCTGGGAGAATTGCACTGTCCTCTTCCCAAATCACACGATGTCCTCTGTCCTCGTCCCACGCTGGGAGATGTCCGTCGTCCTTGTCCCATGGCACTGGAGCCTCGCTGTCCTCGTCCCACACCGGGTGATGTCCACCATCCTCGCCCCACACCACAGGAGCTTCACTGTTGTATTCCCGAACCATGGGATGTTTGCCCTCATCTCCCAGGACAGAGGGAAGTTCACTGTCGTCTCCCAGGATGGAGGGAAGTTCACCATCATCCCCCAGAACAGCGGGAAGTTCACTGCTGTCTTCCTCCTCTTTGGCCTCCTCTTTGGAAGCACAGGGAGACAGAGGAGGAGCTGATGCTGCTTTTGTGCCCTGTGGACAGATGGTAGCGTGAGGGACGGGAAGTTCTATCTCAGTTATCGCCTTATTTATCCTCAGCTACACATCCAGCTGCACTAAGCAGAAATGGGATTCAGAGCGGTTCAAACTAGGAATGGGCTAAAGTCGACATTGCCACTTATTGCTGGGCATTCCATATTCCACCGTGGCTAAAGCCAGCAAGCAATCTTCTGCCTGCAAAACCAGACCTACAGCTCTTCAAAAGCTCTTCAGCAGAGAAGGAGAAAAGTGCCAGGGATCCCTTTGCTGCTGCTGCTGCTGCTGCAAAGACTCTGGCAGGAACTTTCCTTCACCCTCCCAGGCTGGCACTCGACTGCCACATGCCAAGCTCACAACTCTCTGCACAGTTCTGACCACCAAAGGTTACTTTCCCACTCACCGAAGGAGGAGCTGCTCGGGATCCACGCGTGAGGTGCCCTGCAACGGGACAGGCAACACGAACCAGATGCTGTTAGGAAAAACCTGCCCGTGGTGGGAACTCCCACGGAGCAAGGACACCCCGAGAGAGCATTTTGCTTCCACAACATCCCTCCAGGAGCCACAGTCCCTTCGCACAGCAAGCAAGAGAACAGCACAGAATCCTGGGCTGTGTCAGCCCTTGGCTGCAGCAGCCAACGCAGGGAGTTCCAGGCTCCGCTGGCACAGACTCTGCGCTTGAGGGAACAGAACCCCCCCGGCTCCATTGCAAATGCTGTGCACGCCCCGCTGGCTGCAGACACCCCCTTTTTCAGCTGCAGCTGCTGGCAGGAGCTCTCCCAAACCAACGGTGTCTTAATGGCAATTTGGTTACAAAGGCAGCTCAGTTCCAGTGGGAGAACAGAAAGCACACAGCAAGCCCGAAGGCACCGCCGCTGCAGCCAGGGAAAACCTCGACTTACGTGCCAAGTGGGCTAAAAAATACCCCGAATAAGCCACAGAGTACAGAGTGCAAACTGCAGCAACCGCTTGCTGGATCATTTTGGCCGTGCTGCACACGTGGCAGACTGTACCCCTGCAAGCACAGAAGGACACCCGGCAGGGGCTGGGCTGGCTGCTGAGAATGCCTCGGGCAGGAGGATCCTCCGGCAACCAGCGGGCGCCCAGAGCCGCTCTGGACACTGAGGGCTCCGTGCCCACAGCAACGGGAACACGGCGAGGACGCGGCAGCGTTCCCGTGACATCACAGCAGCAGCTCCCGCAAGAACCGCCTGGAAGGTTCTCCTCTGTCACAAAGGAGCACAAAGGATCCTCCCGGGGCACAGCCTGCTGCTCAAAGGATCCAAGAGGAACCCAGAAAATGCAGCAGACAAGGACAGCCCATAGCCAAGCCTGAACAACGAAATCAAAGCCATGCACTGATGCTCCGAATTAGGGGCGGGAGTCGGGAGGCTGCAGGGCTTCCCAAGGAGCCGGAGGCAGCCAACACGCAGGGCTGGGCAAGTCGGGCCGGGAGCAGCGGAGAGCTTTGTTTCCCTTCCCAGCTGAATGGCGGCTCGGGCCGGGCCCGTTCCAGGGCTGTTCCTCAGCTGCGGCTTTCCCCTCACGCAGCCCGGGGGGCGCTGGGAGCGCGGGGCGAGGCTGGGCCGTGTGCAGAGCCCGCCCCTCGCTGCGATTGGGCGGTGCTGCCGTCAGTCGTGGTTCTGGCGCGCTGATTGGTCGGAGCGGGGAGCAGCCCGGGCCCGGAGCCGCCGGCAGGGCGGCCGTGGCGCAGCAGAGGCGCCATTGGCGGAGCGTCTGTGCGGGCCCGGGAGCGGCGGCGGCGGCCGGAGCCCGGTGAGGCGGCGGCGGAGCTCGGAGGCGGCCCCAGCGCAGGTGGGAGCCGCGCTCGGTTCTGGCGGGGCTCGGCGCTGGCTGCGGGCGGAGGGGGCGGCAGGGGGCTGGGGCGGGTTCGTTGTGCCGTGTGGGCGCCGTGTTCGCCCTGGCGTGAGGGCGCTGCGGGAGCGGCTGCCCGCGCTCTCCTTGCCGCTGCTGCCTCGGCAGGAGCCGGTGCCGGAGCAGCGCTGGCTCGTCCCGGCTGCTGTGGGTAGGACAGAGGTGGCTGCCCCGTCGGCGGGAGTGTGCGGGAAAGTTCCCGTGGCCAGAGGTTTGTGTCCCCAGAGGAGCCGGAGGAGTCCTGTAAAAGGAACTTTATTCCTGGACCAAGGGAGAGGCCACGGGGCATTTCCCGTGGGCTCTGTCCAAGTGTTGGAGGACGCAGCCTCCTTTTTATGCCGATTTCGCCGGCCGCATCTCCGTGTCCCTTTCCGCAGTGGCTGAGGTCCTTGGAAGGTACAGACTTCCCGATGCGCCTGCTGCATGTGCCCCTTAATGTGCACCCCCACTTTGTATAACATCCGATATTCATGGCTATGTTAAGGCTTTGTTCTTCTTCGGGAAGTTCAGGAATTTCGCAGGACCTTGGCTGTGCAGCAGTTCGTGTCAGTTAGTAACATCTTCTGAAATTTATGGTTTCTGTCGTTAGTTCCTTATCTCCAAGTCCCTGGCCCTATCTCCAATGGGATTCATACCATCTGTTTCTAAAGACACGTTCAATTTTTTCCTTTTAATTCTTCTTATTTTCTCAGTCCTTCTCTTTACAAACTTTAAAAATGCCTTAATCTGTTCTTCCTGGGCCTTCTTTGGTTTTGGGATTATTCTCGGTGACCTCATTCTGTGTCCTTTTGCAGCCCTTTCTGGGTCAGGAGGCCTGGCTGCCACCTGCATGCCCTTGATCCCCTGCTGAATGAGCTGCACTGAGCAAGGTGTGGTGCATGGTAAAAAGATGAGAGTTGCTGTAGCACCTGAGAGGAGAAACAGCATTGGTTTAACCCATGGTCTGCCAGGGAACCACGAAAACGTGTCCCAGTCCCATCCTTTCCACGTTTGGAGCAGTACATGAGCTGCTTTCTTCTTTCCTTTGTTCTCTGTTTCACCACTTTTCCTTGGCCATCTCTTTGCCAAGAGCAGTTTGAGTCCTTTAATTTTCCACAACCTCCTGGTCCTTCTGCTGAAAGAGAATCTGATGCCATCCCAGGGTGAAATGTGGCGTTGCTCATGGGAGTGGATTGGTGGGTGAGAAGGTCAGGAGCTGGAGCTGTGTGCTTGGTTATGATTTGGAGGACAGCTTGTAATCTAATGATGCATTGAAATGATCAGTGGGTTCTCTGGCACCTGGTATGAATTCGTTTGGGTTCCCAGGGGCTGCTCCATGGTGTTGTAGGATTTGTTCTGGTGGCTGTTCATCTTTTCCCCATTTTTGGGTGCTCCCAAAAATGCCAGGGATGCATCAATTGACCTCTTTTCTCTGATTAAATCATCACATCCTTGGATTCCCAAGTGATTTCGCTGAACTTGTTGCAGCAAAATCAGCCCAGTGTTCAAACCCACCCTGTATAACCCCGACAGTGCCAGCAGATGTTGGAGTGGGGAGAGGGATGATTCCCCCCCGCTTTTGTGAGTGAAGTTCTCCCAACATTCTCCGTTTGCTTTAGTAAGGAATTCCAAACATGGATGCCCGGGGAGATAATTGAATATCTGCCCTGGGTCTGGCTCTTCTTCCTGCCAAAGCCAATGGCAGCAGCCGTACCCGTGGCATCTTGGTTTCTCCCAGCAGCTTCAGAAGGTGTTTCTTTATTTCCCCATTCATTCTTTCCACCCGACCCGAACTCTGGGGGTGCCAGGGTGTTTGGAGGTCCCACTGTGTTCCTAAAGCAGCCAGAACAGCCTGAAGGATCTTTCCTGTAAAATGAGTTCCCCTGTCTGAGTCCATTGCTTCCACAATCCCGTATCTTGGAATTGTTTGTTCCAAACATGCCTTAAGAACTGATGCAGGGATTGCTGAAGCAGTCGGAAATGCTTCTGCCCCGCTGTGAGCTGCCATGCTGTTAGCAGAAGATATTGAAGCCTTCCTGCTCAGGGCATTTCAGTGCCAGGCTCTTCCAGGCACCCCCAGCTCGGCCCTTTGAGCTGAGCATGCGGGCGCTGAGCTGCGCTTTGTCTCCTTCCCTTTCCTTAAGAGCAGCGTGTCTTGTCACTCTTTTCCCTTCTGCTGTCCTTGCAGACCCATCCCTAAACACCTTTTCTCCCTCAGGCCAGGGAATGTCTGGTCAATCTCTGCTAGGCCGGCTCTGGAGCTCTGTCACTTGACTGCAGCCATGGGTTTCTTGCCAGCCCCGTGTCCAGGGCCGTTCAAACAGGAGGCTGGGTTCAACCCTTGCCCTGTCCTCAACTCTGAATCCTCCTGTTCCATCCAACAAGTTTCATTCTGTAAGAACCCAGCGCTGCTCATCCATTTAGAGGCTCCTTTGGTTAACAAAGCTTTACCTTGATGCCAGGCTGGAACAATGAGAGATTCTGCTGCTGTCAGTTTTCAGGCCTCAGTTCCCATTAAAGCCGGGGCTGCACAATTCTGCAGACAATGAGGCCACTCTCTGGCCACTGGGTGAAACATTTGAGCCCAAGAATTCCTTTGGCATGGCCCTGTTTAACATCCACATGCAATTCAAATGGTTTTTCCCTGTCTGGGAGGGCCAGGGCAGGAGGCTCAGTTAATCTGCTTTTGAAGCCTTGAAAATTGTGCTTTCCTTCTGGTGTCCATGATGGGGTTTCTTGCCTGGCAGGAGAGGAGTGTTGTAGGGAGAGATGCCTGGCTCCAGAAGCGCTGCCTTTAGCAGGGACTCAGTAAGAGGCTGTAACCCCTTCCTTGCCTCCCTTGGAACAGGGTATTGCTTTTAGACACCACTTGTCCTGGATGCTCCAGAGGAATTTGGAGAGGCTCCATATCTGATTTTCCCTATTTCTGTGGGGCTGCCCACACTTCTGGGTTCACTTCAGCAGAGGCCTTCGCAGACATTTGACACCAAGGTCCAGCAGCATTAGCCTCTGTATCTCCTTTTACAATGTTAATTTGTATTCCCGCTTTAGCCACCAAATGCCTTCCCAGTAAATTACAATCACAATTAGGAACAAACAGAAATTGATGCGTTTCAAACCCATCCCCCACATCTACTGATAGTGGTTGAATAAAACACCCCTGCTCATCTTTCCCACTTATTGCCTGAATAATCAAGGAACTTCTTGACAATTTCCCCCCTTAGGTCTCAGATTCGGAGTGGATAGAGAGGCCCCTGTGTCCATCAGGAGCGGCCTCGTCTCGATCCAGACGCGCCCTGAATGTTCTCAAGGGCTCTGGTGCGGTGGGTCCCTGGTCTGCTGGGAGCTCTGCCAGCCCTGACAATCCATGTCCATGTGGGGTGGACTTGCTGGTGCTGAGGGTGCTGCTGTCTGTGCTTGCAGTGTCCTTCTGGCCTGCAGATGGACCCCTGATTCCTTGCCAGGGGCTGTTTGGGTGGGCTCTGCCGTGCCGAGGAGGGCAATGCCTGTGCCAGGTGCTTGTGGCCGCCGCCGTCCCCTGGGTGCTGGGGCCCCCTTGGGCCCTGCGGTTCATCCCTGGGGGGCTGTAGAAACTCTGCCATGGCCTTTGCCTTCACCTTGGCCTTTTGCTCATCCCTTCTTGCATTGCCCTGCTGAGCCTTTCTGGCCAAGTGCTGCAGGGGCTTCTTGTGCCTCTCCTGCAGCCCCCTCAGTGCCTGTGGGTGCTCATCCTCTGACAGCTGCTGAGCTTTCTGCAAAATCATTCGTTTCTCCAGTGACCCAAACAAGATCGATAAAAGAAAATCCTGATCCTTCCACATCCCGCAGCCTCCTGGGGGCCGGGGGCCACTGCCGGCCCTGCCTGGGGGGTGCTGGGGTCAGGCAGTGCCCGGCGCTGAGCCCCGGCTGCCCCACAGCCCCGGCCCGGCCCCACAGCTCCCCACAGGCCCCCAGCCCGTGCTGCCCTGTCCTGCTGCTCCCCACCACAGAGAAACACCCTGAAATCCTGAACTTCTTTTTCTGTCCTGTCCTGGAACGTGGGGTACAAAAGATCTGGATCAGCTGGCAAATGTTGAGGATAAGATGGCGCTGAAAAGCATCCCTGTCCTCACTTTTTTCTCTTCCTCCTCTTTTCCATCTTCCTTTTCCTTTCTTACCCCATAGATTCCTCCTGCTGCTGTTTGCCTTAACCATATTCCTGCACACTCCCTTCAACCAATCCCTTCCCAGCACACCAACACCATCCGTCCCCTGTTGCTGAGACCCCTTCTCGACTTCCCTTTTTACCCCTGCTGGGTGTCCATGTCCTTAATTAGCTCTGGGAGAATGTGCAAACTGCCTCCGCATTGTCCCCTTTTGATTAGGAAACGATGTCCATGGTTCTGTTCAGGCTTTGTTGTTGTTCTGGAAGTTGAGGAATTGAGCAGGAGCTTGGCTGAGCAGCAGTGTGTGTCAGTCAGTGCCATTTTGTGGAGCTGCTGGTTTGTGCCGTCACTTGCTTGTGTGCAAGTGCGTGTGGCTGTGTCCGAGCAGATTCAGAGCATGTGTTTGTAAGGAGGCGTTGGTGTTGTTGGTTCGCTGGGGGTGCCCGGTTTTCGGGACATCCCCCCTGGAGCAGGGTGTCCCCCCTTGGTGCAGGCGCGGCCCTCAGGCAGCGCTCAGCCAATCAGAAGGCGCGGCGCTGGTGACTCAGCAGTTGCCAGGCAGAGCCGCAGCGCCCGGCGCTCCCCAGCTGGAGCCCACGTGTGGCCCGGCCTTGGCGCCCCCCGCCAGGGGAATTTGGGGAGGTGGGAGGGGGGGAGCGCCAAGGCCGGGCCGGGCCGTGCTGTGCTGGCAGAAGTGGCTGCGGCGGGGGCCGAGTGCGGGCAGGAGCGGCCGAGAGCCCAGCGCTGCCCCAGCCCGAGCTGCCGCAGCTGCATCGCTGCTCGTGCTGTGCGATCCGAGAGCTCTGGGGGGCAGAGCGAGCCAGGGCTGGGTGCTGGGCCTGGGGGGAGCAGGAGAAAGGCTGGAGGAGCAGGGCTGGAGACCAGAATGGTGAAACGATGGCCGTGGGAGCAGCAGGTGGGATTCTGCAGGAGAAGGAGTAGTGTGAGGAAGAGGAGTGTGAGGAAGAGTAGGGACACAGGAGGAGGAGGAGGATCAGGAAGAGGAGGCACCGCAAGGTTCCAGCACTCGCTGTATCTGCAGCCTCCCCCCAGCCCCAGGAGCGTTGCCCCCCCCATCCAGCAGGTGATCAGGGAGGGGGATCCACGATTTTCCCGTGGGTGAATCTTGGTGTTTCTGAGGTTTCTTGGGCTCCATGTTGGTGCTTTGGTTTTTTTGTGGGGGCTGAATGTGTTTATATTCTGGAGGGTGTTTTGTCTGAATCTTGATGTTTTGGGAGTTTTGGGTCGGTGTCTTGATGTTTGTCTTGATGTTTGGGGGCATTTTGGGCTGAATCTTGGTGTTTTGGAGGTTTTTATGGACACAAGATGCCTGGTGATGGACCTGGGCAGGAGAAGCCCCCAACCCAAGGCACTCACCCCTTGTTTTTTCCCCAATCCAGGATTTGTCAGTCCCAAGGCGTCGCTGGATGGAGGAGGAGGAAAAGCCCCGGAGATGCTGCACGAGGAGGGGCTGCAAACGCAGCCCAGAGAGATCCAAGGAGGAAAGAGCCTCCCTGTGCCGGGAAGGCAGTTGGAGATCCAGGGGGAGCTCAGAGCTGGTGGAGAAGCCTCAGGGCAGGGAGAAGCCCCACAAGTGCCCAGAATGTGGGATGGGCTTCAGATGGAACTCCAAACTTATCCAGCACCAGAGGATCCACACTGGGGAGAGGCCCTATGAGTATGGGGAATGTGGGAAGGGCTTCTCCAGCAGCTCCGAGCTGCTCCAGCACCAGGTGGTCCACACCGGGGAACGGCCCTATGAGTGCTTGCAGTGTGGGAAGAGCTTCGGATGGAGCTCCACCCTGAGGGCACACCAGCGCACCCACACTGGGGAGAGGCCCTACGAGTGTTCTGAGTGTGGGAAGAGGTTTCAGAGGAGCTCCCACCTCCTCCAACATCAGCGCATTCACACGGATGAGAGGCCCTTCCGCTGCCCCGACTGTGGGAAGGGCTTCAAATGCAACACCAACCTTATAAAGCACCACCGTATCCACACCGGGGAGAGGCCCTACGAGTGTCCCCAGTGTGGGAAGAGCTTCTCCAGGAGCTCAAACTTGACCCATCACCAACGGAGGCACCGCTAAGGGAAGCCCTGCGAGTGCCCCGAGTGCGGGAAGAGCTTCGTGCGCTGCTCCAGCTCCATCCCCTGTGGGAGGATCGGCGTTGGATGATCCCCAGTGACCCCCGTGGGGCAGAGCCCTGGTGACCCCCGTTCCGGGTGATCCGCGCTGGGTGGGGGGAAGGTGTTGGAGAGATTTCTTTGCCTTCTCCTTGTGCTCCTGTGATTTGGTTGGTAATAAATTCCCTTCCTGTGCCCAGGCTGGCTCTGTTGTGCCCGTGCTGGTGCTCGGGGCGGGATCTCTCCCGGTCCTTCTCTCAGCTCCTGGACCTTTCCTTGTATTTCCTGTCCCTGTGCAGTAGCAGAGGGCAGGGACAGAGAGTTTTTAGTGTTTCCTGGCATCCAGTAAAGGCCAGCTTAGTCCCGCGGGTTTTGAGGGGCTTGTGGGGTCCTCCGTTTGCTCATTTAAACCACATGGAAACGGGGCAATTCCTTTCGTTCCAGCTCTCCTGCCGGAAGGTGGGGGGGCCTTGGAGCCTCCGGGCCCTGCCGGGTCAGGGCCCCTGCACCCCCTCCTTTCCCAACGCCGCAGCACAGACCCTGTGTCACTGCTGGGGGGGAACTGTCCCAGAGCCGCAGGCAGCTAAAGCCAGCCATGGAGTGCCACACAGCTAAACCCATCCGGCGCGGCTCCCTGGCACCGGCGGGTCCCTCTCCTCTCCACGCGGGGCCGGCAGAGCCAGCGGGAGCCGGCGGAGCCTCCTGTCTGCAGCCAGCACACTCCGCGCTGAACTGAAGAGGACACCACGCAGCCAGCAGCACAAAGGGAGCCAGGCTTTCTCCACCGTAGAGCCCGAACAAGAACACTCTTCAACGTGGCGGCTTCGGAGCCAGAGAGAAGAGAAAGTGAGTCCTGTGGGACGGAGCTGGAAATGGCGACGGGAGAAAAGAGGGCGGGGCCGCGATTCTCGTGCGCAGCTTAAAAAACTTCCTGCAGGCCGTGGTAAGAAACTGTAATATCACAAACTGTTTGTCTCTTTGATCCATTTGGAGTACATGGAGGGATGGAAAGTTAACCTATGGCCCATGAAATTTATGAAAAGTGCCTGTGCCAGGCTATATAGAAGTATTGAGAGGCTTTTAGAGACCTCCTGTCACAAAAAAAAAAAAACAAACAACCCTTTGTGTTCAGGCCAAAGTAATTCATCCTTACAAAGTCTAATAACCCCATGTGATGGCCCATGTCTGGCAGTGTGAAGGAACTCTGAGATTTTTCAGGGCAGAGATGTTTTACACCACAGCAGATTGTTTCTTCCCGGGCGGGTCTGCTGTTGGTGGCACTTTGGGAACCACGTGATGCAGAAGAAAACCCTTTTTTCCTTAAGCATAACAAAGAGACTTTTCAAGAACTGCAACACTGACTAAAATCCCATGTTCTTCTTCCTTTGTGCGAGTTGGGTAAAAGGAGGGAAGTGCTGGAAGAGAGGGGAGGTTTGCTTTAATTTCTTGTTAATTCTTTTTGCTTTTAATTCTGTTGGTAATAAACTTTTTCTTTGTACAGCAACTGTTTAAGTTTGAACCTGTGCTGCTTCACAGCTCTCTAGTTTTCCTCAATATTTTCTTATTTCCCCTTATGAAAAATAGCAGATTTTGTGTGCTTGACGCTCAGCTGCGTCAAACCACGACAGGCAGAGCCCTGGTGCCCCCGTCTGAGTGATCCATGTTTGGATCCAGTGTCCTGGGTTTGCATGGCCAGGCTTTGGAAATAGGGGGCCTCCAGGGGTGGCTTCCTTGAGCAGCTTCCAGAAGCTTCCCCTGTGTCCGGCTCCTGTTCCACCCTGCCCCTGAAGGCGAGGGTAACCCAGGGTCTGGTTCATGGCTCCCCTGGGGCAGATGAGAGTGAAACAACAGTGAAAGATCTGTGTTCATAAATATATCTCTGTAGGGTTTATTTCAGAGCAGTTTGGTTGCTGTGTGAAGGGGGTTTGGAGCCCTTTTGGTTACCATCCCCAGTAATATTAAAAGCATAAAAGTAACACTTAGGAAACGTGTAAGGGCAAAGAAAGTATGAGAGTAGAAGGATACACAGTCAGCAGCCCTGGATCAGCAACAAAACTTTTGGTTTTGGTTGTTCCAATGTCGCTGTCCTTGGTGTAAGTGATGGTCCCAGGCTGGATCCCGTGGGGGCTGGGGAAGCCCCGGAAACTCCAAGTTCGGTGGGTTAATACAGGTTCAGGTTTGGGTGAACACCCAGGTACCTCCCCCGGGGGAGTTTTGCAGCGTCCGATGTCACACTGTGGATCCCGGGGCACTTTGGGGGCTCGGATGGTTTATGGCCCCTTCTAAGACATGGCCCTGCCCCTCCCGGCAGCGCAGCTGAGCCAGGCATGGCCCATGCGAAGGGATGGGTGGGGAGGAACCCCCCATGAGACCCCCAGGGAGGGACAGGGGTTTGGGGACCACCCCCGTGAGGTTCTGCCCCCACCGAGAGCCCCAGAGAACAGCTGAAGAGATCAAGTGATGGGGAAATGAAGGGACTCTCACGGGAAAGAAGAAGCTGAGAAGCAGAATACCAAGGCAGCGAGAAATAGATGGAGAAGGACTGTGCCACACTGGACTAGAACCAATCCTGTTTTCTGAAAAGTGCGTGCAGAACGCGTGGACGAAATCGAGGGACCAATCAAGAAGTGCGTGATCGCATGCACAGCCGCTGCAAAATGCATAAGTAGAGTGCAATGGAAACAATAAAATGTCTTCTGCGGAATCATATTGCTTCGTTGTTCAGAAGTCCTGAGCTCCCGCATGCTGGTGACCTCGCGACGTGATAAACGCTGCGATAATGAAGCAGACCGGACCCTTTGGATTCTGAAGGGGGTCTGTGGAGTGAAAAGGCGGGAGGCCCCGGTCAGAGCCTGCCACGGCTGGACCATGGAGGGGGAGTCGGAGAACGGCTCCATTGGAGTTGGGGGAGCCGAAGAAAGCTCCTGGGGAAAGAAGTCCGGAAAACGTACGCTGCAGCGGGTGCACCCGAAGAGGTGAGAGGCCAGGGGCTGGAGGATGGGGAAGGGTCTGTCGAAAGAGGAGCAGGCCACGTTCAGGGTCCTCCAGCATATTCTCCTTGAGAGAAGCATGACCTGGAGGTCTTGAAAAGACTGTTAAGATGGGGTTGGGAGAGAGGATTTTTTGCCACCAACGGGAGTGTTCTCAGCACTCTTGAGTGGGAAAGGCTGGGAATCACTCTCTGGGACGCCGTAAGCAATGGATTAAAAGAGACTAAGGGGCTTAGTACGCTATGGAAGTTAATAATAACGGCGCTGAGGCAAATAGAGGCAGAAAAAACAGCTGCGGTAGGGGCAGCAGCCCATCTAGAGCCAGGCCGTCCTGCGGCTGCCTTTCCGACGTACGCCCGAGAATTCTTTGGGGGAGTAGACCCAGTTATACCGTCCCTGCCTTCTGCACCCGCGGAGACGGAGTTACAGGCTCCGCAGCCTGCGCCAGAACCAGAGAAAATGGAAGTGGATGAGCTCCCCTCTCCGCAAGCACCAGAACTGCCTAGGAGGTGTCCCGTGGTGTCTCCCGAAGAGTTAACTTTAGCTCTGGGGGGGCGTGTGTGTCCCCCGCTGCCCCCATCGCCGTCTGCCTCACCGCGGCTTAGCCAGAGCGGGGATTCCAATGCGAACGGCGGGTGTTCAAAGGCAGAGCGATTGAGCCGCTTTGAGAACACAAGCGGCAGGAGAAAGAAAGAGAAAAGCAGAAACCGCTGCTGGTGGCGGAGGGGAGAGAGAATCCTGAATCAGCTGCTGAATGTGTGTCGCGGTGCCGAGTCTTCGGTCCGCGTTGGCCGCGGGGATCGCGGGCCCGGCTCCCCGGGGGGGTGGCCCCGGTGGGGGTCCGTCCGCCCTGTGACTCCTGCCGAGGAAACAGTTTGGCGAACAGAGAAGGGGGGAAACCGCGGGAGCGAGAAGGGGATGCGGGGAAATTCCAACCGGGGCAAAAGCTGGAGCGGAGCCGGGGAATGCGAAGAACGACTGATCCCCCGGCTCAAAGGGCGGAGCGGAAAAAAGAAAGTCCTGCCCACGGCTCCCCAAGCTGCCCTGCTTCCGACAATCCTGCTCGGCGGTGGCAGGGAATCATACGGGAGGCTCTGATTGAGGGTGAATTTATTCCACAAGCGTTCCCGGGAATTGCTGCCCCCGGTAATCCGAACCAACGCCAGTGGGCAGGGCTCAATTGGAAGCTCATCCGAAAAGGAGAAAAAGCTGGGATGCAGTATGGATTAACCAACCCGTACGTGCAAACTTTGTTGCACCATATTTTTACGAGTGGTTTAATGACTCCGTTTGACTGTAGAAAGCTGGCAGAAATCTTTTTGAAACCCACACAGAGACTGCTATGGCAAGCGGGTTGGGAAAGGCGTATGGATGGTGCCATGATTGAAAATCTTGAGTTCCTGCAGGAGGGTGCCCCAAAACCTCCTCAGTGACGGGACCCCTTCAAACCTCTTCATCCCAACATGTGTCTGTCTCATTCAAGATCCCATCCCAGCCACCCTCCCTCTCCCAAATACAGCCTCGTTCTTAGGGGGCCAGAGCTGCTTCAGGAGGCATCGGGGCGCGCAGGGGGCCCTTTATCCCCCTCGTGCCGCTCCAAGCTCCCGAGGGCAAAGCCCTGGTTTCTAGGGCTGTGCCCGCTCCTCAGATCTGTCGGATTTAATACCCAAGTGTGGCAGGGACACGGCCCCGGGAGCTGCGCTAATGCCTGGCAGTGCCCGGGAGGGTCTGAGGGAAGGGGAGTTCATAAGAACTCCCCCCGCACCCATCACTGCGCACGAAAAGCTTTTTTAGTGCATGGCAGCGATCTTTCGTGGTTTCTGGGCTCGGCGGGGCCGAGGCGGCGGCAGCGGGAGCCGCGGGGCCCGGCCCGTGGGGGCGGCCGGAGGTGAAAAGTGCGCGGCGACCCCAGCGCGGTGCCCGAGGGCTGAGCGGAGCTGGTCGGGAACAACCCCCGGAACCCCCCGGTGCCCGAGAGCTGAGCGGAGCTGATGGGGAACAACCCCCGGAACCCCCCGGTGCCCGAGGGCTGAGCGGAGCTGGTCGGGAACAACCCCCGGAACCCCCCGGTGCCCGAGGGCTGAGCGGAGCTGGTCGGGAACAACCCCCGGAACCCCCCGGTGCCCGAGGGCTGAGCGGAGCTGGTCGGGAACAACCCCCGGAACCCCCCGGTGCCCGAGGGCTGAGCGGAGCTGGTCGGGAACAACCCCCGGAACCCCCCGGTGCCCGAGGGCTGAGCGGAGCTGAGGGGAACCCCCCGCTCGTCTCCGCCGCTCCAAGCCGCTTTCCCGGCTCCGGCTGCCGCCGCCGCCCGGCCCCGGCGCGGTCCCGCGGGGTCGCCGCTCGAGGCGCAGCTGGAGGGGCTCGATCCGGGCCGCGCCCCGCCCGTCCCTCGCTGCGCCTCCTTCAGGGACGCGGGGATGCGGGAATACCCTGGTGAGGCTCTTTTCTTGCATTTTATTCTATTCTCTCTATTGTTTTTTCTGTTCTCACCCCTCACCCTCCTCGGCGCTGCCCTTCTGGCCACACCCGACAGCGCCCGTCCCGCCGTGCGGCTCTTGAGTGACACCGGGCGCCGCGGACATCCCGGTGCAGTTTTTTAGTCTATTTAACGCCATTCTCTGGATTTTATTCTACTCACCCTCCGCCCGTCCCTCGGTGCAGCTCCTTCAGACGCGGGAGGGGGAGACGCCTCTCGGTGCGGCTCTTTGGTTGTATTTTATTCTCTTCTCTGTATTTCCTTTCGTTCCCAGCTCGCCCGTCCCGCTGAGCGACTCCTTCAGGGACCCGGCGCGGCACAAACCCCTCGGGGCGGCTCCAACAGAGCCCCGCCCGCCGCCGCTCCCCGAGGCCTCCCCGCTGCTCCCCGGCCATCGGACACCGCAGGCCGACCCGGCCCCTTCTTCCTCTTCCTCTTCCTCTTCCTCTTCCTCTTCCTCTTCCTCTTCCTCTTCCTCTTCCTCTTCCTCTTCCTCTTCCTCTTCCTCTTCCTCTTCCTCTTCCTCTTCCTCTTCCTCTTCCCCTTCCCCTTCCCCTTCCCCTTCCCCTTCCCCTTCCTCTTCCTCTTCCTCTTCCTCTTCCTCTTCCTCTTCCTCTTCCTCTTCCTCTTCCCCTTCCTCTTCCCCTTCCTCTTCCCCTTCCTCTTCCTCCTCCTGCCGGGATTCAGCCCCCGCCGCCGCCCGGCTCCTTCTGCCGCTCCTGCCCGGCACGAAGCGGCGCTGCCGCTGACGGGGCCGGAGCGCGGCTGCCCCGCGACTGCCCCGCGCCTCAGGGCCGGGCCGGGGAGTGACCGCACGGCTGCGGAGGGACCCCCGCTGGACACGGCAAGGATTCCTGTCCCTCAGGGGGAAGCACGGACTCACCGAAACTCCCATCCCTTCTCCGTGCGCCGCTGGCCAGAGGAGGGAGGGAAACGGGGATTGCTCTGGAGTTTTACATTCAATCCTTACAAAGCAGAGTCACAGACGGAGCTCCGCTTTCAGCTTCAAACGAGGGAATCCAACGGGAGCGCTGGCGCTTCTGTAACCTCTCAAACTGTTCCTTGATACTCGACACTTTAGTTCTGGCCATAGGAAGCGCTTCAGCAGCAACGTCTCTCCCAGCCACTGGTTTCTGGCTCACACCCAGCTCGGAGCTTGGACAAGAAACCCAAAGTCCCAGGAGAAGAAGCTCTGCTGTTACTTTCTTTTTTCAGAGTTCTTTTTATTATATTTTACATACCATCTATATTTTACTGGATTTTTTTCTTTTTCTGAAATCTCGTGTTTATTCTCTCTTTGCCCCCTCCAGCCCTTGTCCCCGTCCCGGAGGTTTGTGGGGCGCTGCTGTCCCTCAGCCCTTCCTGCCCCGGCACCCGCGGCTGCTCCGGTGCCCTCAGGCCCCGGCTCGAAGCGAAACCACAAAACCCTCTGGAAAGAAAGTCGGTCTGGGGGAAAACCCTGCAGGGGGGATTGAACCCCAACACAGCGATTGCTGAGAGTTGGAGATTCCAAACGCTCCAAGGGGCCCGAGGGAACCGCGCTGCGGCCTCGGGGCCTCCCTGGGGCACCGCGGGGACCCCCGAGCAGAGCGACTCTTCCCACCCTCCAAAATCTGCAGCTTTGGATCAGCTGAGGAGAAGAGCTGGCAAAAGGGGCTGGAAAAGGGCTGGAGCCCGAGGGGACCCCTCAGCCATGGCCCGGAGCAGCCGCAGGAAAATGCCCCAGAAACCAAGGAAATCGATGGAAGTAATGAGGAATTTTGGAACTCTTCCCGCTGCTGTTTCCAGAAGGTCCCGGCCGGGTCCTGCCGGGAGGAGCCGGGGGTGGGGAGGGGCTTCAGGGCTTAATTGGGGAGAAAAGTTTAAACTTTAAAGAGAAACTTTAATGGTGGGGAGAAAATGTGAATGGAGGGGATTTGAATGGGAGGGGATGATTTGAACTGGGCAGAGAAAATGAAGTGGGGGAGGAGCCCCCCAGCCCTCGGCTGTGCCCCGAAGGTGCTGCCAGCGGTTCCCCTGCTCCCACCCCCCGGGCTGGGGGCGCGGAGCTGCTGCTGCTCCCTGGAAATGCCACGGGATAAAAACTCCACTCAAGCTTTTATGTTCCCAGTCGTTCCCAATAAGATCCCAGTTGCCCCCAACATGGTGCCAGTTGTTCCCAGTCATGCCCTGTAGGGTTCCTTTCACTCTCAGTCCCTCCCAGTAGAATAAGGTAGGGCCCTGGTCACTTCCAGTATGAACCCAGTCACTCCTAGTCAGTCCCTCTATGATGCCTTTTGTCCCCATCATGGTCCCAGTTGCTCTAAACATGATCCCAGTATGTGTCCAGTCACCCCCAGTATGATTCCAGGTAACTTCCCAGTATGAGTCTGGTTTGATTCCTGTCACCCCCAGTATGATCCCAGTCACTCCCAGATGCTCCCAGCACTAGGCCAGTCACTGCAACATGACCCTGTCACTCCCAGTATGATCCCAGTATGACCCCAGTATGGGCCAGCTGCTCCCAGGGTGATCCCAGTTGCCCCCTGCATCTTTCCAATTGCACCCTTTCACCACCACTGTGGTTCCAGTCACTCCCAGTACAATCCCAGTCATTCCCAGTATGATGCAAATCACTCCCAGTATATCCTAGCAGCACCCATTGGGCCTCAGCATGTTCCCAGTAGCCCTCAGTGTGGTCCCAATATATCCCAGTATAATCCCTGGTGCTCCAAATGTGGCCCTGCCCAGTCCTGATCCTGGTCCCAGTGTATCCTCCTGTCCCATTCCGTCCTAGTCCATCCCATTCCGTCCTAGTCCATCCCATTCTGTCCTAGTCCATCCCATTCTGTCCCAGTCCATTCCGGTCCCTTCCCAGCAGCCGCTGCCGTTTCCCGGATCCTTCTGCCCTCCACCCCCCAAAGCTGCCCCCCGCCCCCCAAGATGCTGACGGGGATCGGGGGCTTCGTGTTGGGCTTCGTTTTCCTGGCGCTGGGGCTCGGCTTCTACCTGCACAAGCCGGTGATGGGAGGGGCCCGGGGGTCGTGTCCCCCCTCCCCCGGAGCTCTGTGCTCCCCCGGGCCCCCCAGCCCGGTGTCACCCCCTTTGCTCTGCCCACAGAGCTCCTGAGCCGCCGGCGGCTGCAGCCCCTCCCCGTGGCCTCGGGCCCAGCCGGGACCCCTCGCCCCATCTCCGCGATGATTTTGGGGGGTCGTGTGTCCCCCTCCGCCCCGCTGTCACTCTGCCCCTGCCCGGCTGCTCCCAGTGTTCCCAGGAAGGCTTCCCAGTTCGGGCCGGTCCCGTTTATTGGGGAACAGTGGGGAGGGACTTCGGGGATCCCGTGGGGGGACCAAGTGTGGGGGGAGTAGAACTGGCCGCAGGATGG
Source organism: Aphelocoma coerulescens (assembly GCF_041296385.1). Classification (NCBI taxonomy): domain Eukaryota; kingdom Metazoa; phylum Chordata; class Aves; order Passeriformes; family Corvidae; genus Aphelocoma; species Aphelocoma coerulescens. The sequence continues at coordinate 2,480,423 of NW_027183905.1, forward strand.
ATCAGGAATGGGGACCCCCGTGTGTCACCCCTGTGTCACCCCCCCCGGGGGGCCCTTGGGAGGCACCTGAACCCCAAATCGGCACCAGCGAACCCCAAAGGCGCAGAGACCCCCCCTAAGCCGCCCCACAGCCCCCAAGGACCAACCAAAATTCCCCGCGAGTATCAGATAATCAGAGCAGGCGTTGAACAACCTTCAGCCAATCAGAGCGCGCGGCGCTGGTGACTCACCAGTTGCCAGGCAGACCCGCAGCGCTCAGCGCTCCCCACCCGGACCCCACCTGCGCCCCCCCCTCGCCCCCAGCGCCCCCCGCCAGGGGAATTTGAGGAGGGGGCGCGTGGGGGGCGCCCAGGCCGGGCCCAGAGCCCAGCGCTGCCCCAGCCCGACCTGTCCCGGCTCCGTCCCGGCTCCTCCCGCGGGATGCGGCCGCGCTGGGAAAACGGGGGGCCAAGGGTGGGCGCTGGGACCAGGGGGAGCAGGAGAAGGGATGGGAGAGGAGGAGAAGAAGGAGAAGGAGAAGGAGAAGGAGAAGGAGAAGGAGAAGGAGAAGGAGAAGGAGAAGGAGAAGGAGAAGGAGAAGGAGAAGGAGAAGGAGAAGGAGAAGGAGAAGGAGAAGGAGAAGGAGAAGGAGAAGGAGGCATCTTTTAATGATATTTTATTGAGTCTCATGTTTTAGAGACCAGGATCAATACTCCCCGGCCGTCAGGGCGAGTCCCTCAGGGCTGCGGGGCCCTGCTGCCGGCTCACCCCGTGCCAGCCCAGCGCCAGCGCTCAGCGGGGCTTTGGCTTCCCGTGCCCTTTCCCGTGTCCCCAGCCCAGCGTCACCACCCCCGTGTCCCCAGGTCGTGCCCCACCCCTGCCCCCCTCCCCCTTTGTCGAGACACGGAGGATGAGAATTTCCCCACCATCCACCCCAAGAGTTCCCCCGAGGCCATTTCCTCTCGTGCTTTCCCTTGGCAGCAGAGCCCCACCCCTGCTGGCTGCCCCCTCCTGTCAGGGACTTGGAGAGAGCCAGGTCCCCCCTGAGCCTCCTTTCCTCCAGGCTCAGCGCCCTCAGATCCCTCAGCTGCCCCTCAGAAGTCCTCCAGAGCCTTCCCCAGCTCCAATCCCATCTCTGGACGTGCTCCAACCCCTCCATGTCTTTCTTGAAGTTTGAAGCCCAATCGCTGCCCTGTCGCAGCAGGTGCCAAAACCCCAGGGAGACTCCTTGGAAATGGGGGTAGAGAGGAGCCCTTCAAAGGGAAACGTGTGCAAAACTGCTGCCAATGGCCGAGCGGGTTTGGTGTGGCTGCGGGAGCAAGAGATGCTCCGGGACTCCGCCTCGGCCCCGGAGCGGAGCGGCCCGTGCTGCCCCGGGGCGCGCGGGGCTCGGCCGTGGGGCGCGCGGGGGGGAACGGACACACGGGCACCGGACACACGGACACGCGGACAAACGCTCCCAGCGCTTCAGCGGCAGCAGCGGCAGCAGCGGCAGCAGCGGCAGCAGCGCAAAAGCAGCGAGTCTACGAACCCTCTGCGTCCCTTCTCCTGCTCCTCCTCTCCCTCTCCCAGTGTCTCGCACCCTCTCCCGCTCTCCCTTTGGTTCCCCAACCCCCCCTCCCGCGGCCTCCCTCTCCCCAGGCCCGGCCGGGCCATGCCCCCGGCCCGCCCCCGGCCCCGGGCGGGGCTGCCCCCTCCCCGCCCCCGGGCGTCCCGCCGCGGTCCCGCCTCCGCCCGGCTCTCGCCGTCCTGGCTGTGGCGCTGCTGGGCGGGCATCAGTGCCTGGCTCCTGGGCACCATCGCCAGCCCCTGGCTCCGGCTGGCCCGACCCCGGCCCCGGCCCCGGTCCCGGCCTCGGCTCCTCCCGGGGCCCGCCGGGGACACAGGCGGCGCGGCCGCTCCCGCCGCCTCCGCAGCGTCTTCCCCGCTCCGAGCTCCGCCGCTCTTGAGCGCGGCCGCCGGCCCCGAGCCGCCGGTGGCCCCTCCAAAAGAGCCCCCATGTGGGGATGGCCGGCCCGGGGCGGTTGAGCGGCGCTCGGGGGCCGTTCCTGGCCCCGGGCCGAGCGCTGACGGCCGCGTCTCGCGGGCACGGAAGGCGCAGCAGGGCCTGAAGGAGCGCTACCGGCTGGGTTCGCTGCTGGGGCGCGGCGGCTTCGGCAGCGTCTTCGCGGCCACGCGGCTCTCGGACGGCGCCCCGGTGAGTGGCGGGGCCGGCGGCGGGCGCAGGAGGCGGGGGGCAAAGGAGGAGGAGAAGGAGCATGGGGCTGGGCACGGCGGGCGGCGAGCTCAGCCCGCTGCTCCCCTTGCCTTGCAGGTGGCCATCAAACGGGTGCCGCGGAACCGCATCGGCCATTGGGGCGAGCTGGTGAGTGAGCGAGGGGCAGCGGGAGAAGCCGGGGCGCGACGGGCGGGGATGAGCCGAGGCCCGGCAGGGTGGAAGCCGCCAGAACGCCTCGAGGGAGAGCGGCCGTGGGGCCAGCGGAGCGCGCAGAGCGTCCCCGGCTGGCTGAGGGCTTCCCGAGCCCCGGCACGGCATCAGCCCCGCTGACGGCATCGTGCTCCTCCCGCAGCCCGACGGCACCCGAGCACCACTGGAGATCGTGCTGCTGGACAAGGTGTCCGCTGGCTTCCCTGGCATCGTCCAGCTCCACGAGTGGCTGGAGCTCCCCAACAACGTGCTGATGGTGCTGGAGCGCCCGGAGCGGTGTCAGGACCTCCTTCGCTTCATTCGGGCACGGGGCTTCCTGTGCGAGGAGGTGGCGCGGCACCTGTTCCGCCAGGTGCTGGAGGCCGTGCGGCACTGCACCAGCTGCGGGGTCCTGCACCGGGACATCAAACCGGAGAACATCCTGGTTGACCTGGCCACCGGGCAGGCCAAACTCATCGACTTTGGCTGTGGCACCTACCTGCAAGCCGCAGCCTACACCAGCTTTGCAGGTGAGCTCACGCAGGGGGAGGCTCCTGGTAGCGGCATCTCACAGCCCAACATCTCACGGCCCAACATCTCATGGCCCAACATCTCACAGCCCAAGCCAGCTGTGGCAGGGGGGATTCTCCCTTTTGCTGCCAGTCATGGCAGCTGGAGTCTTCAGCTGAGCTGCTTTTGAGCGGTGCTGGCTGAGGGGCCATCTTCCAGCCCTGCTGGCAGCCTTCGCCAGCCACTCTGCCCAGGACTGGCTCTGGGGCTGGGGCAGCCAGCGCCACAGAAACACCCGTGGGTGGGGGTAGCAGAGAGGGGGGGCCAGAACCTGTGCTCCAGCCCGTTTGGTGTGCAGGCGAGACAGGGCTCGGACTGCTCTGCTGCCCGTGGTTGCCTTGGCTTAAGAATGGTTTCTGGGGCAGTGCAGGCAGGGAGGATGAAAGCATGGTTTTTCCCCAGCACCAAGTGGGTTTTTCCTTTGCATGGAATGCTCGGGCCTTGCCAGGGCTTCCGCTGCCCTCTTGCAACACCAGCGGCGTCTTTTCCAACCCCCAGTTTGTACACAAGTCCCAGGTGCTGGCCAGAGGGCAGCGGGTCACGCCGCGTGCCGCTGCTGCGGCCCCCGCATGCCCAGGGAAGCTGGGGCGAGGGTCTGGGAGCAGGCAGCGTCCCCCTGAAGAACTCCATCTCTATTCCATAGGAACACCGTCCTACAGCCCCCCGGAATGGACCCAGTTCGGCTGGTACTACGGCAAGGCAGCGACCGTCTGGTCCCTGGGCATCGTGCTGCACCAGATGGTCTGCGGGGAGCACCCTTTCAGGAGGGGCTGGAACAGCACCTGGGGCCGGCTCTCGCTCCCACGACGGCTCTCTCCAGGTGGATCCTCGTCTCAGCAGCACGGGGGAATAGCAGTGCTGGGAGACAGCAGCGGGCTCAGGAGCATCCCACACTGGCAGCTGCTGAGCAGGTGGCAATGTCCTGCTCTCCTGCTCTCCTCCAAAAGAAAGAATTGATGGCAAAGTTTAGGCACAGCCCTGAGCACACGCAGCACGGCCTGGCCATGGCAAGAGTGGGGCAAAGCGGACAGAAGCCTTCTGCAACTGACTGGTGCTTTCTGCTTTCACTCCGCAGAGTGCCAGGATCTCATCCGACGGTGTTTATCCGTGCTGTCCTCGGAAAGGCCCTCATTAGAAGACCTATCCTGTGATCCTTGGATGCAGGATATTCGCGTGCCATAGGAGAAGGGAGAGAGCCACACGCACGCTTTGACCCAGGGAGCCGGTAAGTTCCAGCTGCACACGCGCCTTGGCAAGAAGCAGCAAAGAAAGGCAGAGATTTTGTCCTGCCTGAATCGCTGCGCAGGGCTCCTCAGCTGGGCACGCACAGCCCTGCTGCTGGAGCTGAGCTGCTCTTCCCAGCACTGGTGGCCCCCACGCCAGCTGCTTTTGCTTGTCCTTCTTCAGCGACAGCCGGGGCCCTGGGCAGAGCACTGACAGCCTGCTCCAGCCCCAGGGAAGAAGGAGCCCCTGGAGAAGCTGTGCCAGGTGCGGCTGCTGCTGCTGGAGACATGGAGGGTGACATCAAGGATGACAAGCTCTTCCTCCACCTGGCAAGCTGAAGATCAGATGGACTTCAATTGTGGCACCTTCTCCAAAGCCAGGCTCCACAGCGAATTTGCAGATGAGTCCACACGCAGGGGGATGCTCCCAGATTTGTGCATTGCACAGCCTGGCCGGGAAGCAAAGGTTCCCCCCTTTGCTGGGGCGGATGCAACCAATTCTTCAGTCGGCTGCCAAGCTGCTTTTTGCCAGGGCTGGGGGGATGGGCTGGGCTGGTTTTGAACTGGGAGTCTGCTCCTGGCCCTGCCAACAGCCCCCAGCACCCACCGTGGCCCGCCCTGGGGCTGGGGCTGGGGCAGCCAGCTCGACACAAACAAAGCCCCATGGTGGGAGCAGAGGTTGGACACCAGAAGCTGTGCATGGGCTGCTTCGCTCTGCAGGCAAGGAAGGGCTTGGGCTGCTCCACTGCCCTTGTTGGCTTTGGGCTCAGCATGACTTTTGGGGGCAGTGCAGGGGGAAGGCAGAAAGCGTGGGCTGCCCTGGCCCGTGGGTGGGTTTTTCCCTCGCATGGCGGGCTTGGGCCTTCCTCAAGGCCCCAGCAGAGGGAAGATTTTTTACCTTTTTCCTTGTTTTCCCTTTTTGTCTGTAATCTCTTTTCATTGATTTATGGTTTGTTTTTCCAAAGGAAGCGTTCTAGGTGCTGTCTGGTCCGGATGGCGAAGTGCTTGGGAGCAGCTGTGGCGTGGATGGGATGTGCCCTTGGAGAAGGGCTGAGGACACCGTTTGGGAGCAGCTTTTCTTCTGGCGGCGGGAGGCGTGAGGTGGGTGCCCGTCCTCTTGGCACGGCTGGGATAAGGGCTTTTGGGAGACGGCAGCGAGCGCAGCGGCATCCTGCTCTGGGCAGCTGCTGAGGAGGTGGCTGTGCCACGGCCGGCTGCAGGCTGGGCACGTGTCCTGCCCTCCTGCTCTCCTGCCAGAGGCAGCAATGCTGGGCAGCTTTGGGCAGCGCTCTGAGCACAGCCAGCACGGCCTGGGCACCGCGGGCGGCTGGGACAAGGGGGACGGGAGCCTTCAGCTGACGGGCGCTTTCTGCTTTCTCTCCTTGCAGCCGGGCTCTGGGGATGCTGAGGCTGCTCTGGGCTCCGCCAGGGCTCTGCTGCGGCTCAGCCCCGGGGCCACGAGAAGCCAAAGAAGAAACGCCGTGACCTGCAGCAGAGACGTCCTTGAGCAGCTCGGCAGTGCAGCTCAAGTTTGCAGAGCGTGCACCTCCAGGGGAAAATATGACACCCCCCCAATAACAAACTTGTTCAGTAACTTCTGAAATGAAATCAGTCTGGGATGACCCCCAATGCCATTTTTCAGCTTGCTCAAGCTGAAGCTCAGCCTTTCTCTGAACAGTTTTCTCCCCCACCTGCCTTTTGCTCCACAAGTGCTCCCTCTTTCCCCCAGTGAGTTCCCAGCTCACCGCAGTCCCCATTGCACTGTAGCCTTCCTTGATGCCCCTGGCCACGAGGAAGAGTGAGCCCCAGGTTTAGGGACTCATGTTGTCACTGGCTGAAGAACAGCAATGTCTCAGAGCTCTGGTGAGATTTGGGGGTCATTCAGAGCTGCTCTCCAGGCCTCAGCTCTGCTTACTGCTGGGTTCCCACTCCCTTTTCCTCATTCTTCACAGAGCAGGATGAGCTCTGGGAATGCCCTTGACCCACGCCCCTCTTCCTGGCCCAGCCACCCAGCCCAGTTAGGCTTAAGCTGGAGCTTCTCTGTCTCCTCTGGCACCCCAGTGCAGTCCCCAGAGCGCAGCACACAGCAGTGCAGGCCACACCTGGAGCAGCTCCCTGCAGCCATGGCCTGGCTCTTTGTGGCAACCAAATGCTCCCTGTGTGCAGCTGTCCCTGGAGGATGGCCCCAGGGCAGAGGCCAGCCGGGCTCCCACTGCATCCCCTGGAGCCTGGGGCAGACAGCGCTGGCAGAGCTGAGGTTCATGGTGAGCACCCAGAGCTGTGGCTCGCAGTCGCTGTTTGCCAGCGTTGTGATCTCATCTCCTGCAACCTGTGGGGAAAACGAGCTGTGCAGCCAGGCCAGCGCTGCCCCTCTGGGCAGGGACGAGGCTGAAGGCCTTTCCTGATGCCGAGGAGGCGGCATTAAGCCTTAGCGGGGCCTGGCAGCTGTGGAGCCGGATCTCGCCCGCTGTCCGGGACTCGCTGCCCACCAACCGCCCCCACCCGCCGCGCTCCGTTCTGCAGGGACAGAAGGCTCTGGCTGTGCGAGGGTTTCCATCACGTCTGTGTACCCGTGGCTGTGGAACGCACATGGAGAGGGAAAGTGTCAGCCATGGTGCTGGCACACTCCTTCCTTTCCATACAGGACACGTCCCTGCGCACCCCCTGTGTGGATCTATTCAAAGGAGAGGCGTGGATAGAGATTTCCCACAGAGCTCTGACTCTGGCGGAACTCACCTTGTCAGCCAGCAGCCAGGGCATTTGTTTCCCAGCTCTGTGTCAGTCGGTGCCCCAGAGCTGAAGGGAGCAGCATTTAGAAGCAGTTTCCAGATTTCCAGGCAGGCAGTGGAGCTGACAAGCATCCGTGCAACCTGTCGTGTTCATTGGGAGGGGCTGCTGCTTCTTTGGGAATACGGCACAATGGAGACACGAGACTTGGAAAAATCCCAGCTTTCTGTGGATTTGTGCAGGAGGGGGAGCAGCAGAAACACTTTGTGTCTGCTTGTGGGGACACAAGGTCCAAGGAGCGGGGCTGGCAGAGGGTGACCTGGGCCGCTGGCAGCTCAAGTCCCGTGTGTTGGGTCTGCCTGAGGGAAAGTTCACGGGCCTTCCAGGGCTGTGCTTTGCATTGGTAGCTGGACGGGTGCTGGTAACAGAGCGGTGTTCTGGCTACTGCCCAGCAGCGCTGTCCCTCTGCCATTCCTTTCCCCATCAGAGGGGATGGGAGTGGGCAGGATCCTGGCAGGGGACACAGCCAGGCCAGCGGACCCAAATCAGCCAAGGGGATGTTCCAACCATATGACTCCAGCTCAGATGTATAAAGCAAAGGGAGAGAGGAGGAAGGGCACCTTTTCCCCCAGAAGCTGAAGTTTCCCTGATTGTTCCAGTTCCAAACTCTTGACCCTTTTTGGAGGCATAACGTTCTCACCCCGTAGTCTTCCAATCAACCCCCAGCTGTAGACTTTTAGAGCAGTCAAATTAATCAAGTTCACATTTTCTAGATATTGCTGTGTCATTTCCTTGATATCCATGTGAGAGGGGACACAGTGATGGATGGGTTTGCATGGGAGCTGCAGAGCCCGGAATGGAGAGCCTGAGTGTCCCAGCAGGATTTGCAGGAGTGTGGAGGGCAGCTGGAAAGAAGATGGTGGGCAATATTCTCCTGCCTCCATCTTCCAAGGAAGCTTTGATTCAATCCCTGTCTGCATTGTGCCATGGGGCCTCCAGAGGCCCAGGGAGGTGTCTGGGTGGCCCCAGAAGGCGCTTGCAGAACCCTGGGGCAGCAGGGAAGGGGCAGGAGCATCCCTGTGGTGCTGGGAGAGACACCCAGAGGGGGCCACCCCTGGGGCCCAGGCAAGAGCTGCATTCAGGCAGCCAAATTCATGCAGGGTCTGCCCGGGCGCCGCCAAGGACCAGTCCAGTGAGCTCCTGTCCTCTTTCACCTCTTTGTATTTTCTTTGTATTTCTTTGTATTTATTTCTTTGTATTTATCCTTATTATTATCTTTGTATTTGTTGACCCTCAAAATGCCATTAGAAATCATTTTCCCTCAAAATAAATACTGACTTATTTTAGTGTGCTGCTTTGGACAAATTTGCAGGAAAATATCCTCTGACAGAAGGCAGGTTACACCCAGCCCTCTCCCACCAGGTCTGGCAAAAAAATATTTTTCTCTGAGGAAAGTGAAAGAGAAAAAGAACCTATTTATTTAACAAACACACAGGAAAAGGATAATAATGCTGAATACTAAAAGCTCTCACTGTGGAGAGAAACCTGGGAAGATTTCAGAGTCCTTCTGTAGGTGTGCTCTCTCTCCTCCTCCTTGGAGCTGGGTTGGTGTCCTCCAGGGCCTCGGTGGAAAATTTTCCCGCTGTGTTCTGATGTTGAAACAGTCCAGAAGAGAAGAAGGGAAAAAGCCCAAGTCCCAGGAAAACAAACTTCAACTCTCCGTCTCCCTCTGGAGAAAAGGAGCCGAAAGCGCGCTGGAAAGCAAGCAGGGCGCTCCCTCCGCTCTTCTCGCTGCCGCAGCAGAACGCAGAGGAGTGTGTGTCTGTGTCCTTGAACAACCGCTTTGAAAAGTTCGCTCGGTGTTTTCTCTCTCCCCCGTCGGGCTCAGTTTAAAGGCACAGAAAGGCACAGGATTGATTTCTGGGCAGAGAGCAGCGATAGGGGTTACACATCATAAAGTCACCCCCAGACAGGAATGTACGCAGTTGGAGAGCTCTACAGTCCTGTGTCTTTAGTTCCAAGGGTATGGAAGTGTCGATGGGTCCTTTGGTAATCGCACAGTTCTGGATCGGTTCCCGCCGTGTGGAGCCATTTTTATACAGAAGTCAGTGTATTCACACAGCACAGATTGTTGTGTTTTCCTGTGTATCAGTTTCTGTGTAAACCTGCATCCCGTTGTACAGTTTTATCGATGTATGAATTTCTGTGTAAAGCTGCGTGGCCTTGTCGAGTTTGGTTCAGGCTCTGTGGGTGTTGAGAGAGTGCGATGGATGTTTGGCTTTCTCTCCAGACGTGTATCTGTACAGGTACCACCGTGTGACCCATCAGACATTTAACTGTGTGAACCAAAAGGGATCTTTGTATCTTTCCATATGGAGAGCAGAGATGGAACAATCTGCAGGAAGCTCGTAACAGAATGTTGGGGTTTTGGGAGTTCTCCTGGGGTTTTTTTTCTGTTAAAGGAATTTTGCCCATACATGTTGCCACGGGGACAAATTACTGGGTGCTTAAGAAAAACAACAGACCTGGCCATAGATGGAGGGGTGCATCTTGCTACTCTTTTTTTCACCTGGCTGTGTGGGCAGTCAGTCCCTGGTGTTTTGGAGGACGGAGAGAGAGGCTGCTTCTCCGGCTGCTTTCCTTCTACCGGAGAGACCCCGGGATTCCCAAGCCCGCCTTCCCTGCCCCACTGGGAGCCAGGCTGCGGCCGCCCTGCCCCTGCCATTGCTTCAAGCCTTCACTGCTCTGTAGCCCCGCTCTCCCTGCCTGCTGAGACCTCCGCGGGTTCCCACCGCAGCTCCGGAACTTTGATACATCTTGTCTGCCACCCGGGATTTGTGCTCATCCCTGCTGTTCCAGCCTGCCATTCCAGCCTGCTGTTCCCAAGGTTCCAGCCGGACACCGGGATCGGCTGTCCAGGGGGTTTTTGAAATCTTTGTTCCATCCCTTCCCCGGGATCCCAGGCCACCAGTGCCGCGTGCTCCCCGAGCTCGCTCCGGAGCGCCCCCTGCAGCCGCGGGGGAACCATCGCACCTGCCCTGCTCACCGGGAGCCGCCAGCGCCCCTGCCGGCTGCGAGCGGAACTGCACCCGAGGGGAAAGGGCCTGACAGCCGAGAAGGCTGGGACTGGGTTTGTGATTGTTTGCTGTTACTGCCATAGTTATTGTTGTTTGTTTGACTGGTTATACACATATAGATATATAATAGTAAAGAACTGTTATTCCTATTTCCCACATCTTTGCCAGAAAGCCCCTTGATTTCCAAATTATAATAACTCAGAGGGAAGGGGGTTGCATCTGCCATTCCGAGGGAGGCTTCTGCCTTCCTTAACAGACACCTGTCTTTCAAACCGAGACAGATCTTGGCGTCCAACATGCTGCCTGAGGGCATTAAGAGAAAGGGGTGAAAAAGGAATAACAGTTCCTGGGTAACTTAATTTTGTGTGCTGGATATAGGAACCTTGTTAGGTAGCACTATGTGGTCTAGTTTACCCTGGTTCAGGTGGCAGGTGGTCGTTCTTCCCCTTTGCAGCTCCTTACCTAAACATGGGTCCTCTGACTAAGGCTACCATTGCTGTTACCCAGTTTGCCCTAAGGGTTGAGAAGGTGAGGGATTCATGGGCTTTTAACTTCCTCTGGAATGTGGGCACATGGATAAAGGGCTATCACACACTGAGTGCATGTTTTTGGGGTTGTGTTAAAAATGGTACCTTCTGTGAGGAAATGACAACAGGGGAAGTTTTTCCCCAACCCCTCAACCAGTTCTTTGGGCCCACCCCACCAATTTTCGAAGGGTTTAGATTTCCTCTGGGTACTAACCAACTGGTGCTGATAGGCCTACTCTATTTAGCCCTCAGAGGTAAGTTGAGATTTGCTTGGATAACTACCCAGACACTGGCCTCAGAGACTAGAGATCCTACCTCAGAACCTGATCCTGCCCCAGAACCTGACACAGCCCCAGACACTAGAGATCCAGCCCCACAGCCTGACCCAGCCCCACAGCCTCATACTGCCCAACAGCCCACCTCAGAAATGGACTACCCAAACTGGGTGAGGGTACTGGTGAAGGGGATGCAGGAGATGTGCCAGGAAATATGCCAGATGCTAACGGAATACTCCTCCAGGCTCCAGCTGAATCACAAGGACAATCACAGCCAGCAGCAGTCGCCCCTGTGCAGAGGAGGAAGTAGAAGACCAAATCAGTACAACCAGTTAATGATGATGGGGAACCAGGGCCCTCACAAGCAGCAGGAGAGCCAGAGCCAGAAATCATCAGTGAGTCCCTGTCGTATGATAGTCTCTGTAATATGTGAAAAGACATTGTGCGAAGGGAGGGTGAGCCTTATACAACCTGGCTGCTTCAGGTTTGGGACCTTATGGGCACAGGTGTGCAGCTGGATAGTGGTGAGGCAAGGTATCTGGGATCGCTGACCCAGGACCCAGGCATGGACCAGGTATTTGTGAGGGAGCCAGAACCCCTTTCTCTCTGGGAGCGGCTCTTAATGAGCGTGAGAGAAGGGTTCATTCACAAAGACAGAATGCAGCAGTACAATCATAGAATGCAGTGGAAGACACTCGAGGAAGGGATCCAACAGCTAAGAGAGGTGGCAGTATTAGAGGTACTCTTTGGGAGGGATGGACAGCATGGTAATGACCCCGATAAGGTCAGGTGCACAGGACAGATGATGTGGAACCTGGCAAAGCTAGGGCCACCACAATACACCACCTTCATTGCAACGATTGATGCTGACAATAACTGAGAAACAGTGGGCTCTGTTGCCAACAAGCACAGGAATTATGACAGTATGGTCAATGGTCCGCTGAAAGCTCATGTCTCTGCTGTGGTCCAGGACCTCAAAGAGGAGATGAAGGAGATGAGGAAGGAAATGAGGGAGAAGATGAGGAAGGAAATGAGGGAGGAGATGAGGGAGGAGATGAGGAAGGTCAGTGTGGCACCAGTGCGAGTCACAGGCCCCCAGGTCAGAGCCCCCAAGTCCCCCAGCTAGAGAGAGAGGGTACACCCCACGAGCTGAGCTGTGGTTTTTCTGTGCGTGCATGGGGAAGACATGAGAAAGTGGGATGGGAAACCCACTTCTGTCCTGTCAGTGCAGGTGCGTGAACTCAAGGAGGGAGGCACTAACCAAGGGGATTCTGCTAAGGTGAAAGTAGCCTCAGCCTCCCGTGACTGAGCTGCCAGGTATTACAGAAGGGAGGATGATATGTTGGATCCCCTTGAAGGGACCTCTAGCATGTATGCCCAGGGAAAGAATGATAACCAGGTCTAGAGGGGCCCTGCCTCTAGCGAGGAGGCGGTACGGGAAAGCCGCGTTTTCTGGATGGTGTGGATCGTCATGGCCTGGCACATCAGAGGAACAAAAATATGATGCATTGGTTGATACTGGAGCACAGTGTACTTTAATGCCATCGGGACATGTGGGGGAAGAACCTGTATCCATCGCTGGGGTGACCAGGAGATCCCACGATTTGATGTTGTTGGAAGCTGAGGTGAGCCTGACTGGGAAGGAGTGGCAAAAGCATCCGATTGTGACTAGGCCAGAGGCCCCGTGTATTCTGAGCATACGCATCCTCCAGAATGGGTATTACAAAGACCCAAAAGGACTCAGGTGGGCATTTGGGATTGCTGCTGTGGAGGCGGAGGGCATTAGGCAATTGAACCCCCTGCCTGGACTATCAGAAAATCCCTCTGCAGTTCGTCTCCTGAAAGTGGAAGAGCAACGAGTGCAAACTGCCACCTCGACAGTGCACCGCCGGCGGTATCGGACAAATCGAGATGCTGTGATCCCCATCCACAAGATTATCTGCATGCTGGAGAGCCAAGGGGTGGTCAGCACGACCCACTCACCCTTCAACAGCCCCATCTGGCCCGTGCGCAAGTCTGACGGGGAATGGAGATTGTGGACTATCGTGCCTTGAATGAAGTGACTCCACCACTGAGCGCTGCTGTGCTGGACATTTTGGAGCTTCAGTACGAGCTGGAGTCCAAAGCAGCGAAGTGGTATGCCACTATTGACATTGCTAATGCTTTTTTCTCCATTCCTCTGGCAGCAGAGTGCAGGCCTCAGTTTGCCTTCACCTGGAGGGGCGTGCAGTACACCTGGAACCGACTGCCCCAGGGCTGGAAGCACAGTCCCACCATCTGCCATGGACTGATCCAGGCTGCACTGGAAGAGGGTGAGGCCCCAGAACATCTGCAGTACATTGATGACATCATTGTGTGGGGGAACATGGCATCGGAGTTATTTGAGAAAGAGAGAAACAATCATCCAAATTCTCCTGGAAGCCAGTTTCTCCATCAAGAAGAGCAAAGTCAAGGGACCAGCCCGAGAGATCCAGTTCCTGGGAGTAAAGTGGCAAGATGGACGGCATCAGATTCCCACCGAGGTCATCAATAAGATCACTGCAATGTCTCCACCAACCAACAAGAAGGAAACACAAGCTTTCCTAGGTGCCATAGGCTTTTGGAGAATGCACATTCCCGAGTACAGCCAGATTGTGAGCCCTCTCTACCTGGTTACCCGAAAGAAGAACGATTTCCACTGGGGCCCTGAACAGCAGCAAGCCTTTGCCCAGATCAAGCAGGAAATTGCTCACGCCGTAGCCCTTGGCCCAGTCAGGACAGGACCAGAGGTGAAGAACGTGCTCTACTCTGCAGCCGGGAACAATGGTCTGTCCTGGAGCCTCTGACAGAAGGTGCCTGGTGAGACTCGGGGCTGACCACTGGGATTCTGGAGCTGAAGGTACAGAGGGTCTGAAGCCAACTACACTCCCACAGAGAAAGAGATCTTGGCAGCTTATGAAGGAGTCCAAGCTGCCTCAGAAGTAATCGGCACAGAGGCACAGCTCCTCCTGGCACCCTGACTACCGGTGCTGGGGTGGATGTTCAAAGGAAAGGTTCCTTCCACGCATCACGCCACCGACTCTACTTGGAGCAAATGGATCGCCTTCATCATGCAGCGCGCCCGAATTGGAAACCCGAATCGCCCTGGGATCTTGGAAATAATTACGAATTGGCCGGAAGGTGAGACTTTTGGATTATCTTCTGAAGAAGAAGAGGAGCAGGTGACGCGTGCCGAAGCAGCCCCACCATATAATGAGCTACAGAGAGTGAAAGACAATATGCCCTTTTCACTGATGGTTCCTGCCGAATTGTAGGCGCTAGCCGGAAAAGGAAGCCGCTGTATGGAGCCCCACATGACAAGTTGAACAGGCTACTGAAGGAGAAGATGGATCGAGTCAATTTGCCAAATTCAAAGCTGTCCAGTTAGGTCCTGACATTGCTGAAAGAGAGAAGTGGCCAAAGCTCTACCTCTACACTGATTCATGGATGGTAGCCAATGCTCTGTGGGGTTGGCTGGAAAGGTGGAAGAAGGCAAACTGGCAGCACAGAGGAAAACCAATCTGGGCTGCTGAGGAGTGGAAAGGCATTGCCACTCGGGTAGAGAAGCTATCTGTGAAAGTCCGTCATGTAGACGCTCACGTCCCCAAGAGCCGGGCTAACGAAGAACATCGTAACAACAAACAGGTAGATCAGGCTGCGAAAATAGAGGTGTCCCAGATAGACTTGGATTGGCAACATAAAGGGGAGTTGTTCCTAGCTCAATGGGCCCATGATGCCTCAGGCCATCAGGGCAGAGATGCCACCTATAAGTGGGCACGAGATCTGAGGGGTGGATCTAACCATGGACAGTATCTCCCAGGTTATCCATGATTGTGAGACATGTGCTGCGATCAAGCAGGCCAAGCAGGTGAAGCCCCTGTGCTATGGTGGGCAATGGTCCAAATACAAGTGTTGGGGAAGATGAAACTGGAAAGCCTTATAAATATGATTGCCTGACAAAAGATTTTGGGAATATGAAAACTATAAGCGACATCGAAATGAAAGCCACCTTTGAGATACCAAGCCTTAGTTACTGAACAACTGGAAAACAATGGTCTGGCCGACTGAAGGTAATCCCCTCTTGATTGAACAATACCCTCTGCTTGCAGACAGGTCCAAGGGTCAGAGCAGACCCTACTAGCTCAGCAGAAGGGGTCCAAAGAGTAGTTTTTAGGAGTTAAAATGTGACATTCTATGGTAATGTAATAACTCTTATAGGCTGTATGTAAATGCTATAGGATTTGTACCTTGTACTAGATTGGCTAGTGAGAATTAGAATATTCAGTACAGAAGATGATTTATTGTATTGTAACGGGGACGTCGGTCTCTTTTTACTCTCTCTCTCTCTCTCTCTCTCTTTTACTTACTTACTCTGCTCTCACCCTGGGCCTGCTCCGAGCTGCGGCTGGCAGCTCCAAGAAGTGCCCCTGTACCCACGCCCTTTGCAATAAATCACATGTTCCAGGATCTGACTTCAGAGATCTCTCGTCTCCGTCCGTCCCGACTGTCCAACCGCCCCAAGATCCTACAAGAAGTATGGGGAGGCCTGGCAGATTGATTACATCACACTGCCTCAAACCCACCAAGGCAAGCGCTATGTGCTCACAATGGTAGAAGCTACCACAGGATGGCTGGAGACCTACCCTGTGCAGCACGCTACTGCCCAGAACACCATCCTGGGCCTTGAAAAGCAAGTCCTTTGGAGGCATGGTACCCCTGAGAAAATCGAGTCTGATAATGAGACTCATTTCAAGAGCAGCCTTATAAACACCTGGGCTAGAGAACATGGCATTGAGTGGGTGAACCACATCCCTTACCATGCACCAGCAGCTGGGTGGGTTGAGCGGTGTAATGGACTGCGTAAAACAGCCTTGAAGGCACTGGGTGGGGGGACTTTCAAAAACTGGGAGGTGCATTTAGCAAGAGCCACCTGGTTAGTTAACACCCGAGGCTCCACCAGCCGAGCAGGCCCTGCCCAATCTGAACCCCTACAAACAACAGATGGGGATAAGGTTCCAGTGGTGCACATGAGAGGTATGCTTGGAAAACCTGTTCGGGTTAGTTCTGCCTCGAGCAAAGAGAAACCCATCTGTGGGGTTGTCTTCGCTCAGGAACCAGGTTGCACCTTGTGGGTGATGCAAAAGGATGGAGAGACCCGATGCATACCTCAAGGGGACCTTGGTTTAGGGTGAACTACCCATGGCTCTGTACTTGAATCACTATCAGCATGTATATACGTATATAATTTGGGTGATGCATGTATGTGTATGGTTAAAAGGGTTCAGTTTCATGTACCATGTTAGTATGGGAAAAATGTGGGGTGGATAATGTTGGGGTTTTAGGAGTTCTCGTCCTATTTTCTTTTTCTCTTAAAGGAATTTTCCCCATAGATGTTGCCAGGGGGACAAATTACTGGGGGCTTAAGGAAAACAAAGGACCTGGCCATAGGAGGAGGTGTGCATCTCTTCCACCTAAGTTTGTGGGCAGTCAGTTCCCGGCGTTTGGACATAGAGAGAAAGAGGCTGCTTCTTCAGCTGCTTTCCTTCTACCAGAGAGACCCTGGGATCCCAAGCCCACCTTCCCTGCCCTGCTGGGAGCCAGGCTGTGGCTGCCCGCCCCTGCCGTTGCTTCGAGCCTTTGCTACTCTATAGCCCCGCTCGCCCTGCCTGCCGAGACCTCCGGGGGTTCCCACTGCAGCTCCGGAGCTCAATACATCTCGTCTGACACTTGGGATTTGTGCTCATCCCTGCTGTTCCAGCCTGCTGTTCCTGAGGGTCCAGCTGGACACCGGGATTGGCTGCCCAGGGGGTTTTTGAAACCTTTGTTCCATCTCTTCCCGGGATCCCAGGCCACCAGTGCCGTGTGCTCCCTGAGCTCGCTCCGGAGCTCCCCCTGCAGCCGCGGGGGAACCATCGCACCTGCCCTGCTCACCGGGAGCCGCCAGCGCCCCTGCCGGCTGCGAGCGGAACTGCACCCGAGGGGAAAGGGCCTGACAGCCGAGAAGGCTGGGACTGGGTTTGTGATTGTTTGCTGTTACTGCCATAGTTATTCCCGTTTGTTTGACTGGTTATATACATAAAAATACATAATAGTAAAGAACTGTTATTCCTGTTCCTCATACGTTTACCTATAAAGCTCCTTAATTTCAAAATTATAATAATGCAGTGGGAAGGGGGTTGCAATTTTTTTTTCTTCCATTTCAGGAGAGACTCCTGCCTTCCTCGGCAGACATCTGTCTTTCAAACCAAGACACTGGGAGCAACTGGGACCACAGTGGGGGCAAATACAATCATACAGGGAGTGACTGGATTCATACTGGAAATGACTGGAGCCACACTGGACACTTACTGAGAGTGAAAGCAACCATCCTGGGTGTGACTGGGAGCCACTGGGACCACAGTGCGGGAAACTGGGATCTTATTGGGAGTTACTGGGACCATACCGAAAACACAGTGGGAGTGACTGTAAGCGACCGGGATGATGCTGGGAGTGACTGGGATCATACTGGGGGTGACTGGGAACCACTGCTGAGGCGGCGGCGGAGCTCGGAGGCGGCCCCAGGGCAGGTGGGAGCCGCGCTCGGTTCTGGCGGGGCTCGGCGCTGGCTGCGGGCGGAGGGGGCGGCAGGGGGCTGGGGCGGGTTCGTTGTGCCGTGTGGGCGCCGTGTTCGCCCTGGCGTGAGGGCACTGCGGGAGCGGCTGCCCGCGCTCTCCTTGCCGCTGATGCCTCGGCAGGAGCCGGTGCCGGAGCAGCGCTGGCTCGTCCCGGCTGCTGTGGGTAGGACAGAGGTGGCTGCTCTGTCCCCGGGACTGTTTCTTGGAAGGTTCAGACTTCCTGATGTGCCCTCCAATATGCACACACCCGTTTTGTTTGTTTTAGTAAAACAAAGCAGTATTAATAACTCCATTGAGTCTTTGTTCTTCTTCTCTAAGTTCAGGAATTTGACATGGCCTTGGCTGAGCAGCAGTTCATGGCAATCAGTAACATTTTCTGGAAGTGATAGTTTCTTTCACTCCTTCCTACCTACAGCTCCCTGGCCCTATCTAAAGCAGATTCACGGGCTTGGTTTGTTTAAGTCACATTCACCTTATTCCTTTCCCCCGTCACTGCCGGAGCTCCTCCCCTGCTTGCGCTCGCAGGTGCCACCGAATGCGTGTCCCGGGATCGCATCTCCCCACCCGCAGCCTCCAGCGCCCGCCCTGTCCCGGGCTGGCCCTGGGCTGGCGACAGCGAGCCCGACAGAAACCAACGCCCGCGGGGCCACCGGCGCCGGGGCTCAGAGCCGTGCAAGGGACGCTTTGGTTTGCAGGGGCAGAAGGGCCTGGGCTCCTCCCCTGCCCCGTTTGACTTGGTTTAGGATTCAGTGTTTTGGCCGACGTGGGAGGGGAAAAAGGCGCGGTTTTTCTCCAGCACTGGGCGGGTTTTGTCCCTCGCATTTGGGCCTTCCCCGGGCCCCCTCTGCCCTCTTGCAGAACCAGTGGCATTTCCCACCCCACGCGGTTTGTAAACAAGAGTCGGCTGCAGTTGAGAAGGCTCCAGGCGCCTCCTTCCAGGCTGACTCTGCCGATGCTGAGGCTGCTCTGGGCTCTGCCGGGGCTCTGCTGGGGCTCAGCTCTGGGCAAGGCTGGGCCCGTTCTCCCCTCGCATTGCTCCGGGCAGCTGAGTCACGGGGGGACAAGGAAGGGACACATCAAGGGACTTGAGGTTTAACAGAGTTTTTATTCAAAAAACTGCCATAACTACCAGGCTGTCCTAACCACCATAACTAACTAGCAGTGCTAACTACCGTAACTAACCACTTGTCCTAACTACTATAACAAAAAGCTGGCCCCAGGTGATTCACATCCTCCGCTGCTCCTTCAATTGCTTTGCTGCAGCGATCAGAGGGCTCAGGCTGGAGAGAGGCTTGGCTGATGATAAAAATGGGTGCTGCCCAAAGGATGAAAAAGAAAGAAATCAACTGTTACTTTCCCAAGTCAAGTTCTTCATAGGCTCTGTTGCATCAGGACAAAGGGGAATGGTTTGAAACTCAGGAGAGGGAAGCAGGCTCAGATTAGATCTGAGGCAGAAGTTTTTTATCAGAAGAGTGGGGAAACACTGGCAGAGGGTGCCCAGAGATGTGGGAGGTGCCTCCTCCCTGGAAACATCCAGGCTCAGGTCAGGCAGGGCTCGGAGCCACCTGATCTGCTTGAAGATGTCCCTGCTCCTTGTGGGGCACCTGGTCCAGATGACCTGCAAAGGACCCTGCCAAGCCAAACCAGGCGAGGATTCTGCTGGCTTTGCATGTGAAAAGCAGCGAGACTGGACACTATTGGAGGGGGGCCCCACGAGAAAACCCCTCCCTCGCGCTGCTGTTTCCCCTGCAGCCGCTTCGCATCCACCTGCAGCAGCTCCTGGGCAGACCAGCGCCGCTCCTCGTCCGGCTCCAGGCTGCACTCCAGGAAGTCCCGCAGCAGAGCCGACAGGCGCCTGGGCTCCTGCAGCTGCGGGGTCCCGTTCTGCCGGATCAGACAGCGAGCCTGCGTGGAAAGCAAACACTTCTGAAAAAGCTCTGCCAGCTTCCTTCACACCCACGAGTGCTCACAGCGACCCCGGTTTCTCAGCCCCAGTCTCCAGGGACACTTTCCTCCCTGGCAGAGATGCTGCTCAGAGCTCATTCTTCTATGCCAACCAAAAAAGCCAAACACAGCTGCAGCCACAGCCATTCCAACATCCACATGGTCTTGCCTTGAGAGCCAATGTCATTGGCTGACTTTGTTAGTTGGAACCTCCATCAGAAATAGCCCATTTTCCTTCTCCAAATACGGACACCAGCTTTACAGGCCATTTGCAAGAGTCACTGTGGTCTGCCTGTGGTATTTCCAAGGATTCTTACATCAAATGCATCCCTGCAGTGCCACTGACACTCAAGTAAATGCATTCAAGATGTTCCATCCCAGAAACTGCCAGGCAAGGAACCTGAGGTTTGGGTTGCTGAAAGCTCAGCCTTGGTGACATGGAGAAAGTAGCTTGGGCGAGGAAAGAAATATGTTAGACTATGGGGATGTTAAACAATCATCTTCATGTTTTGGACAAGTTTCCCAGTGAGAAGAGTCAGGGGGAGTTCATCTCGCAGAACCTCTTTCAGAAACTCCTTCAGAAAACTTGTTGGGTTTGGGTGTGGGGTTTGGGGTTGGTCTGGGTTTTCTGCAAGATAAGGTTAGAGCTGATGCTCTGGCTTCATCTTTTCAGGTCATCCTCACAGACAGAAGAGCTGCAACAACTTAAAACCCAAAGCAAATTCTGGAGACTGCAGAATATTCGTCTGTGCTCAGGCTCGAATCCTCTGGGCATTCCCTTCCCAATGGGCAGAGCCTTCCGGCTGCTCCTCCCAGGGCGGGTCCCTCTGTGCTCACAGGCCTCTGCAAACTCTGGGAAATTTGCCTCTTACCATGGCTGCCGTGTGCTCGAAGTAAGGAGGTTCTCCTTCCACCATCTCGATGGTCACAATGCCCAAGGACCAGATGTCCACCTTGGGGCCATAAGGAGAACTGGTCACAACCTCTGGGGCCATCCAGTGAGCAGTGCCCACCATGGAGCTGCACTGCTCCTGCTCAGGGCTCAGCTGAGCGCAGAGGCCAAAATCAGCTGAGGACAGAAACAAACACTGTCAAAGGCAGCTGGAATGAGGAAACCAAGCACAAAGATTGCCCACTCTCAGTCTGAGAATGCACTGCTGAATCCAGCTGGAAAAGTCCGCAGGGCTGTAGCCAAGGCAAGATGGAAGTGGACCCTTAAAGGAACCCTCAGCTTTCATGCAGTGGCTTTTAGTGATTCCCTTGAAGCTTCAGATTCCAACTCCCGCCCCTCTGCAAGGGCCACACCCAGAGCAAAGCCACTGCTGACACCCTGCTCCTCTCCTGAGCTCTCTGCATGGGGCAGCCGCTCTCAGCTGGCAGCAGGGGCCGGGCACCGCCACCAGCAGCACTTGTGGGGCTCTGGCCGTCACTGGGAAGCAGCCCCACACCCGCAGCCCGGGAGCGCCGTGCCTGACCAGGAACACCCACCCAGCTTGACAGAGCCGTCCGTTGCCAGAAGGATGTTGGAGCTCTTCAGATCTCTGTGGATCACCCGGTTCGAGTGGAGGAAATCCAGGCCCTGCAGACACTGAGAGAGAGCAAGAAACACTAGGGTGGAATTCCATGGCCGGAATACACAATCACACAAGAAAGGACAGTTTAGAATTCTGCCAGCAGCAGCTTTGCTGTGACAGGCCAGGAGTGCAGTGCAGACAAGCTCCAGGCTAATGGTTCAAGGCAAAGCTGAGAACAGCAAATCAAATCAAAAAAGACAGAGAGTCCCACAACAGCAGGAAAGAGGACAAGAGCAGAGTGGAAGTTCAGTGACACTGGCAGGCCGTTCACTTCAGAGGCTCTTTCTTCTGCAGCTCATAAAAACAACACAGAAACAAAGCTCTGAGCATGGAGCCACTCCTGTTCTCAGGCCCTGCTTGGAAGGAGCATTGTGTCCATGGGAAGCACGAGCAGGATCCCTCACCTCCCGACTGACAGCTGCCATCTCTCCTTCAGCCATGCGTGTCTGTCTGACAACGTCCTGCAAAGTTCCTCCATCCATGTATTCCATCACCAGCCAGAGATCTTCATCAACAAGGAAGCTGGAAGAGGCAAACAATGGCATGGAGATGAACGTGCACTGCTCAATTCCCCGATGGAAAAGCCTTGAGTGGAGTTTTGTTTCCAGGTCACTTGTAAATGAGGACAGAATCCGATGCAGAGACATTCCTGCCAGGCTGCACAGTCCTTGGGATCTGCACAGTCTAAAGGAGAAGGAGACGCCTGTGGGAAAGGAGAGGCCTTAGATGGCAAGCAAGTGAAAAATGCAGTTTAGCAACAGCCCAGATCAATGTGGAACCACAACACTTGTCCCCAGCTGGTTCAGCATCTGAACTCAGCAGTTCCACCGTTCCCTCCAGAACAAGGCAACACAACTTCCAGAGTTATCCAGGGCAGGAGGCCGTGCAGGACTTAGGACAAAAGTGGTCAAGTGTTTGGAAAACCTTGCAGAAAGTCCCTTCAGAAACAGGCAAGGCCATTGCAAAATAGGCACATGAGGCATTTCTGGAAACAAGAACCTGGTCTTCCTGGCATCTGCAGCAATGGAAAAGAGTTGGGAAGGAGAAGCCAAGGGAAATAATGTCTGCCAGGGTCTATCAGCACTTATTGTAAGACCCAGAAAACTGGGTCAGCTTGAAGGAAAAACCAAACCAAAGCAACAAAAGCACACGGAGGGAGTGAACTGACAGGCTGTTGTTTTGGGAAGCTACGGCCGGGTGAGGCTTTTTCAAAACAGGCTACAGACTGCGGATGCCAGGAGAGATTAACGCAGGGCCCGTGCACGGGATAAGAGCTGAAGCACTCACCTGTCCAAAGAGCTGACAATGTTGGGGTTCTTCTTGTCCTTCAGGACCAGGATCTCATTCACAGCTCGTTCCCTGTTCTGCCCTCTGAGACTCATTTTCTTTATGGCCACCTGAAAGGACATTGCAGCCCTTGAACTGCAGGAGTCTGGGGCAGGAGGCCGCAGCAAACACGGAGCGAGTCTTTGCGGAGCGACGGAGCCGGGCTGTGCCAAACTGCCTTGGGATGGGACACCCGGGCTCAGCAAGTGACATTCCCACAGCCCATTTCTCTGCTCGCTGCGGGGCCGCTTACAGGACACAGGGCCAGAGACATTTGGCCTTGGAAGCTCTGCAGAAATGGGCCCTCAGCTCTCAGCCTCAAAGCTCTCACAACATTCTCTGCACCTGCAGTCTTCTCAAACCGCCTTAGTTTACCACCACGCTCATTATCATTCAAACACATTTTGCAAGCAGGAAGTAATTCTGGTTCTGTGAAAACAGAGCAAAACAGCCGGGAACCCTTTAGCAATCCTGGGGGATTTGGTCATGATTTCAAACGCAACTGCTCTGTTTGGGATTGCACAACAGAGCAAACACGCACAAACATTGCTCAGATGATCCCTGTCACGGGCTGTCACTGACACCAGACCCAAACACAGCTGCAGGGTTTAGGAGAGAGCTTTGCTCTGCACATCCATCTTCTCATTCCTCTCCCTCTCTCTGGGAACAGCTGCAGTAGGACTAAAACACCAAACTGATCCCAAGAAGGATCACTCCTTAATTAGGTCTTGAGGTATACTTTGAAGATGAAACGCAGGATGGAAAAACTGCTAAACAGTGTTCCTGTCCGAGGCTGGGATGAAGATAAATTAGGCCTCAGCCTCCACCAGCTGATACACTGATGTTTTCAGATATGAAGACCAAGCCAGCGTGTCCTGCTCTGACAGACACCGCTGCCCTCCTTGCATTCTTTGGGCACTTCAGAAGGCTCAAGTCTGTCCCAGCCGTGCTCTGCAGGCTGACACTGCTGTGCCTTCAGTGGAACAGCCTGTGCAGGAAAGCTCTGCTGGCCCCCCAAAGCTGCAGCCACAGCTCCCAGCAGAGGGGAAAGCCCTCGAGAGCTGCCCGACGCGCTGGGCGTGGTGACACTGACCTCTCCTCCAGTGGCCCTGTCGAGTCCTTTATAAACGGTTCCAAAAGCCCTGGAGACAGAACAGCAGAGAAGAAAGAAGCAGCACTTTAGGCCCTGGGAGTGAAAGCCAGCCCAGACAGGAGATCTCTGCTGCCTGCAGCGTTTACAAAACACCTGGGTGCATCGACCCTTCAAACAGCAGCGCAGCAGCCACCAGCCCTGTGCCTCGCAAGGTGTGCGAGAGAAAACTGAGGCCCAACACGAAGGAAAAGGGCTGGAGCAAATCCCAAATGTCCACACTGAATTACTTGAGTCCAAAACCTAGGGTGGGAGCAGGTGCCTAAAGAACTGGAGAAGAATGTATTTCATCCTTTTCCATTTCCTGCCTATGAGCTGCAGGATCCACAAGGGCCCTGCCATCAGGCAGCTGATGCATTTTCCCCTCGACTGCAGCAGCTCTGTCTGTTACTGAATGTACAGGGTTTACTAGCTGTGCTGAAAAGGGCACTTATTAGTTCATCTCTGGTTTCTGTTTCTAAACTGTTATGTTGATAATCCTGACCGGTGGATATTTTAGGAAGCAAAATATTTGAAAGGAATCTTCTTGAGAACTGTTTTCTGACCGGCACCAGATGGTGAGCTGCTCTTTCAGGCAATCAAATTCCAGGGACAGAAGATCTTCCAGGTCCTGCTCCTTGCTGCAGGCAGGACACTGCCGGCCTCAGGGGCCTCTGATGGTGCCTTCTGAGCACAGTTACCAATTCTGATCAGGACTGAGAGACAGCAGGATCGTGGCCCAGTGTCTGAAGCTGTTTGCAGCTTGCCTGGCTTCTCACTTGATCCTGCACCAGCAAATACCTGGCCCCTGCTTGTGCAGAAGTAACTGCCGTGCACTTACCCTTGGCCAACCTGCTCCAGTTCCAGGTATTTCTCGGCAGGCTCCCCCACGCTCACGGTGCTCCCTGAAAGAAACCACATGGAAGACGCTCCCTCCCAGATGGAGAGCCCGCCTTGCAGCAGGGCCAAAATGCAGCCCCACTCCCTGGGCCGGGAGCCCCTTGCTCTCAGCTGGGCAAGGACAATAAATGACTCTGTGACATTCAGCTGCACAGCAAGCCTGGGTGCAGCTGATGCTGAGACACACACGCAGCACCCTGCTCTGGCACACAGCAGCACAGCAGACGTACTCAGCTGCATCAGGCACCACTCCTCTCTGCCCTCTGGCTGCAGGGCTGTGCTGCTGTCAGAATGTTCAGCCCAGGATCCCGCAGCAGAGGGAGGTTCAGTGTCCTCTTCCCAAGCAGAGGGAGGATCCCCGTCCTCTTCCCAAAATGCAGCAGGTTCCTGGTCTTCTTTCCAAGCCACGGGACGTTTCCTGTCCTCTTCCCATGCCGGGAGAATTGCAGCCTCCTCTTCCCAAATCACAGGATGTCCTCTGTCCTCGTCCCACGCTGGGAGATGTCCATCGTCCTTGTCCCATGGCACTGGAGCCTCGCTGTCCTCGTCCCACACCGGGTGATGTCCACCATCCTCGTCCCACACCACAGGAGCTTCACTGTTGTATTCCCAAACCGTGGGATGTTTGCCCTCATCTCCCGGGACGGAGGGAAGTTCACCATCATCCCCCAGAACAGCGGGAAGTTCACTGCTGTCTTCCTCCTCTTTGGCCTCCTCTTTGGAAGCACAGGGAGACAGAGGAGGAGCTGATGCTGCTTTTGTGCCCTGTGGACAGATGGTAGCGTGAGGGACGGGAAGTTCTATCTCAGTTATCGCCTTATTTATCCTCAGCTACACATCCAGCTGCATTAAGCAGAAATGGGATTTGGAGATGTTCAAACTAGGAAGGGGCTAAAGTCGACATTGCCACTTATTGCTGGGCATTCCATATTCCATCGTGGCTAAAGCCAGCAAGCAATCTTCTGCCTGCAAAACCAGACCTGCAGCTCTTCAAAAGCTCTTCAGCAGAGAAGGAGAAAAGTGCCAGGGATCCCTTTGCTGCTGCTGCTGCTGCTGCTGCTGCTGCAAAGACACTGGCAGGAACTTTCCTTCAGCCTCCCAGGCTGGCGCTCGACTGCCACAGGCCAAGCTCACAACTCTCTGCACAATTCTGACCACCAAAGGTTCCTTTCCCACTCACCGAAGGAGGAGCTGCTCGGGATCCACGCGTGAGGTGCCCTGCAACGGGACAGGCAACACGAACCAGATGCTGTTAGGAAAAACCTGTCCGTGGTGGGAACTCCCACGGAGCAAGGACACTCCGAGAGAGCATTTTGCTTCCACAACATCCCTCCAGGAGCCACAGTCCCTTCGCACAGCAAGCAAGAGAACAGCACAGAATCCTGGGCTGCGTCAGCTCTTGGCTGGAGCAGCCAACGCAGGGAGTTCCAGGCTCCGCTGGCACAGACTCTGCGCTTGAGGGAACAGAACCCCCCCGGCTCCATTGCAAATGCTGTGCACGCCCCGCTGGCTGCAGACACCCCCTTTTTCAGCTGCAGCTGCTGGCAGGAGCTCTCCCAAACCAGCGGTGTCTTAATGGCAATTTGGTTACAAAGGCAGCTCAGTTCCAGTGGGAGAACAGAAAGCACACAGCAAGCCCGAAGGCACCGACGCTGCAGCCAGGGAAAACCTCGACTTACGTGCCAAGTGGGCTAAAAAATACCCCGAATAAGCCACAGAGTACAGAGTGCAAACTGCAGCAACCGCTTGCTGGATCATTTTGGCCGTGCTGCACACGTGGCAGACTGTACCCCTGCAAGCACAGAAGGACACCCGGCAGGGGCTGGGCTGGCTGCTGAGAATGCCTCGGGCAGGAGGATCCTCCGGCAACCAGCGGGCGCCCAGAGCCGCTCTGGACACTGAGGGCTCCGTGCCCACAGCAACGGGAACACGGCGAGGACGCGGCAGCGTTCCCGTGACATCACAGCAGCAGCTCCCGCAAGAACCGCCTGGAAGGTTCTCCTCTGTCACAAAGGAGCACAAAGGATCCTCCCGGGGCACAGCCTGTTGCTCAAAGCATCCAAGAGGAACCCAGAAAATGCAGCAGACCAGGACAGCCCATAGCCAAGCCTGAACAACGAAATAAAAGCCATGCACTGATGCTCCGAATTAGGGGCGGGAGTAGCGAGGCTGCAGGGCTTCCCAAGGAGCCGGAGTCAGCCAACACGCAGGGCTGGGCAAGTCGGGCCGGGAGCAGCGGAGAGCTTTGTTTCCCTTCCCAGCTGAATGGCGGCTCGGGCCGGGCCCGTTCCAGGGCTGTTCCTCAGCTGCGGCTTTCCCCTCACGCAGCCCGGGGGGCGCTGGGAGCGCGGGGCGAGGCTGGGCCGTGTGCAGAGCCCGCCCCTCGCTGCGATTGGGCGGTGCTGCCGTCAGTCGTGGTTCTGGCGCGCTGATTGGTCGGAGCGGGGAGCAGCCCGGGCCCGGAGCCGCCGGCAGGGCGGCCGTGGCGCAGCAGAGGCGCCATTGGCGGAGCGTCTGTGCGGGCCCGGGAGCGGCGGCGGCGGCCGGAGCCCGGTGAGGCGGCGGCGGAGCTCGGAGGCGGCCCCAGCGCAGGTGGGAGCCGCGCTCGGTTCTGGCGGGGCTCGGCGCTGGCTGCGGGCGGAGGGGGCGGCAGGGGGCTGGGGCGGGTTCGTTGTGCCGTGTGGGCGCCGTGTTCGCCCTGGCGTGAGGGCGCTGCGGGAGCGGCTGCCCGCGCTCTCCTTGCCGCTGATGCCTCGGCAGGAGCCGGTGCCGGAGCAGCGCTGGCTCGTCCCGGCTGCTGTGGGTAGGACAGAGGTGGCTGCCCCGTCGGCGGGAGTGTGCGGGAAAGTTCCCGTGGCCAGAGGTTTGTGTCCCCAGAGGAGCCGGAGGAGTCCTGTAAAAGGAACTTTATTCCTGGACCAAGGGAGAGGCCAAGGGGCATTTCCCGTGGGCTCTGTCCAAGTGTTGGAGGACGCAGCCTCCTTTTTATGCCGATTTCGCCGGCCGCATCTCCGTGTCCCTTTCCGCAGTGGCTGAGGTCCTTGGAAGGTACAGACTTCCCGATGCGCCTGCTGCATGTGCCCCTTAATGTGCACCCCCACTTTGTATAACATCCGATATTCATGGCTCTGTGAAGTCTTTATTTCCTTTGTTCTCTGTTTCAACACTTTTCCTTGGCCATCTCTTTGCCAAGAGCAGTTTGAGTCATTTAATTTTCCACAACCTCCTGGTTCTTCTGCTGAAAGAGAATCTGATGCCATCCCAGGGTGAAATGTGGCGTTGCTCATGGGAGTGGATTGGTGGGTGAGAAGGTCAGGAGCTGGAGCTGTGTGCTTGGTTATGATTTGGAGGACAGCTTGTAATCTAATGATGCATTGAAATGATCACTGGGTTCTCTGGCACCTGGTATGAATTTGTTCGGGTTCCCAGGGGCTGCTCCATGGTGTTGTAGGATTTGTTCTGGTGGCCGTTCATCTTGTCCCCATTTTTGGGTGCTCCCAGAAATGCCAGGGATGCATCAATTGACCTCTTTTCTCTGATTAAATCATCACATCCTTGGATTCCCAAGTGATTTCGCTGACCTTGTGGCAGCAAAAGCAGCCCAGTGGTCAAACGCACCCTGTATAACCCAGACAGTGCCAGCAGATGTTGGAGTGGAGAGAGGGATGATTCCCCCCCCGCTTTTGTGAGTGAAGTTCTCCCAGCATTCTCCGTTTGCTGTTTTCCTTTGGAGCTTCAGGGATTTCTGTTGCAGGGTCCGAGATGCTCAGTGTGGGCTCTGCCTTTCGCGATGCAAATTCCGTCTGTGCAGGGAGGCAGAGCTTGGGGTGAGGGGCAGAAGGAATCAGGCCAATTCCTCTGGCAGGCAAGGAGAGCCTGGGACATTGTGCACACTTCCCGCAGCAGAGTTAATTTGCATTTCTAAAGCTCCTCTGCTGGCTGCTTGGAAGGAAGCTTCTCCTCCAGGGCAACCATCAGGTGACTCACAAGTGCCCTCCCCCCCAGCTGCTTTCTTTTTCTTTTTCTTTTTCTTTTTCTTTTTCTTTTTCTTTTTCTTTTTCTTTTTCTTTTTCTTTTTCTTTTTCTTTTTCTTTTTCTTATGTTTTTTTAGCTCTTTATGAGTTAATGGGTCATCTTTAAACCTCTTCCAGTTTTGCAAAATGCAGCTTACAGGTGAACATTGAAAAACCCATTCTAAAATTCTCCCATCACTAACAGCCACGCACACACATACACAGAAAAACGCCTAAACCAATAAAGATTTTTGCGACTTTTCCCCCTAAGAATAAAAATTGACTCTCACACCCCTGGCCCAAACCCAGCTGACAATGTCAGAGTAGGATTATTAAGAAAAAAAATTCTAGTGATATAATCTTGTCAACAAAACTCCTGGAAGATCAAAAACTCTCCAACGACCTTTTTAGTGTTAGAGGATCAAGGCATTACTTTATTCTGGCCAGGATGTGCAACAGAAATCATTTCATGCACACATAGCCCAGGTGTGCAGAGAAAATCATTCCATGGCACACGAGTTTTACTCAATTTTTCCTCACCTTGATGCAGTCTAAACCCATCGAAATCCGTAGGTTTAATGTTCATTGGTTCCAAGTTGGGTAGTTCTTAGTATTTGGTTTCCTGTTGGCCCCGGATTGCTTGGCCTCTGATGTTCATTAGGTCCACACTCCTTGATTTCCTTCTCAGCCTTTTCCAGAGCAGGGGTCTCCAGGTGTGCCGGGGGCAGTGTCTGGGGTAGCTGTTCCTTGATGTTTGCTGATGGGCGTTGATGTTCTGTTGATGGGCGTTATCTTTTGGGTATCTTTTGGGCTATTCCCAGTCTGTTGAGATGTTAAGCTCATCTCTGCTGAGTGGTGTAACTTCCCTTAAAGTCCCCAGGCAGGGTCTGTGCCAGCCGAGCTTCCTGTGGAAGAGATTTCACAAGAGACAGGATTCTGGCCACAGACTGCTTGAAACAGACATCCCTGATCTCTACCCCCCACTAGGTCGGGAATTCGCAGGGTGAGGAATTGCAAACCTCAATTCCAGGGAGATAATTGAATATCTGCCCTGGATCTGGCTCTTCTTCTTGCCAAAGCTAATGGCAGCAGCCGCACCCGTGGCATCTCAGTGCCCGTGGGTGCTCATCCTCTGACAGCTGCTGAGCTTTCTGCAAAATCATTCGTTTCTCCAGTGACCCAAACAAGATCGTTGAAAGAAAATCCTGATCCTTCCACATCCCGCAGCCTCCTGGGGGCCGGGGGCCACTGCCGGCCCTGCCCGGGGGGTGTTGGGGTCAGGCAGTGCCCGGCGCTGAGCCCCGGCTGCCCCACAGCCCCGGCCCGGCCCCACAGCTCCCCACAGGCCCCCAGCCCGTGCTGCCCTGTCCTGCTGCTCCCCACCACAGAGAAACACCCTAAAATCCTGAACTTCTTTTTCTGTCCTGTCCTGGAACGCGGGGATACAAAAGATCTGGATCAGCTGGCAAATGTTGAGGATAAGATGGCGCTGAAAAGCATCCCAGTCCTCACTTTTTTCTCTTCCTCCTCTTTTCCATCTTCCTTTTCCTTTCTTACCACATAGATTCCTCCTGCTGCTGTTTGCCTTAACCATATTCCTGCACACTCCCTTCAACCAATCCCTTCCCAGCACACCAACACCATCCGTCCCCTGTTGCTGAGACCCCTTCTCGACTTCCCTTTTTACCCGTGCTGGGTGTCCATGTCCTTAATTAGCTCTGGGAGAATGTGCAAACTGCCTCAACATTGTCCCCTTTTGTATAGGAAACGATGTCCCTGGTTCTGTTCAGGCTTTGTTGTTGTTCTGGAAGTTGAGGAATTGAGCAGGAGCTTGGCTGAGCAGCAGTGTGTGTCAGTCAGTGCCATTTTGGGGAGCTGCTGGTTTGTGCTGTCACTTGCTTGTGTGCAAGTGCGTGTGGCTGTGTCCGAGCAGATTCAGAGCATGTGTTTGTAAGGAGGCGTTGGTGTTGTTGGTTCGCTGGGGGTGCCCGGTTTTCGGGACATCCCCCCTGGAGCAGGGTGTCCCCCCTTGGTGCAGGCGCGGCCCTCAGGCAGCGCTCAGCCAATCAGAAGGCGCGGCGCTGGTGACTCAGCAGTTGCCAGGCAGAGCCGCAGCGCCCGGCGCTCCCCAGCTGGAGCCCACGTGTGGCCCGGCCTTGGCGCCCCCCGCCAGGGGAATTTGGGGAGGTGGGAGGGGGGGAGCGCCAAGGCCGGGCCGGGCCGTGCTGTGCTGGCAGAAGTGGCTGCGGCGGGGGCCGAGTGCGGGCAGGAGCGGCCGAGAGCCCAGCGCTGCCCCAGCCCGAGCTGCCGCAGCTGCATCGCTGCTCGTGCTGTGCGATCCGAGAGCTCTGGGGGGCAGAGCGAGCCAGGGCTGGGTGCTGGGCCTGGGGGGAGCAGGAGAAAGGCTGGAGGAGCAGGGCTGGAGACCAGAATGGTGAAACGATGCCCGTGGGAGCAGCAGGTGGGATTCTGCAGAAGAAGGAGTAGTGTGAGGAAGAGGACCGTGAGGAAGAGTAGGGATTCAGGAGGAGGAGGAGGAGGATCAGGACGAGGAGGCACCCCAAGGTTCCAGCACTCGCTGTATCTGCAGCCTCCCTCCAGCCCCAGGAGTGTTGCCCCCCCCATCCAGCAGGTGATCAGGGAGGGGGATCCACGATTTTCCAGGGGGTAAATCTTGGTGTTTCTGAGGTTTCTTGGTTTCCCTGTTGGTGCTTTGGTTTTTTTTTGTGGGGGCTGAATGTTTATATTTTGGAGGGAGCTTTCTCTGAATCTTGATGTTTTGGTAGTTTTGGGTCTGTGTCTTAATGTCTGGGGGACTTTTGGGCTGAGTCTCTGTGTTTTTGAGATTTTTACAGACACAAGATGCCCGGTGATGGACCTGGGCAGGAGAAGCCCCCAACCCAAGGCACTCACCCCTTGTTTCTTCCCCAATCCAGGATTTGTCATTCCCAAGGCGTGGCCGGATGGAGGAGGAGGAAAAGCCCCGGAGATGCTGCACGAGGAGGGGCTGCAAACGCAGCCCAGAGAGATCCAAGGAGGAAAGAGCCCCCCTGTGCCGGGAAGGCGGCCGGAGATCCAGGGGGAGCTCGGAGCTGGGGGAGAACCCTCAGGGTGAGGAGAAGCCCCACAAGTGCTTGGAATGTGGGAAGGGCTTCAGACGGAACTCCAGCCTGATCCGGCACCAGAAGATTCACACTGGGGAGAGGCCCTATGAGTGTGGGGAATGTGGGAAGGGCTTCACCAGCAGCTCCGAGCTGTTCCAGCACCAGGTGATCCACACCGGGGAACGGCCTTATGAGTGCTTGGATTGTGGGAAGAGTTTCGGGTGGAGCTCCACCCTGAGGGCACACCAGCGCATCCACACTGGGGAGAGGCCCTACGAGTGTTCTGAGTGTGGGAAGAGGTTTCAGAGGAGCTCCCACCTCCTCCAACATCAGCGCATTCACACGGATGAGAGGCCCTTCCGCTGCCCCGACTGCGGGAAGGGCTTCAAACACAGCTCCACCCTCATCACCCACCGGCGCATCCACACTGGGGAGAGGCCCTACGAGTGTCCCCAGTGTGGGAAGAGCTTCTCACACAGCTCAAACTTGACCCAACACCAAGGGAGGCACCGCTAAGGGAAGCCCTGCGAGTGCCCCGAGTGCGGGAAGAGCTTCGTGCGCTGCTCCAGCTCCATCCCCTGTGGGAGGATCGGCGTTGGATGATCCCCAGTGACCCCCGTGGGGCAGAGCCCTGGTGACCCCCGTTCCGGGTGATCCGCGCTGGGTGGGGGGAAGGTGTTGGAGAGATTTCTTTGCCTTCTCCTTGTGCTGCTGGGATTTGGTTGGTAATAAATTCCCTCCCTGTGCCCAGGCTGGGTCTGTTGGATCTGGAAGCTTCCTCCATGTCTGGCAGAGCCAATCCCTGGTGGCTCCAAAGTGAGAGGTGCCGGATGCAGAGATGCCCCCACAACCCCTGGGAAGGAGGGAGGAGGAGGAGGGTGTTTTTAAGGGTCTTCTTTTCCTTCTCATTCTCCTGATGTTATTTTTTCGGTGTCATCAATTTAATTAATATCTCTAATTAGAGCCTGTTGTGCCTGTTCCGGTGTTTGCTGAGGGATCTCTCCCAGTCCTTATCCCCAGCCAGGAACCCTCGGTTCCATTTTCTCTCCCCTGTGTGGCTGCGGGGGGCAGGGACAGAGTGGCTTTGGTGGGTGCCTGGCACCGGGCCAGCGTCACCCCAGGCCATGGGCACCCCTGAGATCCCGCGTCCCTGGGGACACATTTCTGGGCACAACTGAGCTCCCACCTGCCCCTCACCCCGAGGTTCCCCCTCCCAAAAAATTCCACCCCGGGGCTGCAGCATCCCTAAAGCCCCATAGCCAATCAAAATCGTGGCCAGCGCTGGCCATGGGGTGAGTGGTGGCAGCTGGGGCCGTACTGGTGGCACTGGTGGTGCTGGGAGCCCCCCCGGCTGCGGGCGTGGAGCTCTCAGGTGAGCCGGGGGTGGCGTGACGTGATGGGAAAGGGGGGGAGAAGGGGAAAAAGGGGTGATGGGACCCCTAAAATGAGTGAGAGCTGGAGGGGACCCTCAAAGGAAGAGCAGGAGGGGGCTGAAGAGTGGGGGAGAAACGGGTGGGAGGGGCTGGGAAAGTGGGGAAAAGTGGAGGATGGGACCCAAAAACAGAGCGGGAGTGGGCTGGGGATTGGGGGATGGTGGGGGAAAAGGGTGGAAAGGGTGAAAAGGGGGGAATGGGAGTCCAAAACTCCTCTGGGGAGTGGCTGGAAATGGTGGGAGAGGGGATGTGAAATAGGGAGAAGAGTGGAAAAGAGGAAGTCCGAGCACGGGCAGGAGGGTCCCGTGGCGGCCGTGGGGCACAGGGGGTGCGGAGCGGGGATCCGGGGTGGCTCCCGGAGCTCTGGGCGTGCTGGGGGCTGCAGGGGGGGCACCCCCTGAGCTGTGTCCCGCACACACAGGGGTGTTCCAGGGGATGATGAAGTCCGAGTGTCACTTCATTAAGGGCACCGAGCGGGTGAGGTTGGTGCAGAGGAGCATCTGACAGCGGGAGCAGCAACTGCACTCGCCAGCGATGTGGGGCTGTTTGTGGGGGACAGCCCGTGTGGGGAGAAACAGGCGCAGTGCTGGAACAGCCATCCAGCCAGACTGGGGTACAAACGGGCTCTGGCGGACAGGCTCTGCCGGCACCACCGCGACATCGTTGCCCCGTTGCTCGCGGCCCGCAGAGGTGCAGAACGTCGGGCAGAGCGAGTCCCCTCGGGCCCTGCCCTGGGGATGAGCCTGGAGCCCCTCAGCCCCCCTGGTGCCCATCCCCGGGGCCTCTTGTCCTTCCAGGTTCCCCTGAGGTGTCCCAGTCCATCCCAGTCCATCCCAGTCTCTCCCAGTCTCTCCCAGTCCATCCCAGTCCATCCCAGTCCATCCCAGTCCATCCCAGTCTCTCCCAGTCCATCCCAGTCTCTCCCAGTCCATCCCAGTCTCTCCCAGTGCCCCCGCGCGTGTCCATCCCAGCCCTCAGCCCCTCAGCCAATCAGAGCGCGTCTCTCTGATGACTCATCAGTTGCCAGGCAGACCCGCAGCGCCGAGTGCCCCGTGCTGGACTCGGCCTCCCAGTGCCGCGCGCTCCATTCCCAGTCGCTCCCAGTGCCCTCCCAGTGCCTCCCCAGTGCCCTCAATCCACTCCCCTCTCACGAGGGCAGCTCACTTCTCTCAGAACACTCCAAGCCGAAGCTGCCTACGCTTCTAGGCCGATCTCTTGAGTATCCTTCTACTCTCATACTTTCTTTGCCCTTACACGTTTCCTAAGTGTTACTTTTATGCTTTTAATATTACTGGAGATGGTAACCAAAAGGGCTCCAAACCCCCTTCACACAGCAACCAAACTGTTCTGAAATAAACCCTACAGAGATATATTTATAAACACAGATCTTTCACTGTTGTTTCACTCTAATCTGCCCCAGGGGAGCCATGAACCAGACCCTGGGTTACCCTCGCCTTCAGGGGCGGGGCGGAACAGGAGCCGGACACGGGGGAAGCTTCTGGAAGCTGCTGATGGAAGCCACCCCTGGAGGCCCCCTATTTCCAAAGCCTGGCCATGCAAACCCAGGACACTGGATCCAAACATGGATCACTCAGACGGGGGACACCAGGGCTCTGCCTGTCGTGGTTTGACGCAGCTGAGCATCAAGCACACGAAATCTGTTATTTTTCATAAGGGGAAAATAAGAAAATATTGAGGAAAACTAGAGAGCTGCAAGGCAAAACAGGTTCAAACTTAAACAGTTGCTGTACAAAGAAAAATTTTATTACCAACAGAATTAAAAGTAAAAAGAAATAACAAGAAATTCAAGCAAACTTCCCCTCTCTTCCAGCACTTCCCTCCTTTTACCCAACTCGCAGAAAGGATAACATTACATGGGATTTTAGTCAGTGTTGCAGTTCTTGAAAAGTCTATTTGTTATGCTTAAGGAAAAAAGGGTTTTCTTCTGCATCACGTGGTTCCCAAAGTGCCACCAACAGCAGACCCGCCCGGGAAGAAACAATCTGCTGTGGTGTAAAACATCTCTGCCCTGAAAAATCTCACCGTTCCTTCACACTGCCAGACAGGGGCCATCACATGGGGTTATTAATCTTTTTAAGGATGAATTACTTTGGCCTGAACACAAAGGGGTTTTTTTTTGTGACAGGAGGTCTCTAAAAGCCTCTCAATACTTCTATATAGCCTGGCATAGGCACTTTTCATAAGTTTCATGGGCCACAGGTGAACTTTCCATCCCTCCATGTACTCCAAATGGATCAAAGAGACAAACAGTTTGTGATATTACAGTTTCTTACCACGGCCTGCAGGAAGTTTTTTAAGCTGCGCACGAGAATCGCGGCACCGCCCTCTTTTCTCCCGTCGCCATTTCCAGCTCCGTCCCACAGGACTCACTTTCTCTTCTCTCTGACTCCGAAGCCGCCACGTTGAAGAGTGTTCTTGTTCGGGCTCTACGGTGGAGAAAGCCTGGCTCCCTTTGTGCTGCTGGCTGCGTGGTGTCCTCTTCAGTTCAGCGCGGAGTGTGCTGGCTGCAGACAGGAGGCTCCGCCGGCTCCCGCTGGCTCCGCCGGCCCCGCGTGGAGAGGAGAGGGACCCGCCGGTGCCAGGGAGCCGCGCCGGATGGGTTTAGCTGTGTGGCACTCCATGGCTGGCTTTAGCTGCCTGCGGCTCTGGGACAGTTCCCCCCCAGCAGTGACACAGGGTCTGTGCTGCGGCGTTGGGAAAGGAGGGGGTGCAGGGGCCCTGACCCGGCGGGGCCCGGAGCCTCCAAGGCCCCCTTCCATCTTCCGGCAGGCAAGTTGGAACAAAAGGAATTCCCGGCTTTCCGTATGGTCTAAAGATGTAAATTGTGAGAAGCATCATTAGTCTAAAAGACTGTCCATCAACTCAGGCTCAACCCACTACACCAGCCCTGCTGGAAGTGGGCAAGGGCACCAGAAACCCCAAGGCCCAGCCAGTGCTGCTTCTGGAGGTGCTGGGAGCGGCCACGGAGGCAGCGCCAAACTGAGGGATATGAAGGTCTCTTCCGGCCTGGATGAATCCGGGACTTGGGGATCACCCCAGGCCAGGTGCAGCACCCGGCACTTGGCCTTGTGAGGCCTCGTAAGGTTCTCGTTGTGCCACTTCTCAGGCTTGCCCAGGTCCCTGTGCACGGCCAAATCCGGCCATGGTGCCCCTGCCACGCTCAGCTGCCCGTCCCCTGCAAACGTGCTGAGGGGGAGCTCGAGCCCCTGCCTGTGTCATCGGGGACACCACTAAAGAGCCCCAGGGCCAAGGCAGAGCCCTGAGGGACACCCCTCGTCCCCGGCCTGCAGCTGCACATGGAGCCAATGCCCCCAAGTCCCTGGCTGCGGCCATCTGGCCAATGGCTCATGCCCTGAGTAGCCCACCCGCCAAAGCCAGGGCTCTGCAGTGTGGGGATTGGGCTGTTGAGTGGGACCGTGGCCAAAGCCTCACAGAGGCCAGGGGCTACAAGTGCCCAAGTCCAGGGCCTGCTCAGTGCAGGCTCGGCTGCTGAAGGGGCGCCGGGTACAGCCCTTTGGGACACAGGTGCGTGATGTCAGGGCCCTTGGCCATGCGGAACATGGGGGTGCCCAGAGACCCTTGTGACATCACAGAGCCCTGGCCGAGGGTATCTAAGGGGCACAGAACCTTGGAGTGCCCAGTCCAGTGAGAGCCACTCTCGCAGAAGGAAGCAGCTCCCGTGATCCTTCTGTGCTACAGGACCTCAGAGATGGAAGAGGACAAGGCAAACCCCAACTCCTCCCAGCCAGCCACCCCTGTGCCCAGTGGGCTGCAAGACCAGACCCTCAGCTGGCACTTGGTGGGGGCAGAGAGTGCCTCAGTCAGGCCCCAGAGAGACACTGAAGAGGAGCAGGGGCCCTTTGTCATCAAGGAGGCGGAGAGGAAACCTGGCATGGATGAGGAGCCTTGCCAGGGGAGAGACACTCGGCCCCAAGAGCTTCGCCTGTGGGAAGAGGCGACAGGCCGTGAGTTGTCCCAGTGGGTACCAGCAGGGCCAGTGCAGGACGTGTCCCTGTGCGGAGTGTGGAGTCACCAAGGGCTGAACCCGTGGAAGATGGGTGTGAGCGTGCAGTGGGGAGATGGGGCACAGCAAATGCTCTACCAGTGGGAACAGAGAGTGAAAATCCAGGAGCTGCCCCAAGGCAAAGAAGAGGGGAATGACCCAAAGCTGTCCCAGCAGGGCGAAGGAAGGGTGAGGGGCCAGGAGGCAGACAGGGGGTCACTCCTGGCAGAGAAAGGGAGCGAGGAGCGGACCTCAGCTGGAGACAATGAAGACTGCCAATACCACACCCAGCTTGAGCTGTCCCAAGAGTGCCAAGGTGCAGCAAAGCCAGAGCTGTCCCAAGGAGAGGTCAGCAGCTCCCAAGACCCCTCTGACGGGGATGACGGCATCGAGCCAGAGCCGTGCCACGCAGAGCTCAATGAGTGGGAAGAGTACATCTACCGAGAGGTTTCCATAGAGGAAGATGGCAGCGACAGAGACCTCACACGGAGCACCTGGCAATACACGTGCATCTTCAGCTTCGGGGTCCCGCCCTCGCTGCCGAAGGCCGCCGCCTGGGACGGACTCGGCGTCCTCGAGCTGCGCGAAGAAGGCGGGCGCCGAAGCCTGGCAGCTCTTGCGGCAGACGGGCTCCCGGCGCCCGTCCCTCGGGAGGCCTGGGCCGAGCGCCGGGCACGGCAGCCGCTCTGTGCCTCGCTTTTTGCCCTGCGAGGCCGAGCCGCCACGGGACCCGCAGCTTGTCCTGTGCTGGCCTGGCAGGAGCCGGGGCCTGCCCCGCGCAGCCCCCGCGGCCCCTCGGCTGCCCAGCCGGCTGCCCCCAGCAAGCGGCCCGGCCGCCTCAGGCGGGCGCTGCGGGCGCTGCGGGCGCTGTTCCGCTGCCGCTGCCTGGCGCCGCGGACGCGGGAGTAGCGCCCGCCCGGCCCGGGGCGGCCTCGGCCTGGACGGGCCCCGCAGCCTGAGCTGCCCCGGCTGCTTTGGGCCGTGCCGGGGGCGTCTCCCCGGTGCCCAAAGTCACCGGCGTGGCCGGCCCCAAGCAGCGCCCGAGGAGCGCGCTCGGTGCCGGCGCGCTCGGCGGGGAAGCCCAGAGAGTCACCAAGAGACCCTGCCGGGCACCCGCTGCCACTGGCACCCTGGCAGAGCCAGCGTCGCCCCGAAACCGCGTCCCCGAGGGCCACATCTGCACAGCTCCTGAACACTGCAGAGACAAGGACTCCACCACCGCCCTGGAAAACTTCTTCCAGTGCCTCACGCCTCTGCCAAGGAAAAACTGCTTCAGATATTGAATCTGAACCTCCCCTGGTGGCACCAAAGGCAACGGACATGGCTGCAGGACATTGACTCAACAAATGCAAGTTGACTTTAAGAAATAGTAATGGGTTAAAAAAAAAAAAAAACCAAACAAAAATTAAGAAAAACTCCTCATACAGGAAAAAAGAATAGGAATAGGAATATTGTGATGACGAAGAAATAGCAGTAGTAAATAGGAGGAAGAAGAAAAAGGAATAGAATATTAATAAAAATAGTAAGTTGAATAAGAATAATAAGAGCATAGGAAGAAGAAGAAGAAGAAGAAGAGGAAGAAGAAATAGTAGTAAGCAATAAGAATATGAAAAAGAAAAGAATAAGCATAACAAGTGAATAAGATTAATTAGAATAAGAAGAATATGATAAAGAAGAAGAAATAGTAGTAGTAAATAAGAAGAAAAATTAAAATAGTAATAAGAAGAATAAGAGTAAGACAAAGAAGAAGAAGCAAGAGTAGTAGAACTAATTAAAAAGAAGGAAAAGAAGAAGACTTAGATGAAGAAGAGGAAATAGGAAATAGTAATAAGAAGAATATCAAATTAAAATACATATCCACACATCCTCTAAAATCCCATCCCTCCCATTCGTTGTTCAATAAAATGCATGTCCAATAAAATCCGTTTGTTGCCCTCATATGGTCTCACTTGCACCTTCCCTGGGGCACAGGTGTCTCTCCCTCTTGGCATCCTAACCCATGGGCAGGGTCCCTTCCAGCCACAAGCATGCCGGGATTCTGTCCGGGACTCCCTTCCCTTCTTCCCTCTGCTTCCAGCTGGAGAATGTGCAGCAAAGCAGCCTTTGCTGTCTACTCTGGGAGCCCTCCCAGCTACTGGACCTTGTCCCCTGGCCCTGCACAGCTCCCTTGGGAGGCACGGCAGGACCAGCAGCCTGGGAGCCTCGGGAATGCCCCTCTGGGATCCATGGCACACACTGCAATGGGCTGGAATTCCAGTTCCCAGCGAGGAAAAGATGTTCCTGCCCTTGAAGGCAAAGCTCTGAAGGGGCTGAAACCCAAATGGAGCAAGATCTTACAGTGACATTTCACTGCCAGCCTCCACAACTTCATCCAGGGCTGCTTTAGCCCCTGGATTGGGGAAAAAAAAACATCAGGGGAGGGTCTATGGCTGGGAGCTGCCCTGGGCAAAGGGAAACACTGGGAGGGAAAAAGAGCAGGCAAAGGAAGGCAGGAGAGAAAGGAGGAGCCGGCAAAGAGCATCACTCCGTATCTCTGAGGGAAGGGGAAGCCTTTTGTTGTATGGAAACCAACAAAAACTCGGAGTATCTCTGCCAGGCCACTGAAGGCCTCTCCTGCCCCACTCTCCCCAAGCAAAGTGCCCCTCCTTGCCCATCCTCGCAGCACTGTCCTCATGCCCTTCTGCTCGTTGTGGATGGTGGGGCAGAGGGTTTGTTCCAGGGCATCCTGCAAGCACCAGGCAGGACAGTTCCACCAGGATGGGAACCCAGCTCAGGGCTGAGGGACTCAGAAAATCTAAACACCAACACAACACCAACAGGGCACATTTGTCATTTTTGCTACAAAAGGCAGCACTGAAAATGATGGGTAATGAGAGCCTCCTAATCACCCCAATCCCTTCTCCATTTTAAACTTTCTCTGAAATAACCAGAACAGCTCTTCAAATTCCTTCATCTTTGTCAGTCCCAGATCTTTTGAGAGCAGACTGGGGAAGAGAGCACAACATCAGCATGTTGGTAATCAGACATGGCTTGTTGTCCATTTCTCCTTACTCAATTACAGCGGTAGATATTTGGAATAACCAGCTGTCCTGAGGAATTTTTCCTGCAGCAAGTTATTTTCCTATCATGTCCATCTGTAATTTTATTACTTTATTACTTATTAAATGACTTACTACTTATTAAAGCACCAATATAAATACAGTACAGCAACTTGCAATTACTCCCCCTTATATTTATAAACCTCAAAGTCTTCCAGGTCTTAACAACAGGAAAAACCCTGTGTCACCCTTTTGCAGACGAACATATTTAGGGTTTGGACACATCCTTGGCAGGACTAAGTAGGAAAACAGCTGAAGCTCCAGCAGATCCTTAAAAAACTTTTGCCTGCTGGGTATCGGGAATAAAACTGTGTTATTTCAGTGTCTTGATTTTTTATGAATCTAGTTATTATCTATTAATTACTTTTCTCTTTTTGACTTTTCAAAAGCTGATGTTGCACAAAAAAGTGAGCTCTGGAGACCTGAAGCAAGCTGGGCACTTAGGGCTGAACTGGTGCATCTGCTTCACAGAGAATTTTTATTTGACCCCAGGAATGCTGGTTGCTCAGTCAGACTAAACAGCTTTGATTCATTTCAGCGTGTGAGGATTGGGGTGTGCAGCTCCAGGCCAGGCTGGCAGGGTTGAACAGGAATTCCCAAACAGCCTTGGAGTCCTGGCCCCCTCAGCATTCCCTGCTCCACCCGGCCCCAGCCTGCCGGGAATCAGGCTCAGCAGCAAAAGCACAAATTCTGAATATCTCAGGAGTGCTGTACAAGACACAATGATCACAGGCTGCGATCCCAAAGCCCCATCTCAGGTTCTCATCTGGGCTAAATGCTGTATTTTGGGTTAGGAACAGGCTGCCTGACCCGGCCCCAGCTCTCTTTGATAGTTATCAGCACCCGGCTGCTCTCGGGCTCCGCGGGAGCGCAGAGCCGCAGATAAACCCTGCACCGAGCTGTTCGCCCAGAGACAAAACTTATTTTCTTCTGCACACCGAAGTTCCTTTCATGCCACCTGGCTTAGATGAGCTGCTCAGGTTTGGCCTGCTTGGATTTGAAAAGCTGCTCCCCCAAGATGAAGGGACAAGGCCAGGAACAGTTAATAACTTTCTTCACTGGAAACACTGTTGAATCATTCCTTTCCCTCCCCACAGACTGCGTAAAGCCTCCTCAGTGTTTGAGTCTAACCAACCTTTCAACTGGAAATAGCAGCCCTCGGTGGGATTTTCCTGTCCTGGCACCAGTTTCTCTCACAAGTGTCCACTTGGCTTCTAGCCAGAGGTAAAAACGGCATTTCTTAAAGCCAAATTTTGACATAGGGGAAGATCTGGGTGGAAAACTCAAAACAACCAAAATTAGTGTAGGCTTATACCTACAGAGGAGACCAGGGCCATCTCTTTTCCCTAATTCACATTATTTCCTATCCTGCCTTTAACACTCATTCTCTGTACCACAAGAACTGTTCTCTGTTGGCTTTTATAGCTGCAACTGTTCTGGCTGTCTTTGCAGCTCTCCAAAGCCTTCAGTCTCAGACAGGACACCTGATTTCTGAAATTCCACCCCTGGACTCATACACACTCCTGCCCCAGCACCCCAGTCCTTCTCCACAGAGCTGCTTCCCACGGGTCGCCCCAGCCTGTGCTGCTGCCTGGGGGTTGTTCCTCCCCAGGTGCAGGATGTGCCTTTGCCTCTGTGGGATTTCCAAAGGTTCCTCTCTGCCCATCTCTCCCACCTGTCCAGGTCCCTCTGAAGCTGCACAGCCCTCAGGGGATCAGCCACTCCTCCAAACGTTTTATCACCAGCGAACTCCCTGAGGAGGCATCAACCCCACGGGCTCTGCCTGTCCTGCTCCAGCTCCCTGCTCCCACCTCCCATCACCTCTCCCGTGTTTATCACCATTCCAGTTGCTCTGTCTTTTCTTATGGAGCAAGAAAATAAGAAAAAATCCAGGTGGATTAACACCAAATTATGCTGGCATTTTACAGAGAGCATGAAAGACAACGACACAGACAATTTTCTAAAGCAAAAGCACTGCTGCAGTCACAACAACACCTATCAAGGAAAAATCTGTTCCCTACAGTAAGGAATCAATTTTAATACAAAGTCCCATCAGCTCAAGGTGGTACCAATTAATCAAAACAATTCACTTGCAGATTCTTTACAGTCACTGTTTTATAAAGGGTAATTCTTTTCTTACTTGCTATTCCAGTGTTGGCACAAAGGAGGTTTAAGCTGACTTTCATCCAATCTTAAAAAACAAATCATAGCTGTAGTTTAAAATAGTTGGGATTGTTTATTCCTCTTGGTTCTAGGTGCCAATTCAAATACTGAAAAAATGATCAAAAACCAGCACTACTGCCAAAATGAACAGCTCAGAAATGCCAAAGTCACGATGCACAGTACAGAGCAATACTAAAATCTCTGGGGTTTAACACAGTATGAGGAGCACACAATTAGCAAAGTCCAAGTAAGTCCTGGATTCACATGCCCACACACACCCCAGGTGTGCACCTTCATAAAATTAAATACTCACTCACTGTGAACAGTCCTGGGTGTTCTTACGAAGATGGTGAGTTGCTGATTGAATTTGAAGCACAACAGATGCTTAGTGCTCCAACCAAATGCTGCTTTTCCTATATCTATTAAGTGTATGTATTTGTGTGGATATGTACACACACTCTTCAGCTACCAAAGTAACTAAAAAATATCAGCCAAAGGCTTTCTGCTTCCCCAAACTGAAGAACTCAAGCCATGAGCTAAAAACCTCAGCAGTTCCAGAGAGGAAACACTGCAGTGATGCCACAGTAAACACCAGTTCTGATTAAAACACCTGAATTTATAATGAATGCTTTTTTAAAAGTTGAAAAATATTTTTGGGCATGGCTTCTGCACAAAAATCCTCTTCCACAAGAATCTGCCAACTACTACAGAGCTCCTCAGGGTTTAAAGTGTTACTCCAGGTTGTGCCTGGGCCAGCAGGGCAGGGCTCGGAGCTCTGCAGTAAATTCCTGCCATCAGGCAGCCGGGAGATAAGGGCTGGGAAAAGAAAAAAGAACACAAACACAACAAACCCCAGAGCCCCACTGGCCACATCTCCTGAGAGTCAGAGACCTTGTAAAATGTCACCTTTGTCTTCCCTGATGCCAAACTCCTGACAGGAGGTTCAGAACAAGGCACAGGGGTGTGGAAAGAAGAATTTAACAAACCTCAACCACTAAACTTGTCTCGCACTTTGTTTTTCAAGCATTTTGCAGTTCTGCTCTCAGAAAGCCATGAAAGTTTCATGAAACTTCCATGGAGTTTAAATCAAAGATTTAAGCTGTAATTTTTAGCCCTCTCCCTGAACACTGACTGGTACCTGCACTTATGTGCACACACTAAAATAGATCATTTCTGTCAAACTCTGCTCCACAACACCAGGAACGGGAACAAAGCACGTCCACGTGCATTTGGCAATGACAGAATGCACAGACCCGCCTGGGGATTCCACTGGCAGCCCTTACGCTCTGCAAAAACCCTTCTGCCCTTTTCAGGCTTCAGTATTAAACACTGAGCAAAAGAAACTGTTGCAGATACTGCAAAGGCCATCTCCTGCAATTTCTGTTTGGCAGAAGTTTGTGCAGGTCCTTCATCCTGGTGCAGGGGAGGCTGCTGCTGAGTAATCTTCCTCCTGAAGCCCTTGAGTGACAGGAATTCCATTTCGGATCACAGCTATTCACAGCCACCAAATCAGCTGCCACAGACCTGGCAAGGTATTAGGGCAGGACACAGCAAGTTTTACACAAAAGGCATTAAAATCTCACAACAGAAGAAGCCCCAGATGGACAAGGAGACAGGTTTGCTTTATGGCATTTGCAAAGAAAATCCAGATTTAAGCACTGTAAAGTCAGCTTTAAAATCACAAGGCTGCAACAGATGCTCATTTAATGAAATAACAGCAAACTGAACCCCTTTCGCATCTTCAAGTGTCTGTTTGATCATAACACAGGTTCATCCTCACCATCATCCCCCCACATGACCACAGACATACTGCAGCTCCCTGGAAATGGCATTGAATCACTTCCTCTGCAATTCCCGTTAATTTCCCGCAGCACAGCCCCGGCTGGGCACGAGGAAGCTGTGCCTGC
Source organism: Aphelocoma coerulescens (assembly GCF_041296385.1). Classification (NCBI taxonomy): domain Eukaryota; kingdom Metazoa; phylum Chordata; class Aves; order Passeriformes; family Corvidae; genus Aphelocoma; species Aphelocoma coerulescens. The sequence continues at coordinate 2,524,455 of NW_027183905.1, forward strand.
TGCTTTGTTTCCTGAACTTCAAGTGAACCCAGCTCTGCCCACAGCTACAGGTGCTGTTGATCACTCAATTACAGAATCATGCACTGGGCTGGGGGGACCTTAAAGCCCATCCAGTGCCACCCCTGCCCTGGGCAGGGACACCTCCCACTACCCCAGGCTGCTCCCAGCCCCACCCAGCCTGGCCATGGACACTGCCAGGGATCCGGGGGCAGCCCCAGCTTCTCTGGACAAAGCATAAGGAAAGTGCTTGTGCTCCTCCACAGACCTGAGTCAGCCACAGTGGCAATAAAACCCTGGGCTTAAGGATGTACTTAAAAACATCAGAGACAGTCCCTGTGCTTTTATAGGTAAAAGAGATCAAATGTTACATGGAAACAGTCAGGACTTCAGTGCGCTCAGAAAGGCCCTTCATGAATATCAGGCAAGAGGACAGAAATTAGAAAACACCTTCAGCCAAGTAAAACTGGCTTCATTTACTGAAACTACAGTAACCACCTGCTTTTGTTGCCTCTGTGCTCTTACAATACTGTCCAGAATTACCATGTTCAGAGAAAGTGACCACAGAGGGGGGGAAAGGATTATTTACATCAGCTCTACAGCCCTCCTTTTACTTCGATGCTCTATTTAAATATTCTGGCTGTTTCAAGGGCTGGGTAAAACTGGCTTTTGTAGACTGAACACAGAAAACAAACAGCAGAAAAATGCAGCATTTCCCCCCTCAGCCAGAACACAGCGAGAGCGCAGTGGTTAAGCAAAGGCAGAGTAAGCTGATTACCAAGTACACAGCTGCTCCTACCTGGCAGAAAGCAAAGGGAAAAAAAAACCTATGAGTCATCAAATGTATGGGAACCTAGAATGCAGAGAATATTTCTCTGCCTGTTTTGAAAGGTTTTGCCCCCCTGGACAGTACTGGCTTTGACCTTTGTCCATGGGAAAATTTGCCTAGCCTCTGGGAAGAATTTGAATCTGCTATGGTGTGAATTAGGTGACAGAATACTGCGTGATATTAGCACAGGGTGAAAAATTTAGTTTTTAGGTCTATTTGCATAGTAAAGAGATAGAAGTAGAAAACCTCAAAATGCAGAATAAGTTGTAGTTAAAAGCTTCTTTCTCCTTCTTCACTAACTCCATATTTTGCAGCAATAGTGGTTTGGGATGATTGGATACAGAATTCCGCAGTTCCTGTCTACGTGACTTAGGAACTTAGAAACTTAGGACATGGGTAAAAAAGTGAAAATATCTTGTGTTTTAAGCTTTCATGGGGTAATTTACCTGTAAAAAGGCTGTGAAATCTTGATAAGTTGTTTTCTTGCTGCATTGTCTGCTCTGTGCTATGTCTAAGCCATGCCAGGAGCTTGTACTCCTTAGATAACAATTAATAAACACCTACCAGGAGGCTGAGAAGCATGAAGTCACATTCGCCTTGTTTTTTCTCCTAGAAAAAATCTGAACGTCTCCCTCATCAGGGAAGAACACAATTAATGATGAGGACAGTGTTAGAGCACCACCAGGGGCACAACAGAGCCAGCCTGGGCACAGGGAGGGAATTTATTCCCAACCAAATCCCAGCACCACAAGGAGAAGGCAAAGAAATCTCTCCAACACCTTCCCCCCACCCAGCGAGGATCACCCGGAACGGGGGTCACCAGGGCTCTGCCCCACGGGGGTCACTGGGGATCATCCAACGCCGATCCTCCCACGGGGGATGGAGCTGGAGCAGCGCACGAAGCTCTTCCTGCACTCGGGGCACTCGCAGGGCTTCCCTTAGCGGTGCCTCCGTTGGTGTTGGGTCAAGTTTGAGCTGCTGGAGAAGCTCTTCCCACACTGGGGACACTCGTAGGGCCTCTCCCTGGTGTGGATGCACCGGTGGAGGGTGAGGGTGTAGTTGCGTTTGAAGCCCTTCCCGCAGTCGGGGCAGCGGAAGGGCCTCTCATCCGTGTGAATGTGCTGATGTTCGAGGAGACTGGAGCTGGTCTGAAACCTCTTTCCACACTCGGAACACTCATACGGCCTCTCCCCGGTGTGGGTGCGCTGGTGGATGATGAGGTGGGAGTTTTGATTGAAGCCCTTCCTGCAGTCGGGGCAGCGGAAGGGCCTCTCATGCGTGTGAATGGGCTCATGTCTGAGGAGATCGGAGCTCCTCCGAAACCTCTTCCCACACTCAGAACACTCGTAGGGCCTCTCCCCGGTGTGGATGCGCTGGTGTGCCCTCAGGGTGGAGCTCCACCCGAAGCTCTCCCCACACTGGGGACACTCGTAGGGCCTCTCCCCAGTGTGGATGTGCTGGTGCCTGATGAGGGTGAAGTTGTGTTTGAAGCCCTTCCCGCAGTCAGGGCACCGGAAGGGCCTCTCATCTGTGTGAACGCGCTGATGTTTGAGGAGATCGGAGCTGGTCTGAAACCTCTTCCCACACTCAGAACACTCGTAGGGCCTCTCCCCGGTGTGGATGCGCCGGTGGGTGACGAGGGCGGAGTTTTGCTTGAAGCCCTTCCCGCAGTCGGGGCAGCGGAAGGGCCTCTCATCCGTGTGAATGCGCTGATGTCTGAGGAGATCGGAGCTGGTCTGAAACCTCTTCCCACACTCCCCACACTCATAGGGCCGTTCCCCAGAGTGGATCATCTGGTGTACCCTCAGATGGGAGTTGTAGCTGAAGCCCTTCCCACATTCCAAGCAGTTCTGGGGCTTCTCCCCGCCCTGAGGCTTCTCCCCCACCTCCAAGCTACCCCGCGATCTCAGGCTACCTTCCCGGCACAGGGGGGCTCTTTCCTCCTTGGATCTCTCTGGGCTGCGTTTGCAGCCCCTCCTCGTGCGGCATCTCCGGGGCTTTTCCTCCTCCTCCATCCGGCCACACCTTGGGAATGACAAATCCTGGTTTGGGGGGAAAAAACAAGGGGTGAGCGCCATGGGCTGGGGGCTCCTCCTGCCCTGGTCCATCGCCGGGCATCTTGTGTCTGTAAAAACCGCCAAAACACCAAGATTCAGACCAAAAGTCCCACAAACATCAAGACATAGACACAAAACACCCAAAACATCAAGATTCAGACAAAACACCCTCCAGAATATAAACACATTCAGCCCCCACAAAAAAACCAAAGCACCAACATGGAAACCAAGAAACCTCAGAAACACCAAGATTCACCCCCCGGAACATCGTGGATCCCCCTCCCTGCTCACCTGCTGGATGGGGGGGGCAATGCTCCTGGGGCTGGGGGGAGGCTGCAGATACAGCGAGTGCTGGAACCTTGCGATGCCTCCTCTTCCTGATCCTCCTCCTCCTGTGTCCCTACTCTTCCTCACACTCCTCTTCCTCCCACTACTCCTTCTCCTGCAGAATCCCACCTGCTGCTCCCACGGGCATCGTTTCACCATTCTGGTCTCCAGCCCTGCTCCTCCAGCCTTTCTCCTGCTCCCCCCAGGCCCAGCACCCAGCCCTGGCTCGCTCTGCCCCCCAGAGCTCTCGGATCGCACAGCACGAGCAGCGATGCAGCTGCGGCAGCTCGGGCTGGGGCAGCGCTGGGCTCTCGGCCGCTCCTGCCCGCACTCGGCCCCCGCCGCAGCCACTTCTGCCAGCACAGCACGGCCCGGCCCGGCCTTGGCGCTCCCCCCCTCCCACCTCCCCAAATTCCCCTGGCGGGGGGCGCCAAGGCCGGGCCACACGTGGGCTCCAGCTGGGGAGCGCCGGGCGCTGCGGCTCTGCCTGGCAACTGCTGAGTCACCAGCGCCGCGCCTTCTGATTGGCTGAGCGCTGCCTGAGGGCCGCGCCTGCACCAAGGGGGGACACCCTGCTCCAGGGGGGATGTCCCGAAAACCGGGCACCCCCAGCGAACCAACAACACCAACGCCTCCTTACAAACACATGCTCTGAATCTGCTCGGACACAGCCACACGCACTTGCACACAAGCAAGTGACAGCACAAACCAGCAGCTCCACAAAATGGCACTGACTGACACACACTGCTGCTCAGCCAAGCTCCTGCTCAATTCCTCAACTTCCAGAACAACAACAAAGCCTGAACAGAACCATGGACATCGTTTCCTAATCAAAAGGGGACAATGCTGAGGTAGTTTGCACATTCTCCCAGAGCTAATTAAGGACATGGACACCCAGCAGGGGGAAAAAGGGAAGTCGAGAAGGGGTCTCAGCAACAGGGGACGGATGGTGTTGGTGTGCTGGGAAGGGATTGGTTGAAGGGAGTGTGCAGGAATATGGTTAAGGCAAACAGCAGCAGAGGAATCTATGTGATAAGAAAGGAAAAGGAAGATGAAAAAGAGGAAGAGAAAAAAGTGAGGACTGGGATGCTCTTCAGCACCATCTTATCCTCAACATTTGCCAGCTGATCCAGATCTTCCGTATCCCTGGTTTCCAGAACTGGGAAACAAAGAAGCTCAGGATAAGGGTGTTTCTCTGTGGTGGGGAGCAGCAGGACAGGGCTGGCCCGGGGCTGTGGGGCAGCCGGGGCTCAGCGCCGGGCACTGCCTGACCCCAACACCCCCCGGGCAGGACCGGCAGTGGCCCCCGGCCCCCAGGAGGCTGCGGGATGTGGAAGGATCAGGATTTTCTTTTATCGATCTTGTTTGGGTCACTGGAGAAACGAATGATTTTGCAGAAAGCTCAGCAGCTGTCAGAGGATGAGCACCCACGGGCACTGAGGGGGCTGCAGGAGAGGCACAAGAAGCCCCTGCAGCACTTGGCCAGAAAGGCTCAGCAGGGCAATGCAAGAAGGGATGAGCAAAAGGCCAAGGTGAAGGCAAAGGCCATGGCAGAGTTTCTACAGCCCCCCAGGGATGAACCGCAGGGCCCAAGGGGGCCCCAGCACCCAGGGGACGGCGGCGGCCACAAGCACCTGGCACAGGCATTGCCCTCCTCGGCACGGCAGAGCCCACCCAAACAGCCCCTGGCAAGGAATCAGGGGTCCATCTGCAGGCCAGAAGGACACTGCAAGCACAGACAGCAGCACCCTCAGCACCAGCAAGTCCACCCCACATGGACATGGATTGTCAGGGCTGGCAGAGCTCCCAGCAAACCAGGGACCCACCGCACCAGAGCCCTTGAGAACATTCAGGGCGCGTCTGGATCGAGACGAGGCCGCTCCTGATGGACACAGGGGCCTCTCGATCCACTCCGAATCTGACACCTAAGGGGGGAAATTGTCAAGAAGTTCCTTGATTATTCAGGGAATAAGTGGGAAAGATTGGCAGGTGTGTTTTATTCAACAACTATCAGTAGATGTGGGGGATGGGTTTGAAACGCATCAATTTCTGTTTGTTCCTAATTGTGATTATAATTTACTGGGAAGGCATTTGGTGGCTGAAGTGGGAATGCAAATTCATATTGTAAAAGGAGATACAGAGGCTAATGCTGCTGGACCTTTGTGTCAGATGTCTGCGAAGGCCTCTGCTGAAGGGAACCCAGAAGTGTGGGCAGCCCCAGGGAAATAGGGAAAATCAGATATGGAGCCTCTCCAAATTCCTCTGAAGCCTCCAGGACAAGTGGTGTCTAAAAGCAATACCCTCTTCCAAGGGAGGCAAGGAAGGGGTTACAGCCTCTTACTGAGTCCCTGCTAAAGGCAGCGCTTCTGGAGCCAGGCATCTCTGCCTACAACTCTCCTCTCCTGCCAGGCAAGAAACCCCATCATGGACACCAGAAGGAAAGCACAATTTTCAAGGCTTCAAAAGCAGATTAACTGAGCCTCCTGCCCTGGCCCTCCCACACAGGGAAAAACCATTTGAATTGCATGTGGACGTTAATCAGGGCCATGCCAAAGGAACTCCTGGGCTCAAATGTTTCACCCAGTGGCCAGAGAGTGGCCTCATTGTCTGCAGAATTGTGCAGCCCCGGCTTTAATGGGAACTGAGGCCTGAAAACTGACAGCAGCAGAATCTCTCATTGTTCCAGCCTGGCATCAAGGTAAAGCTTTGTTAACCAAAGGAGCCTCTAAATGGATGAGCAGCGCTGGGTTCTTACAGAATGAAACTTGTTGGATGGAACAGGAGGATTCAGAGTTGAGGACAGGGCAAGGGTTGAACCCAGCCTCCTGTTTGAACGGCCCTGGACACGGGGCTGGCAAGAAACCCATGGCTGCAGTCAAGTGACAGAGCTCCAGACCCGGCCTAGCAGAGATTGACCAGACATTCCCTGGCCTGAGGGAGAAAAGGTGTTTAGGGATGGGGCTTCAAGGGCAGCAGAAGGGAAAAGAGTGACAAGACACGCTGCTCTTAAGGAAAGGGAAGGAGACAAAGCGCAGCTCAGCGCCCGCATGCTCAGCTCAAAGGGCCGAGCTGGGGGTGCCTGGAAGAGCCTGGCACTGAAATGCCCTGAGCAGGAAGGCTTCAATATCTTCTGCTAACAGCATGGCAGCTCACAGCGGGGCAGAAGCATTTCCGACTGCTTCAGCAATCCCTGCATCAGTTCTTAAGGCATGTTTGGAACAAACAATTCCAAGATACGGGATTGTGGAAGCAATAGACTCAGACAGGGGAACTCATTTTACAGGAAAGATCCTTCAGGCCGTTCTGGCTGCTTTAGGAACACAGTGGGACCTCCAAACGCCCTGGCACCCCCAGAGTTCGGGTCGGGTGGAAAGAATGAATGGGGAAATAAAGAAACACCTTCTGAAGCTGCTGAGAGAAACCAAGATGCCACGGGTACGGCTGCTGCCATTGGCTTTGGCAAGAAGAAGAGCCAGACCCAGGCCAGATATTCAATTATCTCCCCTGGAACTGATGTTTCAATTCCTCACCCTGGGGATTCTCGACTTAGTGGGGGTGGAGATAAGGGATGTCTGTTTCAAGCAGTCTGTGGCCAGAATCCTGTCTCTTCTGAAAGCTCTTCCACAGGAAGCTCGGCTGGCACAGACCCTGCCTTGGGACTTTGCTGCCCACAGCATCCAACCAGGACATCGGGTCTTGCCTGAGGAGTGCAAAGAAGCACCACTGGTGGCCAAGGGCGTGGCCCATTCCAAGTGTCCCCGAGCACAGAAACAGCCGCCAGCACAGCTGAACACGGGGGGACCCCTCAGCCTCGCCTCAAGCTCTCGGAAGCCCCGCGGATTTGCACTCCCCGGCTGCAGGAGGAGCAGGCCAGGCCGCCACTGCCCCTGCACAGAAGGGGCCGCAGCAGCAGCCAGGGCTCCACAGCGGGGCAAGCCCCGGGGGCTGCCCACAGATCCTCTGCTGAAATTGTCTGGCTGGGCACCTCCTCTGGCATCTCCAGGCACTGGGGGCCAATCCTCGCTGGCACCGGGCGAGCTCCAGAGCTTTCTGTGCCTGCACTCGCCACAGCTGCTGCGGGAGACAGCGGGAGAACTCCACTCTGGCTCTCAGTTACACTCACACTCTGGGCTGGGCGGGATTCGATTGCTGGAAAATAGACCAAGTTCAGAATTGTTTTAAAAGTTTATTTCTCTACTCAGGCTTGGTTTGCCTCTGTCTTGGCGAAAGGAATTTTAAAGTGTTTCTTAAGGGATGTTACACCACTCAACAGAGATGAGCTTAACATCTCAACAGACTGGGAATAGCCCAAAAGATACCCAAAAGATAACGCCCATCAACAGAACATCAACGCCCATCAGCAAACATCAAGGAACAGCTACCCCAGACACTGCCCCCGGCACAGCTGGAGACCCCTGCTCTGGAAAAGGCTGAAAAGGAAATCAAGGAGTGTGGACCTAATGAACATCAGAGGCCAAGCAATCCGGGGCCAACAGGAAACCAAATACTAAGAACTACCCAACTTGGAACCAATGAACATGAAACCTACGGATTTCGATGGGTTTAGACTGCATCAAGTTGAGGAAAAATTGAGTAAAACTCGTGTGCCATGGGATGATTTTCTCTGCATACCCGGGCTATGTGGGCATGAAATGATTTCTGTTGCACATCCTGGCCAGAATAAAGTAATGCCTTGATCCTCAAACACTAAAAAGGTAGTTGGAGAGTTTTTGGTCATCCTGCAGTTTCTGTGACAAGATTACACCATTAGAATGTTTTTTCTTAATAGTCCTACTTTGATATTGTCAGTTGGGTTTGGGCTAAAGGTGTGAGAGTCAATTTTTAGTCCGAGGAGAAGTAGCAAAAATCTTTATTGCTTTGAGGCATTTTTGTGTATGTGTGTGCATGGCTGTTAGTGATGGCAGAATTTTGGAATGGGTTTTTCGATGTTCACCTGTAGGCTGCATTTTGCAAAACTGGAAGAGCATTAAAACTGACCCTTTTCCTCATAAACAGTTAAAAAACATGAAAAAAAAAAAAAAGGGAAAAAAAAGCCGCTTTTGGGGGCCACTTGTGAGTCACCTGATGGCTGCCCCGGAGGAGAAGCTTCCTTCCAGGCAGCCAGCAGAGGAGCTTTAGAAATGCAAATTATCTCTGCTGGGGGAAGTGTGCACAATGTCCCAGCTCTCCTTGCCTGCCAGAGGAATTGGGCTGATTCCCTCTGCCCCTCACCCCAAGCTCTGCCTCCCTGCACAGACGGAATTTGCATCGCTAAAGGCAGAGCCCACACTGAGCATCTCGGACTCTGCAACAGAAATCCCTGAAGCTGCAAAGGAAAACAGCAAACGGAGAATGTTGGGAGAACTTCACTCAAAAAAGCGGGGGGGAATCATCCCTCTCCCCACTCCAACATCTGCTGGCACTGTCTGTGTTATACAGGGTGGGTTTGACCACTGGGCTGCTTTTGCTGCCACAAGTTCAGCGAAATCACTTGGGAATCCAAGGATGTGATGATTTAATCCGAGAAAAGCGGTCAATGGATGCATCCCTGGCATTTTTGGGAGCACCCAAAAATGGGGACAAGATGAACGGCCACCAGAACAAATCCTACCACACCATGGAGCAGCCCCTGGGAACCCAAACAAATTCATACCAGGTGCCAGAGAACCCACAGATCATTTCAATGCATCATTAGATTACAAGCTGTCCTCCAAATCATAACCAAGCACACAGCTCCAGCTCCTGACCTTCTCACCCACCAATCCACTCCCATGAGCAACGCCACATTTCACCCTGGGATGGCATCAGATCCTCTTTCAGCGGGAGGACCAGGAGGTATTGGAAAATTAAAGGACTCAAAGTGCTCTTGACAAAGTGATGGCCAAGGAAAAGTGGTGAAACAGAGAACAAAGGAAACAAAGACTTAACAGAGCCATGAATATCGGATGTTATACAAAGTGGGGGTGCACATTAAGGGGCACATGCAGCAGGCGCATCGGGAAGTCTGTACCTTCCAAGGACCTCAGCCAGGGGGAAAAGGGACACGGAGATGCGGCCGGGGAAATCGGCATAAAAAGGAGGCTGCGTCCTCCAACACTTGGACAGAGCCCACGGGAAATGCCCCGTGGCCTCTCCCTTGCTCCAGGAATAAAGTTCCTTTTACAGGACTCCTCCGGCTCCTCTGGGGACACAAACCTCTGGCCACGGGAACTTTCCCGCACACTCCCGCCGACGGGGCAGCCACCTCTGTCCTACCCACAGCAGCCGGGACGAGCCAGCGCTGCTCCGGCACCGGCTCCTGCCGAGGCAGCAGCGGCAAGGAGAGCGCGGGCAGCCGCTCCCGCAGCGCCCTCACGCCAGGGCGAACACGGCGCCCACACGGCACAACGAACCCGCCCCAGCCCCCTGCCGCCCCCTCCGCCCGCAGCCAGCGCCGAGCCCCGCCAGAACCGAGCGCGGCTCCCACCTGCGCTGGGGCCGCCTCCGAGCTCCGCCGCCGCCTCACCGGGCTCCGGCCGCCGCCGCCGCTCCCGGGCCCGCACAGACGCTCCGCCAATGGCGCCTCTGCTGCGCCACGGCCGCCCTGCCGGCGGCTCCGGGCCCGGGCTGCTCCCCGCTCCGACCAATCAGCGCGCCAGAACCACGACTGACGGCAGCACCGCCCAATCGCAGCGAGGGGCGGGCTCTGCACACGGCCCAGCCTCGCCCCGCGCTCCCAGCGCCCCCCGGGCTGCGTGAGGGGAAAGCCGCAGCTGAGGAACAGCCCTGGAACGGGCCCGGCCCGAGCCGCCATTCAGCTGGGAAGGGAAACAAAGCTCTCCGCTGCTCCCGGCCCGACTTGCCCAGCCCTGCGTGTTGGCTGCCTCCGGCTCCTTGGGAAGCCCTGCAGCCTCGCTACTCCCGCCCCTAATTCGGAGCATCAGTGCATGGCTTTGATTTCGTTGTTCAGGCTTGGCTATGGGCTGTCCTGGTCTGCTGCATTTTCTGGGTTCCTCTTGGATGCTTTGAGCAACAGGCTGTGCCCCGGGAGGATCCTTTGTGCTCCTTTGTGACAGAGGAGAACCTTCCAGGCGGTTCTTGCGGGAGCTGCTGCTGTGATGTCACGGGAACGCTGCCGCGTCCTCGCCGTGTTCCCGTTGCTGTGGGCACGGAGCCCTCAGTGTCCAGAGCGGCTCTGGGCGCCCGCTGGTTGCCGGAGGATCCTCCTGCCCGAGGCATTCTCAGCAGCCAGCCCAGCCCCTGCCGGGTGTCCTTCTGTGCTTGCAGGGGTACAGTCTGCCACGTGTGCAGCACGGCCAAAATGATCCAGCAAGCGGTTGCTGCAGTTTGCACTCTGTACTCTGTGGCTTATTCGGGGTATTTTTTAGCCCACTTGGCACGTAAGTCGAGGTTTTCCCTGGCTGCAGCGTCGGTGCCTTCGGGCTTGCTGTGTGCTTTCTGTTCTCCCACTGGCACTGAGCTGCCTTTGTAACCAAATTGCCATTAAGACACCGCTGGTTTGGGAGAGCTCCTGCCAGCAGCTGCAGCTGAAAAAGGGGGTGTCTGCAGCCAGCGGGGCGTGCACAGCATTTGCAATGGAGCCGGGGGGGTTCTGTTCCCTCAAGCGCAGAGTCTGTGCCAGCGGAGCCTGGAACTCCCTGCGTTGGCTGCTGCAGCCAAGGGCTGACACAGCCCAGGATTCTGTGCTGTTCTCTTGCTTGCTGTGTGAAGGGACTGTGGCTCCTGGAGGGATGTTGTGGAAGCAAAATGCTCTCTCGGAGTGTCCTTGCTCCGTGGGAGTTCCCACCACGGGCAGGTTTTTCCTAATAGCATCTGGTTCGTGTTCCCTGTCCCATTGCAGGGCACCTCACGCGTGGATCCCGAGCAGCTCCTCCTTCGGTGAGTGGGAAAGGAACCTTTGATGGTCGGAATTGTGCAGAGAGTTGTGAGCTTGGCGTGTGGCAGTCGAGCGCCAGCCTGGGAGGCTGAAGGAAAGTTCCTTCCAGTGTCTTTGCAGCAGCAGCAGCAGCAGCAAAGGGATCCCTGGCACTTTTCTCCTTCTCTGCTGAAGAGCTTTTGAAGAGCTGCAGGTCTGGTTTTGCAGGCAGAAGATTGCTTGCTGGCTTTAGCCACGGTGGAATATGGAATGCCCAGCAATAAGTGGCAATGTCGACTTTAGCCCCTTCCTAGTTTGAACAGCTCCGAATCCCATTTCTGCTTAGTGCAGCTGGATGTGTAGCTGAGGATAAATAAGGCGATAACTGAGAGAGAACTTCCTGTCCCTCACGCTACCATCTGTCCACAGGGCACAAAAGCAGCATCAGCTCCTCCTCTGGCTCCCTCTGCTTCCAAAGAGGAGGCCAAAGAGGAGGAAGACAGCAGTGAACTTCCCGCTGTTCTGGGGGATGATGGTGAACTTCCCTCTGTCCCGGGAGATGAGGGCAAACATCCCACGGTTTGGGAATACAACAGTGAAGCTCCTGTGGTGTGGGACGAGGATGGTGGACATCACCCGGTGTGGGACGAGGACAGCGAGGCTCCAGTGCCATGGGACAAGGACGACGGAAATCTCCCAGCGTGGGATGAGAACAGAGGACATCGTGGGACTTGGGAAGAGGATGGTGCAATTCTCCCGGCATGGGAAGAGGACGGCAAACGTGCCGTGGCTTGGAAAGAAGACCTGGAACCTGCTGAATTTTGGGAAGAGAACGGGGATCCTCCCTCTGCTTGGGAAGAGGACACTGAACCTCCCTCTGCTGCGGGATCCTGGGCTGAACGTTCTGACAGCAGCACAGCCCTGCAGCCAGAGGGCAGAGAGGAGTGGTGCCTGATGCAGCTGAGTACGTCTGCTGTGCTGCTGTGTGCCAGAGCAGGGTGCTGCGTGTGTGTCTCAGCATCAGCTGCACCCAGGCTTGCTGTGCAGCTGAATGTCACAGAGTCATTTATTGTCCTTGCCCAGCTGAGAGCAAGGGGCTCCCGGCCCCAGGGAGTGGGGCTGCATTTTGGCCCTGCTGCAAGGCGGGGTCTCCATCTGGGAGGGAGCGTCTTCCATGTGGTTTCTTTCAGGGAGCACCGTGAGCGTGGGGGAGCCTGCCGAGAAATACCTGGAACTGGAGCAGGTTGGCCAAGGGTAAGTGCATGGCAGTTACTTCTGCACAAGCAGGGGCCAGGTATTTGCTGGTGCAGGATCAAGTGAGAAGCCAGGCAAGCTGCAAACAGCTTCAGACACTGGGCCACGATCCTGCTGTCTCTCAGTCCTGATCAGAATTGGTAACTGTGGTCAGAAGGCACCGTCAGAGGCCCCTGAGGCCGGCAGTGTCCTGCTGCAGCAAGGAGCAGGACCTGGAAGAGCTTCTGTCCCTGGAATTTGATTGCCTGAAAGAGCAGCTCACCATCTGGTGCCTGTCAGAAAACAGTTCTCAAGAAGATTCCTTTCAAATAGTTTGCTTCCAAAAATATCCACCGGTCAGGATTATCAACATAACAGTTTAGAAACAGAAACCAGAGATGAACTAATAAGTGCCCTTTTCAGCACAGGTAGTAAGCCCCGTACATTCAGTAACAGACACAGAGCTGCTGCACTGGGGGGGAAAATGCATCAGCTGCCTGCTGGCAGGGCCCTTGTGGATCCTGCAGCTCATAGGCAGGAAATGGAAAAGGATGAAATACATTCTTTTCCAGTTCTTTAGACACCTACTCCCACCCTAGGTTTTGGACTAAAGTAATTCAGTGTGGACATTTGGGATTTGCTCCAGCCCTTTTCCTTCATGTTGGGCCTCAGTTTTCTCTCGCACACCTTGCGTGGCACAGGGCTGGTGGCTGCTGCGCTGCTGTTTGAAGGGTCGATGCACCCAGGTGTTTTGTAAACGCTGCAGGCAGCAGAGATCTCCTGTCTGGGCTGGCTTTCACTCCCAGGGCCTAAAGCGCTGCTTCTTTCTTCTCTGCTGTTCTGTCTCCAGGGCTTTCGGAACCGTTTATAAAGGACTCGACAGGGCCACTGGAGGAGAGGTCAGTGTCACCACGCCCAGTGTGTCGGGCAGCTCTCGAGGGCTTTCCCCTCTGCTGGGAGCTGTGGCTGCAGCTTTGGGGGGCCAGCAGAGCTTTCCTGCACAGGCTGTTCCTCTGAAGGCACAGCAGTGTCAGCCTGCAGAGCACGGCTGGGACAGACTTGAGCCTTCTGAAGTGCCCAAAGAATGCAAGGAGGGCAGCGGTGTCTGTCAGAGCAGGACACGCTGGCTTGGTCTTCATATCTGAAAACATCAGTGCATCAGCTGGTGGAGGCTGAGGCCTAATTTATCTTCATCCCAGCCTCGGACAGGAACACTGTTTAGCAGTTTTTCCATCCTGTATTTCATCTTCAAAGGATACCTCAAGACCTAATTAAGGAGTGATCCTGCTTGGGATCAGTTTGGGGTTTTAGTCCTACTGCAGCTGTTCTCAGAGAGAGGGAGAGGAATGAGAAGATGGATGTGCAGAGCAAAGCTCTCTCCTAAACCCTGCAGCTGTGTTTGGGTCTGGTGTCAGTGACAGCCCGTGACAGGGATCATCTGAGCAATGTTTGTGCGTGTTTGCTCTGTTGTGCAATCCCAAACAGAGCAGTTGCGTTTGAAATCATGACCAAATCCCCCAGGATTGCTAAAGGGTTCCTGGCTGTTTTGCTCTGTTTTTACAGAAGCGAATTACTTCCTGCTTGCAAAATGTGTTTGAATGATAATGAGCGTGGTGGTAAACTAAGGCGGTTTGAGAAGACTGCAGGTGCAGAGAATGCTGTGAGAGCTTTGAGGCTGAGAGCTGAGGGCCCATTTCTGCAGAGCTTCCAAGGCCAAATGTCTCTGGCCCTGTGTCCTGTAAGTGGCCCCGCAGCGAGCAGAGAAATGGGCTGTGGGAATGTCACTTGCTGAGCCCGGGTGTCCCATCCCAAGGCAGTTTGGCACAGCCCGGCTCCGTCACTTCACAAAGACTCGCTCCGTGTTTGCTGCGGCCTCCTGCCCCAGACTCCTGCAGTTCAAGGGCTGCAATGTCCTTTCAGGTGGCCATAAAGAAAATGAGTCTCAGAGGGCAGAACGGGGAACGAGCTGTGAATGAGATCCTGGTCCTGAAGGACAAGAAGAACCCCAACATTGTCAGCTCTTTGGACAGGTGAGTGCTTCAGCTCTTATCCCGTGCACGGGCCCTGCGTTAATCTCTCCTGGCATCCGTAGTCTGTAGCCTGTTTTGAAAAAGCCTCACCCGGCCGTAGCTTCCCAAAACAACAGCCTGTCAGCTCACTCCCTCCGTGTGCTTTTGTTGCTTTGGTTTGGTTTTTCCTTCAAGCTGACCCAATTTTCTGGGTCTTACAACAAGTGCTGATAGACCCTGTCAGAAATTATTTCCCTTGGCTTCTCCTTCCCAACTCTTTTCCATTGCTGCAGATGCCAGGAAGACCAGGTTCTTGTTTCCAGAAACGCCTCATGTGCCCATTTTGCAATGGCCTTGCCTGTTTCTGAAGGGACTTTCTGCAAGGTTTTCCAAACACTTGACCACTTTTGTCCTAAGTGCTGCACGGCCTCCTGCCCTGGATAACTCTGGAAGTTGTGTTGCCTTGTTCTGGAGGGAACGGTGGAACTGCTGAGTTCAGATGCTGAACCAGCTGGGGGCAAGTGTTGTGGTTCCACATTGATCTGGGCTGTTGCTAAACTGCATTTTTCACTTGCTTGCCATCTAAGGCCTCTCCTTTCCCACAGGCATCTCCTTCTCCTTTAGACTGTGCAGATCCCAAGGACTGTGCAGCCTGGCAGGAATGTCTCTGCATCGGATTCTGTCCTCATTTACAAGTGACCTGGAAACAAAACTCCACTCGAGGCTTTTCCATCAGGGAATTGAGCAGTGCATGTTCATCTCCACGCCATTGTTTGCCTCTTCCAGCTTCCTTGTTGATGAAGATCTCTGGCTGGTGATGGAATACATGGATGGAGGAACTTTGCAGGACATTGTCAGACACACACGCATGGCTGAAGGAGAGATGGCAGCTGTCAGTCAGGAGGTGAGGGATCCTGCTCGTGCTTCCCATGGCTTGGACACAATGCTCCTTCCAAGCAGGGCCTGAGAAGAGGAGTGGCTCCATGCTCAGAGCTTTGTTTCTGTGTTGTTTTTATGAGCTGGAGAAGAAAGAGCCTCTGAAGTGAACGGCCTGCCAGTGTCACTGCACTTCCACTCTGTTCTTATCCTCTTTCCTGCTGTTGTGGGACTCTCTGTCTTTTTTGATTTGATTTGCTGTTCTCAGCTTTGCCTTGAACCATTTGCCTGGAGCTTGTCTGCACTGCACTCCTGGTCTGTCACAGCAAAGCTGCTGCTGGCAGAATTCTAAACTGTCCTTTCTTGTGTGATTGTGTATTCCGGCCATGGATTTCCACCCTCATGTTTCTTGCTCTCTCTCAGTGTCTGCAGGGCCTGGATTTCCTCCACTCAAACCGGGTGATCCACAGAGATCTGAAGAGCTCCAACATCCTTCTGGCAACGGACGGCTCTGTCAAGCTGGGTGGGTGTTCCTGGTCAGGCACGGCGCTCCCGGGCTGCGGCTGTGGGGCTGCTTCCCAGTGACGGCCAGAGCCCCACAAGTGCTGCTGGTGGCGGTGCCCGGCCCCTGCTGCCAGCTGAGAGCGGCTGCCCCATGCAGAGAGCTCAGGAGAGGAGCAGGGTGTCAGCAGTGGCTTTGCTCTGGGTATGGCCCTTCCAGAGGGGTGGGAGTTGGAATCTGAAGCTTCAAGGGAATCACTAAAAGCCACTGCATGAAAGCTGAGGGTTCCTTTAAGGGTCCACTTCCATCTTGCCTTGGCTACAGCCCTGCGGACTTTTCCAGCTGGATTCAGCAGTGCATTCTCAGACTGAGAGTGGGCAATCTTTGTGCTTGGTTTCCTCATTCCAGCTGCCTTAGACAGTGTTTGTTTCTGTCCTCAGCTGATTTTGGCCTCTGCGCTCAGCTCAGCCCTGAGCAGGAGCAGTGCAGCTCCATGGTGGGCACTGCTCACTGGATGGCCCCAGAGGTTGTGACCAGTTCTCCTTATGGCCCCAAGGTGGACATCTGGTCCTTGGGCATTGTGACCATCGAGATGGTGGAAGGAGAACCTCCTTACTTCGAGCACACGGCGGCCATGGTAAGAGGCAAATTTCCCAGAGTTTGCAGAGGCCTGTGAGCACAGTGGGACCCCGCCCTGGGAGGTGGAACCGGAGGGCTCTGCCCATCGGGAAGGGAATTCCCAGAGGATTGGAGCCTGAGCACAGATGAATATTCTGCAGTCTCCAGAATTTGCTTTGAGTTTTAAGTTGTTGCAGCTCTTCTGTCTGTGAGGATGACCTGAAAACATGAAGCCAGAGCATCAGCTCTAATCTTGCAGAAAACCCCAGACCAACCCCAAAACCCACACCTAAACTCAACAAGTTTTCTGAAGGAGTTTCTGAAAGAGGTTCTGCGAGATGAACTCCCCTTGACTCTTCTCACTGGGAAATTTGTCTAAAACATGAAGATGATTGTTTCACATCCCCATAGTCTAACATATTTCTTTCCTAGCCCAAGCTACTTTCTCCATGTCACCAAGGCTGAGCTTTCAGCAACCTATACCTCGGGTTCCTTGCCTGGCAGTTTCTGGGATGGAACATCTTGAATGCATTTACTTGAGTGTCAGTGGCACTGCAGGGATGCATTTGATGTAAGAATCCTTGGAAATACCACAGGCAGACCACAGTGACTCTTGCAAATGGCCTGTAAAGCTGGTGTCCGTATTTGGAGAAGCAAAATGGGCTATTTCTGATGGAGGTTCCAACTAACAAAGTCAGCCAATGACATTGGCTCTCAAGGCAAGATCATGTGGATGTTGGAATGGCTGTGGCTGCAGCAGCGTTTGGCTTTTTTGGTTGGCATTGAAGAATGAGCTCTGAGCAGCATCTCTGCCAGGGAGGAAAGTGTCCCTGGAGACTGGGGCTGAGAAACCGGGGTCGCTGTGAGCACTCGTGGGTGTGAAGGAAGCTGGCAGAGCTTTTCAGAAGTGTTTGCTTTTTGCGCAGGCTCGCTGTCTGATCCGGCAGAACGGGACCCCGCAGCTGCAGGAGCCCAGGCGCCTGTCGGCTCTGCTGCGGGACTTCCTGGAGTGCAGCCTGGAGCCGGACGAGGAGCGGCGCTGGTCTGCCCAGGAGCTGCTGCAGGTGGATGCGAAGCGGCTGCAGGGGAAAGAGCAGCGCGAGGGAGGGGTTTTCTCGTGGGGCCCCGTCCAATAATGTCCAGTGTCGCTGCTTTTCACATGCAAAGCCAGAAGAATCCTTGCCTGGTTTGGCTTGGCAGGGTCCTTTGCAGGTCATCTGGACCAGGTGCCCCGCAAGGAGCAGGGACATCTTCAAGCAGATCAGGTGGCCCCAAGCCCTGCCTGACCTGAGCCTGGATGTTTCCAGGGAGGAGGCACCTCCCACATCTCTGGGCACCCTCTGCCAGTGTTTCCCCACTCTTCTGATAAAAAACTTCTGCCTCAGATCTAATCTGAGCCTGCTTCCCTCTCCTGAGTTTCAAACCATTCCCCTTTGTCTTGGTGCAACAGAGCCTGTGAGGAACTTGACTTGGGAAAGTAACAGTTGATTTCTTTCTTTTTCATCCTTTGGGCAGCACCCATTTTTATCATCAGCCAAGCCTCTCTCCAGCCTGAGCCCTCTGATCGCTGCAGCAAAGCAATTGAAGGAGCAGCGGAGGATGTGAAGCACCTGAGGACAGCTTTTCGTTATAGTAGTTAGGACAAGTGGATAGTTACGGTAGTTAGCACTGCTAGTTAGTTATGGTGGTTAGGACAGCCTGGTAGTTATGGCAGTTTTTTGAATAAAAGCTCTGTTAAACCTCAAGTCCCTTGATGTGTCCCTTCCTTGTCCTCCCGTGGCTCAGCTGCCCGGAGCAATGCGAGGGGAGAGCGGGCCCAGCCTTGCCCAGAGCTGAGCCCCAGCAGAGCCCCGGCAGAGCCCAGAGCAGCCTCAGCATTGGCAGAGTCAGCCTGGAAGGAGGCGCCTGGAGCCTTCTCGACTGCAGCCGACTCTTGTTTACAAACCGCGTGGGGTGGGAAATGCCGCTGGTTCTGCAAGAGGGCAGAGGGGGCCCGGGGAAGGCCCAAAGGCAAGGGACAAAACCTGCCCAGTACTGGAGAAAAACCACGCCTTTTTCCCCTCCCACGTCAGCCAAAATATTGAATCCTAACCCAAGTCAAACAGGGCAGGGGAGGAGCCCAGGCCCTTCCACCCTTGCAAACCAAAGCGTCCCTTGCACGGCTCTGAGCCCCGGTGGCCCCGCGGGCGTTGGTTTCTGTCGGGCTCGCTGCCGCCAGCCCAGGGCCAGCCCGGGACAGGGCGGGCGCTGGAGGCTGCGGGCGGGGAGATGCGATCCCGGGACACGCATTCGGTGGCACCTGCGAGCGCAAGCAGGGGAGGGGCTCCAGCAGTTACATGGGGGAAGGAATAAGGTGAATGTGACTTAAATAAACAAAGCCCGTGAATCTGCTTTAGATAGGGCCAGGGAGCTGTAGGTAGGAAGGAGTGAAAGAAACTATCACTTCCAGAAAATGTTACTGATTGCCATGAACTGCTGCTCAGCCAAGGCCATGTGAAATTCCTGAACTTAGAGAAGAAGAACAAAGTCTCAATGGAGTTATTAATATTGCTTTGTTCTACTAAAACAAACAGAACGGGTGTGTGCATATTGGAGGGCACATCGGGAAGTCTGAACCTTCCAAGAAACAGTCCCAGGGACAGAGCAGCCACCTCTGTCCTACCCACAGCAGCCGGGACGAGCCAGCGCTGCTCCGGCACCGGCTCCTGCCGAGGCAGCAGCGGCAAGGAGAGCGCGGGCAGCCGCTCCCACAGCGCCCTCACGCCAGGGCGAACACGGCGCCCACACGGCACAACGAACCCGCCCCAGCCCCCTGCCGCCCCCTCCGCCCGCAGCCAGCGCCGAGCCCCGCCAGAACCGAGCGCGGCTCCCACCTGCGCTGGGGCCACCTCCGAGCTTCGCCGCCGCCTCAGCCGGTGTTCCCAGTCACCCCCAGTATGATCCCAGTCACTCCCAGCATCATCCCGGTCGCTTACAGTCACTCCCACTGTGTTTTCAGTCTGGTCCCAGTCACTCCCAATAAGATCCCAGTTGCCCGCAGCATGGTCCCAGTGGCTCCCAGTCACACCCAGGATGGTTGCTTTCACTCTCAGTAAAAGTCCAGTGTGGCTCCAGTCACTTCCAGTATGAACCCAGTCACTTCCTGTATGATTGTATTTGCCCCCACTGTGGTCCCAGTTGCTCCCAGTGTCTTGGTTTGAAAGACAGGTGTCTGCCAAGGAAGGCAGGAGTCTCTCCTGAAATGGAAGAAAAAAAAATTGCAATCCCCTTCCCTCTGAATTATTATAATTTTGAAATTACGGAGCTTTATAGGTAAACGTATGAGGAACAGGAATAACAGTTCTTTACTATTATGTATCTTTATGTGTATAACCAGTCAAACAAACAGCAATAACTATGGCAGTAACAGCAAACAATCACAAACCCAGTCCCAGCCTTCTCGGCTGTCAGGCCCTTTCCCCTCGGGTGCAGTTCCGCTCACAGCCGGCAGGGGTGCTGGCAGCTCCCGGTGAGCAGGGCAGGTGCGATGGTTCCCCCGCGGCTGCAGGGGGCGCTCCGGAGCGAGCTCAGGGAGCACGCGGCACTGTTGCCTGGGATCCCGGGAAGGGATGGAACAAAGATTTCAAAAACCCCCTGGGCAGCCAATCCCGGTGTCCAGCTGGACCCTCAGGAACAGCAGGCTGGAACAGCAGGGATTAGCACAAATCCCAGGTGTCAGATGAGATGTATTGAATTCCGGAGCTTTGGTGGGAGCCCCTGGGGTCTGGGCAGGCAGGGCGAGCGGGGCTACAGAGTAGCAAAGGCTCGAAGCAACGGCGGGGGCGGGCAGCCACAGCCTGGCTCCCAGCAGGGCAGGGAAGGTGGGCTTGGGATCCCAGGGTCTCTCCGGTAGAAGGAAAGCAGCTGAAGAAGCAGCCTCTTTCTCTCTACGTCCAAACGCCGGGAACTGACTGCCCACAAACTTAGGTGGAAGAGATGCACACCCCCTCCTATGGCCAGGTCCTTTGTTTTCCTTAAGTCCCCAGTAATTTGTCCCCCTGGCAACATCTATGGGGAAAATTCCTTTAAGCGAAAAAGAAAATAGGAGGAGAACTCCTAAAACCCCAACATTATCCACCCCAAATTTTTCCATACTAACATGTTACATGAAACTGAACCCTTTTAACCATACACATACATGCATCACCCGAATTATATACGTATATACATGCTGACACTGATTCAAGTACAGAGCCATGGGTAGTTCACCCTAAACCAAGGTCCCCTTGAGGTATGCATCGGGTCTCTCCATCCTTTTGCATCACCCACCAGGTGCAACCTGGTTCCTGAGCGAAGACAACCCTGCAGATGGGTTTCTCTTTGCTCGAGGCAGAACTAACCCGAACAGGTTTTCCAAGCATACCTCTCATGTGCACCACTGGAACCTTATCCCCGTCTGTTGTTTGTAGGCGTTTGGATTGGGCAGGGCCAGTTAACTAACCAACTGGCTCTTGCTAAATGCACCTCCCAGTTTTTGAAAGTCCCCCCACCCAGTGCCTTCAAGGTGGTTTTCAACAATCCATTACATTGCTCAACCTTCCCAGCTGCTCGTGCCTGGTAAGGGATGTGGTACACCCACTCAATGCCATGTTCTCTAGCCCAGGTGTTTATAAGGCTGTTCTTGAAATGAGTTCCATTATCAGACTCGATTCTCTCAGGGGTACCATGCCTCCAAAGGACTTGATTTTCAAGGCCCAGGATGGTGTTCTGGGCAGTAGCATGAGGCACAGGGTAGGTCTCCAGCCATCCTGTGGTGGCTTCTACCATTGTGAGCACATAGCGCTTGCCTTGGCAGGTTTGAGGCAGTGTGATGTAATCAATCTGCCAGGCCTCCCCATACTTGTTGTAGGATCTTGGGGGGGTTGGACGGTCGGGACGGACGGAGACGAGAGATCTCTGAAGTCAGATCCTGGAACACGCGGTTTATTGCAAAGGGCGTGGGTGCAGGGGCACTTCTTGGAGCTGCCAGCCGCAGCTCGGAGCAGGCCCAAGGTGAGAGCAGAGTACGTAAGCAAAAGAGAGAGAGAGAGAGAGAGAGAGTAAAAAGAGACCGACGTCCCCGTTACAATACAATAAATCATCTTCTGTACTGAATATTGTAATTCTCACTAGCCAATCTAGTACAAGGTACAAATCCTATAGCATTTACATACAGCCTATAAGAGTTATTACATTACCATAGAATGTCACATTTTAACTCCTAAAAACTACTCTTTGGACCCCTTCTGCTGAGCTAGTAGGGTCTGCTCTGACCCTTGGACCTGTCTACAAGCAGAGGGTATTGTTCAATCAAGAGGGGATTACCTTCAGTCAGCCAGACCATTGTTTTCCAGTTGTTCAGTAACTAAGGCTTGGTATCTCAAAGGTGGCTTTCATTTCGATGTCGCTTATAGTTTTCATATTCCCAAAATCTTTTGTCAGGCAATCATATTTATAAGGCTTTCCAGTTTCATCTTCCCCAACACTTGTATTTGGACCATCGCCCACCATATCACAGGGGCTTCACCTGCTTGGCCTGCTTGATCGCAGCACATGTCTCACAATCATGGATCACCTGGGAGATACTGTCCATGGTTAGATCCACCCCTTGATCTCGTGCCCACCTATAGGTGGCATCTCTGCCCTGATGGCCTGAGGCATCATGGGCCCATTGAGCTAGGAACAACTCCCCTTTATGTTGCCAATCCAAGTCTATCTGGGACACCTCTATTTTTGCAGTCTGATCTACCTGTTTGTTGTTACGATGTTCTTCATTAGCCCGGATCTTGGGGACGTGAGCATCTACATGGCAGAGTTTCACGGGTAGCTTCTCTACCCGAGTGGCAATGCCTTTCCACTCCTCAGCAGCCCAGATTGGTTTTCCTCTGCGCTGTCAGTTTGCCTTCTTCCACCTTTCCAGCCAACCCCACAGAGCATTGGCTACCATCCATGAATCAGTGTAGAGGTAGAGCTTTGGCAGCTTCTCTCTTTCAGCAATATCAGGACCTAATTGGACAGCTTTGAATTCAGCAAATTGGCTCGATCCACCTTCTCCTTCAATAGCCTGTGCAACTTGTCATGTGGGGCTCCATACAGCGGCTTTCCATTTCCAGCCAGCGCCTACAATTTGGCAGGAACCCTCAGTGAAGAGGGCATATTGTCTTTCACTCTCTGGTAGCTCGTTATATGGTGGGGCTTCTTGGGCACGTGTCACTTGTTCCTCTTCTTCTTCAGAAGATAACCCAAAAGTCTCACCTTCCGGCCAGTTTGTAATTATTTCCAAGATCCCAGGGCGATTCGGGTTTCCAATTCAGATGCCCTGGATGATGAGGGCAATCCATTTGCTCCAAGTAGCGTCGGTGGCGTGATGCATGGTAAGAACCTTTCCTTTGAACATCCACCCCAGCACTGGTAGTCAGGGTGCCAGGAGGAGTTGTGCCTCTGTGCCGATTACTTCTGAGGCAGCTTGGACTCCTTCATAAGCTGCCAAGATCTCTTTCTCTGTGGGAGTGTAGTTGGCTTCAGACCCTCTGTACCTTCAGCTCCAGAATCCCAGTGGTCAGCCCCAAGTCTCACCAGGTACTTTCTACCAGAGGCTCCAGGACAGACCATTGTTCCCGGCTGCAGAGTAGAGCACATTCTTCACCTCTGGTCCTGTCCTGACTGGGCCAAGGGCTACGGTGTGAGCAATTTCCTGCTTGATCTGGGCAAAGGCTTGCTGCTGTTCAGGGCCCCAGTGGAAATCGTTCTTCTTTCAGGAAACCAGGTAAAGAGGGCTCACGATCTGGCTGTACTCCGGAATGTGCATTCTCCAAAAGCCTATGGCACCTAGGAAAGCTTGTGTTTCCTTCTTGTTGGTTGGTGGAGACATTGCTGTGATCTTATTGATGACCTCGGTGGGAATCTGACGTCGTCCATCTTGCCACTTTACGTCCCAGGAGCTGGATCTCTCGGGCAGGTCCCTTGACTTTGCTCTTCTTGATGGAGAAACCGCCTTCCAGGAGAATTTGGATGATTCTCTCTCCTTTCTCAAATACTTCCGATGCCGTGTTCCCCCACACAATGATGTCATCAATGTACTGCAGATGTTCTGGGGCCTCACCCTCTTCCAGTGCAGCCTCGATCAGTCCATGGCAGATGGTGGGACTGTGCTTCCACCCCTGGGGCAGTCGGTTCCAGGTGTACTGCACGCCCCTCCAGGTGAAGGCAAACTGAGGCCTTGCACTCTGCTGCCAGAGGAATGGAGAAAAAAGCATTGGCAATGTCAATAGTGGCGTACCACTTTGCTGCTTTGGATTCCAGCTCGTACTGGAGCTCCAACATGTCTGGCACAGCAGCGCTCAACAATAGAGTCACTTCATTCAAAGCACGATAGTCCACAGTCAATCCCCATTCCCCGTCAGACTTGTGCACAGGCCAGATGGGGCTGTTGAAGGGTGAGTGGGTCTTGCTGACCACCCCTTGGCTCTCCAGCTCACGGATCATCTTGTGGATGGGAATCACAGCATCTCGATTTGTCCGATACTGCCGGCGGTGCACTGTCGAGGTGGCAATTGGCACTCGTTGCTCTTCCACTTTCAGGAGCCCAACTGCAGAAGGATCCTCTCGATGCCATGAAGATTTTTGCCTTTTCTTTTATACCCCTGTTATACCTTTTTACAACTTCTGTGTTCCTAGTGCTTTTTCCCTACATTCTTGGACTTGTTTGTTAAGCTAAGAGACTAAACATTTTAGAAGCTTCGTAGCTAGAGATCAGTGTGCCCCAGACCCCAAGGTCCTCTCCAGAACACATTCTGTAAACCAAGATAGAACCATCCAGGGGAAGGTTCCTTGGGGAGGGGGGCTCACTTGAGCCTCTCATTGGGGAATCTTTGATAGATATGCTAATTAGTAAAACCTATAATGATATACCCAATGTGGGGGGAGAGAGAAAGAGAGAGATTCAGCAGGGTGCATCTCGATGCATATGACCGGGATGTGTGCACCTAAAGATCCTTAAAATAAATACCAAGGTAAAATCCCTTTTCCCCTTCTAACCGTGTATGACTCTTGATTTTAAGACCAGGAAAAGGCATCACTCTGATAGTCCAGGAAGGGTGTTCAATTGCCTAATGCCCTCTGCCTCCACAGCAGCAATCCCAAATATCCACCTGAGTCCTTTCGGGTCTTTGTAATAGCCATTCAGAAGGAAGTCTATGCCCAGAATACACGGGGCCTCTGGGCCAGTCACAATCGGATGCTTTTGCCACTCTTTCCCAGTCAGGCTTAACGCGGCGTTTGGTGCTCGAAGCACGAGCTCTGGCGTGCCCCAGGTCAGAGACAGTCCAGCTGCGTTACTTCTGTGCGTCACAGAATCAACTTCAGGATCAGGAAAAGAGCTGCTTGCTGGGCTAGCTAGCTGGCTTCTCGGCAGAGGGAACATGGCAGGAGCCGACGGGATCGGCTCACGTTAGCTCGGAAACAAAGGAAGGGAGAGGCTGTTCAGGTTTGACTTCTAACAGGTTTATTGTTAGCAGTTTCGCTACCCAAATGAGCTCGGAAGGCTGGAATCCCATGTGTTGGTATGTGATGGGATTGGTGGGATCGGCTACTGAGGCTTTTCCCTCAGTTTTATAGGGAATTTGAAAACCCCGGTGAAAGGGGAAAACAACCAGTGAGTTACAAGCCAGGGGGAGGACACAATGTCACAAGAACCACTGGGGGGGAAACCGAGAGGCGGGAGTTATAACAGAACCAATGAACGACTGAGTAACCGAGAATTTTCCCGAACCGAGGGAGGTGGCTTGGACCCGGGCACCGCCCAGGGGGTGCAGCTTAGGCTTCTGAGCCGCCCATCGACCTCTGAGTCGGCCTCTTTGGGGAACTCGATCCAGGGGAGGGGCTGGGATTGATTGGCATTACACAGCCCCAGCCCTGCAGTGGGCTGGGTCACACCAACATCTCCCCCTTCTTTATTACTTTGAAATGAGGGGAAAGGCTTAAGGGATTTCAAACCCAAACACTTAACAATGGGAATGGCTAATAAAATTAACAACTCCATCAAGAAACTCCATACAATGTCCTTGATAATGGAAGGAATCTGCCTGCTGGAGCTCCCGGTGCAGAGGAGGAGCTGCAGCAGCAGGTGGGACAGCAGCAGGTAGGATGTCATCACGCTGTCAAGGGAGGTAACTTTAGGAACAGTATAACACAAATAAAATTAATACAAATACAATTAACTTAAATAACAATGGCTCCCTTGGACTGCCCCTCTTTCAAAACAAAATGAGGGGTCATTTTGGGAAGGGAGACACATTTTAAGGAGACTGGGAGGTGGAGGATTTGTTTTTCAGGCCTGGAGGACGAGTCTTTTTTCCAGGTGGCTTGGTTTTTCTTCTTTTCCAGGATGTGGCAGCTTCTTTCCTTTGTTTGGCATCCACAGGTGGTCTCAAAAAGGGTTTGATCCACTTCCCAGGGATCCATCTTGGACCCTCTGGGGTGGAAACACACCCGTAGCCTCTACCCCGGGTGACTAGAGGGTACAGGCCACGTATTTGTAAAGTGTCAGGGTCTTTTATTAGGACCTCCGGTCTCTCAGTCAGTTTATGTTTGGCAGAGTTTGTGAAGTGTCTCATGATGGGAGAATCAGGTTCCTCATAGGAACAGTTTAAAAAGTTAAAAGTGAACAACGCTTTGGACAGTCTTGTGATGGGGGCAGAGATCTCATTGCCACCTTTTTGTTGTTCTAGCAGTCTTTTTAGTGTCTGATGTTTCCTCTCTCCGATGGCTTGGCCTGTGGGCGAGTGAGGGATGCCAGTGATGTGATCCACACCCCACTCACTCATTGTAGATACAAAAGTGCTGCTAGCAAGGATTTTCTTGCTATTTTGTAAGTCCGTGAGAGACTTTTCTCTCTCACAGAAGAGGTAGCAGGGTATGTAAACAACCAAGCAACCTGCAACCTTGAAAAGTTTTGTTTATAGTATAGTAGAAAAATCTTTTGACAATGGATGTTTTAGGATTTCAGCCAATCACCCCAAGGGGAGGCTGATCCTTTGTCCAATTAGACTATGAAGAAAAAAGTCTGTAAAAGAGTGTGTAAAATAATTAAATAAATCAATCTTGCTGCACAATTCCTGCCTGCTGGATCTTCTCTCCTCCTCCTCCCTATGGCTGAGGGACACGGTGATACACCCTAGGGCCTAGGCCTGCGGTAATATTTGGTGCATGCAAACGTGATCTGCACGCTGAGACGTGTCCTGCACACTGCTAGCCAAGCCAAATTTCCTTAGAGGTATGCTTTTTCTAAAATCTCGTGTTTATTCTCTCTTTGCCCCCTCCAGCCCTTGTCCCCCTCCCGGAGGTTTGTGGGGCGCTGCTGTCCCTCAGCCCTTCCTGCCCCGGCACCCGCGGCCGCTCCGGTGCCCTCAGGCCCCAGCTCGAAGCGAAACCACAAAACCCTCTGGAAAGGAAGCCGGTCTGGGGGAAAACCCTGCAGGGGGGATTGAATGCCACGGACAGCGATTGCTGAGAGTTGGAGATTCCAAACGCTCCAAGGGGCCCGAGGGAACAGCGCTGCGGCCTCGGGGCCTCCCTGGGGCACCGCAGGGACCCCTGAGCAGAGCGACTCTTCCCGCCCCCCAAAATCCGCAGCTTTGGGTCAGCTGAGGAAAAGAGCTGGAAAAAGGGTCTGGAAAGGGGCTGGAGCCCGAGGGGACCCCTCAGCCATGGCCTGGAGCAGCCGCAGGAAAATGCCCCGGAAACCAAGGAAATCGATGGAAGTAATGAGGAATTTTGGAACTCTTCCTGCTGCTGTTTCCAGAAGGTCCCGGCCGGGTCCTGCCGGGAGGAGCCGGGGGCAGGGAGGGGCCTCAGGGCTTAACTGGGGAGAAAAGTTGAATTGGGGCAAGGAAACTTTAATGGTGGGGAGAAAATGTGAACGGAGGGGATTTGAATGGGAGGGGATGATTTGAACTGGGCAGAGAAAATGAAGTGGGGGAGGAGCCCCCCAGCCCTCGGCTGTGCCCCGAAGGTGCTGCCAGCGGTTCCCATGCTCCCACCCCAGGAATGCCACGGGATAAAAACTCCACTCAAGCTTTTATGTTCCCAGTCATTCCCAATAAGATCCCAGTTGCCCATGGTCCCAGTTGTTCCCAGTCATGCCCAGCATGGTTCCTTTCACTCTCAGTCCCTCCCAGTAGGAGTCAGGTACGGCTCCAGTCACTTCCAGTATGAACCCAGCAACTCCCAGTCAGTCCGTCTATGATGCCTTTTGCCCCATCATGGTTCCAGTTGCTCTAAGCATGATCCCAGTATGAGTCCAGTCACCCCCTCTTATGATTCCAGGTAACTTCCCCGTGTGAGTCTGGTTTGATCCCTGTCACCCCCAGTACTATCCCAGTCACTCCCAGATACTCCCAGAACTATGCCAGTCACTGCAACATGACCCTGTCACTCCCAGTATGATCCCAGCATGACCCCAGTATGGGTCTGCTGCTCCCAGCATGATCCCAGTTGCCCCCTACATCTTTCTAATTGCACCCTTTCACCACCACTGTGGTTCCAGTCACTCCCAGTACAATCCCAGTCATTCCCAGTATGATGCAAATCACTCCCAGTATATCCCAGCAGCACCCATTGGACCTCAGCATGTTCCCAGTAGCCCTCAGTGTGGTCCCAATATATCCCAGTATAATCCCTGGTGCTCCAAATGTGGCCTTGCCCAGTCCTGATCCTGGTCCCAGTGTATCCTGGTGTCCCATTCTGTCCTGGTCCATCCCATTCATTCCCAGTTCATCCCATTCTGTCCCAGTCCATTCCGGTCCCTTCCTGGCAGCCGCTGCCATTTCCCGGATCCTTCTGCCCTCCACCCCCCAAAGCTGCCCCCCCGCCCCCCAAGATGCTGGCGGGGATCGGGGGCTTCGTGTTGGGCTTTGTCTTCCTGGCGCTGGGGCTCGGCTTCTACCTGCGCAAGCAGGTGACAGGAGGGGCCCGGGGGTCGTGTCCCCCCTCCCCCGGAGCTCTGAGCTCCCCCCGGGGCCCCCCAGCCCGGTGTCACCCCCTTTGCTCTGCCCACAGAGCTCCTGAGCCGCCGGCGGCCGAAGCCCCTCCCCGTGGCCTCGGGCTCGGCCGGGACCCCTCGCCCCATCCCAGCGATGATTTTGGGGGGTCGTGTGTCCCCCCAGCCCCGCTGTCACTCTGCCCCTGCCTGGCTGCTCCCAGTGTTCCCAGGAAGGCTTCCCAGTTCGCCCCGGTCCCGTTTATTGGGGAACAGTGGGAAGGGACTTTGGGGGATCCCGCGGGGGGACCAAGAGTGGAGGAGGCAGAACAGACCCCAGGATGGATCGGGAATGGGGACCCCCGTGTGTCACCCCCCCCCCGGGGGGCCCTTGGGAGGCACCTGAACACCAAATCGGCACCAGCGAACCCCAAAGGTGCAGAGACCCCCCCCTAAGTCGCCCCACAGCCCCCAACGACCAACCAAAATTCCCGGCGAGTATCAGATAATCAGAGCAGGCGTTGAACAACCTTCAGCCAATCAGAGCGCGCGGCGCTGGTGACTCACCAGTTGCCAGGCAGACCCGCAGCGCTCAGCGCTCCCCACCCGGACCCCGCCTGCGCCCCCCCCTCGCCCCCAGCGCCCCCCGCCAGGGGAATTTGAGGAGGGGGCGCGTGGGGGGCGCCCAGGCCGGGCCCAGAGCCCAGCGCTGCCCCAGCCCGACCTGTCCCGGCTCCGTCTCGGCTCCTCCCGCGGGATGCGGCCGCGCTGGGAAAACGGGGGGCCAAGGGTGGGCGCTGGGCCCGGGGGGAACAGGAAAAGGGATGGGGGAGGAGGAGAAGAAGAAGGAGGCACCTTTTAATGATATTTTATTGAGTCTCATTTTTTAGAGACCAGGATCAATACTCCCCGGCCGTCAGGGCGAGTCCCTCAGGGCTGCGGGGCCCTGCTGCCGGCTCACCCCGTGCCAGCCCAGCTCCAGCGCTCAGCGGGGCTTTGGCTTCCCGTGCCCTTTCCCGTGTCCCCAGCCCAGCGTCACCAACCCCGTCTCCCCAGGTCGTGCCCCACCCCTGCCCCCCTCCCCCTTTGTTGAGACACGGAGGATGAGAATTTCCCCACCATCCACCCCAAAGGTTCCCCTGAGGCCATTTCCTCTCGTGCTTTCCCTTGGCAGCAGAGCCCCACCCCTCCTGGCTGCCCCCTCCTGTCAGGGACTTGGAGAGAGCCAGGTCCCCCCTGAGCCTCCTTTCCTCCAGGCTCAGCGCCCTCAGATCCCTCAGCTGCCCCTCAGAAGTCCTCCAGAGCCTTCCCCAGCTCCAATCCCATCTCTGGACGTGCTCCAACCCCTCCATGTCTTTCTTGAAGTTTGAAGCCCAATCGCTGCCCTGTCGCTGCAGGTGCCAAAACCGCAGGGAGACTCCTTGGAAATGGGGGTAGAGAGGAGCCCTTCAAAGGGAAACGTGTGCAAAACTGCTGCCAATGGCCGAGCGGGTTTGGTGTGGCTGCGGGAGCAAGAGATGCTCCGGGACTCCGCCTCGGCCCCGGAGCGGAGCGGCCCGTGCTGCCCCGGGGCGCGCGGGGCTCGGCCGTGGGGCGCGCGGGGGGGAACGGACACACGGGCACCGGACACACGGACACGCGGACAAACGCTCCCAGCGCTTCAGCGGCAGCAGCGGCAGCAGCGGCAGCAGCGGCAGCAGCGCAAAAGCAGCGAGTCTACGAACCCTCTGCGTCCCTTCTCCTGCTCCTCCTCTCCCTCTCCCAGTGTCTCGCACCCTCTCCCGCTCTCCCTTTGGTTCCCCAACCCCCCCTCCCGCGGCCTCCCTCTCCCCAGGCCCGGCCGGGCCATGCCCCCGGCCCGCCCCCGGCCCCGGGCGGGGCTGCCCCCTCCCCGGCCCCGGGCGTCCCGCCGCGGTCCCGCCTCCGCCCGGCTCTCGCCGTCCTGGCTGTGGCGCTGCTGGGCGGGCATCAGTGCCTGGCTCCTGGGCACCATCGCCAGCCCCTGGCTCCGGCTGGCCCGACCCCGAGCCCGGCCCCGGCCTCGGCTCCTCCCGGGGCCCGCCGGGGACACAGGCGGCGCGGCCGCTCCCGCCGCCTCCGCAGCGTCTTCCCCGCTCCGAGCTCCGCCGCTCTTGAGCGCGGCCGCCGGCCCCGAGCCGCCGGTGGCCCCTCCAAAAGAGTCCCCATGTGCGGATGGCCGGCCCGGGGCGGTTGAGCGGCGCTCGGGGGCCGTTCCTGGCCCCGGGCCGAGCGCTGACGGCCGCGTCTCGCGGGCACGGAAGGCGCAGCAGGGCCTGAAGGAGCGCTACCGGCTGGGTTCGCTGCTGGGGCGCGGCGGCTTCGGCAGCGTCTTCGCGGCCACGCGGCTCTCGGACGGCGCCCCGGTGAGTGGCGGGGCCGGCGGCGGGCGCAGGAGGCGGGGGGCAAAGGAGGAGGAGAAGGAGCATGGGGCTGGGCACGGCGGGCGGCGAGCTCAGCCCGCTGCTCTCCTTGCCTTGCAGGTGGCCATCAAACGGGTGCCGCGGAACCGCATCGGCCATTGGGGCGAGCTGGTGAGTGAGCGAGGGGCAGCGGGAGAAGCCGGGGCGCGGCGGGCGGGGATGAGCCGAGGCCCGGCAGGGTGGAAGCCGCCAGAACGCCTCGAGGGAGAGCGGCCGTGGGGCCAGCGGAGCGCGCAGAGCGTTCCCGGCTGGCTGAGGGCTTCCCGAGCCCCGGCACGGCATCAGCCCCGCTGACGGCATCGTGCTCCTCCCGCAGCCCGACGGCACCCGAGCACCACTGGAGATTGTGCTGCTGGACAAGGTGTCCGCTGGCTTCCCTGGCATCGTCCAGCTCCACGAGTGGCTGGAGCTCCCCAGCAACGTGGTGATGGTGCTGGAGCGCCCGGAGCGGTGTCAGGACCTCCTTCGCTTCATTCGGGCACGGGGCTTCCTGTGCGAGGAGGTGGCGCGGCACCTGTTCCGCCAGGTGCTGGAGGCCGTGCGGCACTGCACCAGCTGCGGGGTCCTGCACCGGGACATCAAACCGGAGAACATCCTGGTTGACCTGGCCACCGGGCAGGCCAAACTCATCGACTTTGGCTGTGGCACCTACCTGCAAGCCGCAGCCTACACCAGCTTTGCAGGTGAGCCCATGCAGGGGGAGGCTCCTGGTAGCGGCATCTCACAGCCCAACATCTCACAGCCCAACATCTCATGGCCCAACATCCCACAGCCCAACATTTCACGGCCCAACATCTCACAGCCCAAGCCGGCTGTGGCAGGGGGGATTCTCCTTTTTGCTGCCAGTCATGGCAGCCGGAGTGTTCAGCTGAGCCGCTTTTGAGCGGCGCTGGCTGAGGGGCCATCTTCCAGCCCTGCTGGCAGCCTTCGCCAGCCACTCTGCCCAGGAGTGGCGCTGGGGCTGGGGCAGCCAGCGCCACAGAAACACCCGTGGGTGGGGGGAACAGAGAGGGGGGGCCAGAACCTGTGCCCCAGCCCGTTTGGTGTGCAGGCGAGACAGGGCTCGGACTGCTCTGCTGCCCGTGGTTGCCTTGGCTTAAGAATGGTTTCTGGGGCAGTGCAGGCAGGGAGGATGAAAGCGTGGTTTTTCCCCAGCACCAAGTGGGTTTTTCCTTTGCATGGAATGCTCGGGCCTTGCCAGGGCTTCCGCTGCCCTCTTGCAACACCAGCGGCTTCTTTTCCAACCCCCAGTTTGTACACAAGTCCCAGGTGCTGGCCAGAGGGCAGCGGGTCACGCCGCGTGCCGCTGCTGCGGCCCCCCCATGCCCAGGGAAGCTGGGGCGAGGCTCTGGGAGCAGGCAGCGTCCCCCTGAAGAACTCCATCTCTATTCCATAGGAACACCGTCCTACAGCCCTCCGGAATGGACCCAGTTCGGCTGGTACTACGGCGAGGCAGCGACCGTCTGGTCCCTGGGCATCGTGCTGCACCAGATGGTCTGCGGGGAGCACCCTTTCAGGAGGGGCTGGAACAGCACCTGGGGCCGGCTCTCGCTCCCACGACGGCTCTCTCCAGGTGGATCCTCATCTCTGCAGCACGGGAGGAATAGCAGTGCTGGGAGACAGCAGGGGGCTCAGGAGCATCCTGCACTGGCAGCTGCTGAGGAGGTGGCAATGTCCTGCTCCCCTGCTCTCCTGCAAAAGAAAGAATTCATGGCAAAGTTTAGGCACAGCCCTGAGTACACACAGTACAGCCTGGCCATGGCAAGAGTGTGGCAAAGTGGACAGGAGCCTTCTGCAACTGACTGGTGCTTTCTGCTTTCTCTCCGCAGAGTGCCAGAATCTCATCCGACGGTGTTTATCCGTGCTCTCCTCGGAAAGGCCCTCATTAGAAGACCTATCCTGTGATCCCTGGATGCAGGATATTCGCGTGCCGTAGGAGAAGGGAGAGAGCCACACGCATGCTTTGACCCAGGGAGCCGGTAAGTTCCAGCTGCACACGCGCCTTGGCAGGAAGCAGCAAAGAAAGGCAGAGATTTTGTCCTGCCTGAATCGCTGCGCAGGGCTCCTCAGCTGGGCACGCGCAGCCCTGCTGCTGGAGCTGAGCTGCTCTTCCCAGCACTGGTGGCCCCCATGCCAGCTGCTTTTGCTTGTCCTTCTTCAGCGACAGCCGGGGCCCTGGGCAGAGCACTGACAGCCTGCTCCAGCCCCAGGGAAGAAGGAGCCCCTGGAGAAGCTGTGCCAGGTGCGGCTGCTGCTGCTGGAGACATGGAGGGTGGCATCAAGGATGACAAGCTCTTCCTCCACCTGGCAAGCTGAAGATGATGGACTTCAATGGTGGCACCTTCTCCAAAGCCAGGCTCCACAGCGAATTTGCAGATGAGTCCACACGCAGGGGGATGCTCCCAGATTTGTGCATTGCACAGCCTGGCCGGGAAGCAAAGGTTCCCCCCTTTGCTGGGGCGGATGCAACCAATTCTTCAGTCGGCTGCCAAGCTGCTTTTTGGCAGGGCTGGGGGGATGGGCTGGTTTTGAACTGGGAGTCTGCTCCTGGCCCTGCCAACAGTCCCCAGCACCCACCGTGGCCCGCGCTGGGGCTGGGGCTGGGGCAGCCAGCCCGACACAAACAAAGCCCCATGGTGGGAGCAGAGGTTGGACACCAGAAGCTGTGCATGGGCTGCTTTGCTCTGCAGGCAAGGAAGGGCTTGGGCTGCTCCACTGCCCTTGTTGGCTTTGGGCTCAGCATGACTTTTGGGGGCAGTGCAGGGGGAAGGCAGAAAGCGTGGGCTGCCCTGGCCCGGGGGTGGGTTTTTCCCTCGCATGGTGGGCTTGGGCCTTCCACAAGGCCCCAGCAGAGGGAAGATTTCTTACCTTTTTCCTTGTTTTCCCTTTTTGTCTGTAATCTCTTTTCATTGATTTATGGTTTGTTTTTCCAAAGGAAGCTTTCTAGGTGCTGTCTGGTCCGGATGGCAAAGTGCTTGGGAGCAGCTGTGGCGTGGGTGGGACGTGCCCTTGGAGAAGGGCTGAGGACACCGTTTGGGAGCAGCTTTTCTTCTGGCAGCCGGAGGCGTGAGGTGGGTGCCCGTCCTCTTGGCACGGCTGGGATAAGGGCTTTTGGGAGACGGCAGCGAGCGCAGCAGCATCCCGCTCTGGGCAGCTGCTGAGGAGGTGGCTGTGCCACGGCCGGCTGCAGGCTGGGCACGTGTCCTGCCCTCCTGCTCTCCTGCCAGAGGCAGCAATGCTGGGCAGCTTTGGGCAGCGCTCTGAGCACGGCCAGCACGGCCTGGGCACCGCGGGCGGCTGGGACAAGGGGGACGGGAGCCTTCAGCTGACGGGCGCTTTCTGCTTTCTCTCCTTGCAGCCGGGCTCTGTGGATGCTGAGGCTGCTCTGGGCTCCGCCAGGGCTCTGCTGCGGCTCAGCCCCGGGGCCACGAGAAGCCAAAGAAGAAACGCCGTGACCTGCAGCAGAGACGTGCTTGAGCAGCTCGGCAGTGCAGCTCAAGTTTGCAGAGCGTGCACCTCCGGGGGAAAATATGACACCCCCCCAATAACAAACTTGTTCAGTAACTTCTGAAATGAAATCAGTCTGGGATGACCCCCAATGCCATTTTTCAGCTTGCTCAAGCTGAAGCTCAGCCTTTCTCTCAACAGTTCTCTCCCCCACCTGCCTTTTGCTCCACAAGTGCTCCCTCTTTCCCCCAGTGAGTTCCCAGCTCACCGCAGTCCCCATTGCACTGTAGCCTTCCTTGATGCCCCTGGCCACGAGTGAGCCCCAGGTTTAGGGACTCATGTTGTCACTGGCTGAAGAACAGCAATGTCTCAGAGGTCGGGTGAGATTTGGGGGTCATTCAGAGCTGCTCTCCAGGCCTCAGCTCTGCTCACTGCTGGGTTCCCACTCCCTATTCCTAATTCTTCACAGAGCAGGATGAGCTATGTGAATGCCCTTGACCCTCGCCACTCTTCCCGGCCCAGCCACCCAGCCCAGTTAGGCTTAAGCTGGAGCTTCTCTGTCTCCTCTGGCACCCCAGTGCAGTCCCCTCTGCGGGGAGCAGCAGCCCCAGAGCGCAGCACACAGCAGTGCAGGCCACACCTGGAGCAGCTCCCTGCAGCCATGGCCTGGCTCTTTGTGGCAACCAAATGCTCCCTGTGTGCAGCTGTCCCTGGAGGATGGCCCCAGGGCAGAGCCCAGCCGGGCTCCCACTGCATCCCCTGGAGCCTGGGCCAGACAGCGCTGGCAGAGCTGAGGTTCATGGTGAGCACCCAGATGTGTGGCTCGCAGTCGGTGTTTGCAAGCGTTGTGATCTCATCTCCTGCAACCTGTGGGGAAAATGAGCTGTGCAGCCAGGCCAGCGCTGCCCCTCTGGGCAGGGGCGAGGCTGAAGGCCTTTCCTCTTGCCAAGGAGGTGGCATTAAGCCTTAGCGGGGCCTGGCAGCTGTGGAGCCGGATCTCGCCCGCTGTCCGGGACTCGCTGCCCACCAACCGCCCCCACCCGCCGGCTCCGTTCTGCAGGGACAGAAGGCTCTGGCTGTGCGAGGGTTTCCATCACGTCTGTGTACCCGTGGCTGTGGAACGCACACGGAGAGGGAAAGTGTCAGCCACGGTGCTGGCACACTCCTTCCTTCCCATACAGGACACGTCCCTGCGCACCCCGTGTGTGGATCTATTCAAAGGAGAGGCGTGGATAGAGATTTCCCACAGAGCTCTGACTCTGGCGGAACTCACCTTGTCAGCCAGCAGCCAGGGCATTTGTTTCCCAGCTCTGGGTCAGTCGGTGCCCCAGAGCTGAAGGGAGCAGCATTTAGAAGCATTTTCCAGATTTCCAGGCAGGCAGTGGAGCTGACAAGCATCCGTGCAACTCGCTGTGTTCATTGGGAGGGGCTGCTGCTTCTTTGGGAATACGGCACAATGGAGACACGAGACTTGGAAAATCCCAGCTCTCTGTGGATTTGTGCAGGAGGGGGAGCAGCAGAAACACTTTGTGTCTGCTTGTGGGGACACAAGGTCCAAGGAGCGGGGCTGGCAGAGGGTGACCTGGGCCGCTGGCAGCTCAAGTCCCGTGTGTTGCATCTGCCTGAGGGAAAGTTCACGGGCCTTCCAGGGCTGTGCTTTGCATTGGTAGCTGGACGGGTGCTGGTAACAGAGCGGTGTTCTGGCTACTGCCCAGCAGCGCTGTCCCTCTGCCATTCCTTCCCCCATCAGAGGGGATGGGAGTGGGCAGGATCCTGGCAGGGGACACAGCCAGGCCAGCGGACCCAAATCAGCCAAGGGGATGTTCCAACCATATGACCCAGATCAGATGTATAAAGCAAAGGGAGAGAGGAGGAAGGACACCTTTTCCCCCAGAAGCTGAAGTTTCCCTGAGTGTTCCAGTTCCAAACTCTTGACCCTTTTTGGAGACATAAGGTTCTCACCCCGTAGTCTTCCAGTCATCCTCGAGTTGTAGAATTTTAGAGCAGTCAAATTAATCAAGTTCACATTTTCTAGATATTGCTGTGTCATTTCCTTGATATCCATATGAGAGGGGACACAGTGATGGATGGGTTTGCATGGCAGCTGC
This sequence comes from Aphelocoma coerulescens, assembly GCF_041296385.1. Taxonomy (NCBI): domain Eukaryota; kingdom Metazoa; phylum Chordata; class Aves; order Passeriformes; family Corvidae; genus Aphelocoma; species Aphelocoma coerulescens. The sequence goes on from NW_027183905.1 coordinate 2,560,749, forward strand.
AGAGCCCTGGAATGGAGAGCCTGAGTGTCCCAGCAGGATTTGCAGGAGTGTGGAGGGCAGCTGGAAAGAAGATGGTGGGCGATATTCTCCTGCCTCCATCTTCCAAGGAAGCTTTGATTCAGTCCCTGTCTGCATTGTGCCATGGGGCCTCCAGAGGCCCAGGGAGGTGTCTGGGTGGACCCAGAAGGCGCTTGCAGAACCCTGGGGCACCAGGGAAGGGGCAGGAGCATCCCTGTGGTGCTGGGAGAGACACCCAGAGGGGGCCACCCCTGGGGCCCAGGCAAGAGCTGCATTCAGGCAGCCAAATTCATGCAGGGTCTGCCCGGGCACCGCCAAGGACCAGTCCAGTGAGCTCCTGTCCTCTTTCACCTCTTTGTATTTTCTTTGTATTTATTTGTATTTATTTCTTTGTATTTATCCTTATTATTATCTTTGTATTTGTTGACCCTCAAAATGCCACTCGAAATCATTTTCCCTCAAAATAAATACTGACTTATTTTAGTGTGCTGCTTTGGACAAATTTGGAGGAAAATATCCTCTGACAGAAGGCAGGTTACACCCAGCCCTCTCCCACCAGGTCTGGGAAAAAAATATTTTCCTCTGAGGAAAGTGAAAGAGAAAAAGAACCTATTTATTTAACAAACACACAGCAAAAGGATAATAATGCTGAATACTAAAAGCTCTCGCTGTGGAGAGAAACCTGGGAAGATTTCAGAGTCCTTCTGTAGGTGTGCTCTCTCTCCTCCTCCTTGGAGCTGGGTTGGTGTTCTCCAGGGCCTCGGTGGAAAATTCTCCCGGTGTGTTCTGATGTTGAAACAGTCCAGAAGAGAAGAGGGGAAAAAGCCCAAGTCCCAGGAAAACAAACTTCTACTCTCCGTCTCCCTCCGGAGAAAAGGAGCCGAAAGCGCGCTGGAAAGCAAGCAGGGCGCTCCCTCCGCTCTTCTCGCTGCCGCAGCAGAACGCAGAGGAGTGTGTGTCTGTGTCCTTGAACAACCGCTTTGAAAAGTTCGCTCGGTGTTTTCTCTCTCCCCCATCGGGCTCAGTTTAAAGGCACAGAAAGGCACAGGATTGATTTCTGGGCAGAGAGCAGCGATAGGGGATACACATCATAAAGTCACCCCCAGACAGGAATGTACGCAGTGGGAGAGCTCTACAGTCCTGTGTCTTTAGTTCCAAGGGTATGGAAGTGTCGATGGGTCCTTTGGTAATCGCACAGTTCTGGATCGGTTCCCGCCGTGTGGAGCCATTTTTATACAGAAGTCAGTGTATTCACACAGCACAGATTGTTGTGTTTTCCTGTGTATCAATTTCTGTGTAAACCTGCATCCCGTTGTACAGTTTTATCGATGTATGAATTTCTGTGTAAAGCTGCGTGGCCTTGTAGAGTTTGGTTCAGGCTCTGTGGGTGTTGAGAGAGTGCGATGGATGTTTGGCTTTCTCTCCAGACGTGTATCTGTACAGGTACCACCGTCTGACCCATCAGACATTTAACTGTGTGAACCAAAAGGGATCTTTGTATCTTTCCATATGGTCAGCAGAGATGGAACAATCTGCAGGAAGCTCGTAACAGAATGTTGGGGTTTTGGGAGTTCTCCTGGGGTTTTTTTCTGTTAAAGGAATTTTCCCCATACATGTTGCCATGGGGACAAATTACTGGGTGCTTCAGAAAAACAACAGTCCTGGCCATAGATGGAGGGGTGCATCTTGCTACTCTTTCTTTCACCTGGCTGTGTGGGCAGTCAGTCCCTGGCGTTTTGGATGACGGAGAGAGAGGCTGCTTCTTTGGCTGCTTTCCTTCTACCAGAGAGACCCCGGGATTCCCAAGCCCGCCTTCCCTGCCCCACTGGGAGCCAGGCTGCGGCTGCCCTGCCCCTGCCATTGCTTCAAGCCTTCACTGCTCTGTAGGCCTGCTCTCCCTGCCTGCCGAGACCTCCGGGGGTTCCCACCGCAGCTCCAGAATTTTGATACATCTTGTCTGCCACCCAGGATTTGTGCTCATCCCTGCCATTCCAGCCTGCCTTTCCAGCCTGCTGTTCCCGAGGGTCCGGCCAGACACCGGGATTGGCTGCCCAGGGGATTTTTGAAATCTTTGTTCCATCCCTTCCTGGGATCCCAGGCCACCAGTGCCGCGTGCTCCCCGAGCTCGCTCCGGAGCGCCCCCTGCAGCCGCGGGGGAACCATCGCACCTGCCCTGCTCACCGGGAGCCGCCAGCGCCCCTGCCGGCTGCGAGCGGAACTGCACCCGAGGGGAAAGGGCCTGACAGCCGAGAAGGCTGGGACTGGGTTTGTGATTGTTTGCTGTTACTGCCATAGTTATTGCTGTTTGTTTGACTGGTTATACACATATAGATATATAATAGTAAAGAACTGTTATTCCTATTTCCCACATCTTTGCCTAAAAGCCCCTTGATTTCAAAATTATAATAACTCAGAGGGAAGGGGGTTGCATCTGCCATTCCAAGGGAGGCTTCTGCCTTCCTTAGCAGACACCTGCCTTTCAAACCGAAACAGATCTTGGCGTCCAACATGCTGCCTGAGGGCATTCAGAGAAAGGGGTGAAAAAGGAATAACAGTTCCTGGGTAACTTAATTTTGTGTGCTGGATATAGGAACCTTGTTAGGTAGCACTATGTGGTCTAGTTTACCCTGGTTCGGGTGGCAGGTGATCGTTCTTCCCCTTTGCAGCTCCTTACCTAAACATGGGTCCTCTGACTAAGGCTACCATTGCTGTTACCCAGTTTGCCCTAAGGGTTGAGAAGGTGAGGGATTCATGGGCTTTTAACTTCCTCTGGAATGTGGGCACATGGATAAAGGGCTATCACACACTGAGTGCATGTTTTTGAGGTTGTGTTAAAAATGGTGTCTTCTGTGAGGAAATGACACCAGGGGAAGTTTTCTCCCAACCCCTCAACCAGTTCTTTGGGCCCACCCCACCAATTTTCGAAGGGTTTAGATTTCCTCAGGATACTAACCAACTGGTGCTGATAGGCCTACTCTATTTAGCCCTCAGAGGTAAGTTGAGATTTGCTTGGATAACTACCCAGACACTGGCCTCAGAGACTAGAGATCCTACCCTAGAGCCTGATCCTGCCCCAGAACCTGACACAGCCCCAGACACTAGAGATCCAGCCCCGGAGCCTGACACAGCCCCACAGCCTGACCATGCCCCACAGCCTGATACTGCCCAACAGCCCACCTCAGAAATGGACTACCCAAACTGGGCGAGGGTACTCGTGAAGGGGATGTAGGAGATGTGCCAGGACATATGCCAGATGCTAAAGGAATACACCTCCTCAGCTAGTGAAAAACCCTCTCCCTGCCCCAAACAGGATGAGTCTGATGGTGCAGCAGTGGAACCCACGGATGTTACAACCGTCCAGGCTCCAGCTGAATCACAAGGACAATCACAGCCAGCAGCAGTCGCCCCTGTGCAGAGGAGGAAGTAGAAGACCAAATCAGTACGACCAGTTAATGATGATGGGGAACCAGGGCCCTCACAACCAGCGGGAGAGCCAGAGCCGGAAATCATCAATGAGTCCCTGTCATACGACAGTCTCTGTAATATGCAAAAAGACATTGTGCAAAGGGGGCGTGAGCCTTATACAACCTGGCTGCTTCGGGTTTGGGACCTTATGGGCACAAGTGTGCAACTGGACAGTGGTGAGGCAAGGTATCTGGGATCGTTGATGAAGGACCCAGGCATGGACCAGATATTTGTGAGGGAGACAGGACCCCTTTCTCTCTGGGAGCGGCTCTTAATGAGTGTGAGAGAAAGGTTCATTCACAAAGACTGAATGCAGGAGTACCATCATAGAATGCAGTGGAAGACACTCGAGGAAGGGATCCAACAGCTAAGAGAGGTGGCAGTATTAGAGGTACTCTTTGGGAGGGATGGACAGCATGATAATGACCCCGATAAGGTCAGATGCACAGGACAGGTGATGTGGAACCCGGCAAGACTAGGGCCACCGCAATACACCACCTTCATTGCAACGATTGATGCTGGCAATAACTGAGAAACAGTGGGCTCTGTCACCAACAAGCACAGGAATTATGACAGTATGGTCAATGGTCCGCTGAAAGCTCATGTCTCTGCTGTGGTCCAGGACCTCAAAGAGGAGAGGAAGGAGATGAGGAAGGAAATGAGGGAGGAGATGAGGGAGGAGATGAGGAAGGTCAGTGTGGCACCAGTGTGAGTCACAGGCCCCCAAGTCAGAGCCCCCAAGTCCCCCAGCTAGAGAGAGAGGGTACACCCCACGAGCTGAGCTGTGTTTTTTCTGTGCGCGCATGGGGAAGACATGAGAAAGTGGGATGGGAAACCCACTTCTGTCCTGGCAGTGCAGGTGCGTGAACTCAAGGAGGGAGGCACTAACCGAGGGGGTTCTGCTAAGGTGAAAGTAGCCTCAGCCTCCCGTGACCGAGCTGCCAGGTATTACAGAAGGGAGGATGATATGTTGGATCCCCTTGAAGGGACCTCAAGCATGTACACCCAGGGAAGCAATGATAACCAGGTCTAGAGGGGCCCTGCCTCTAGCCAGGAGGAGGCACAGGAGAACCGTGTTTTCAGGACGGTGTGGATTCGATGGCCTGGCACATGAGAGCCACAAAAATATGATGCATTGGTTGATACTGGGGCACAGTGTACTTTAATGCCATCGGGATATGTGGGGGAAGAACCTGTATCCATCACTGGGGTGACCGGGAAATCACAGCAGTTGACCCTTTTGGAAGCTGAGGTGAGCCTGACTGGGAAGGAGTGGCAAAAGCATCCGATTGTGACTGGCCCAGAGGCCCTGCGTATTCTGGGCATAGACTTCCTCTGGAATGGCTATTACAAAGACCTAAAAGGACTCAGGTGGGCATTTGGGATTGCTGCTGTGGAGGCAGAGGGCATTAGGCAATTGCACACTTTGCCTGGACTATCAGAGGATCCTTCTGCATTTGGGCTCCTGAAAGTGAAAGAGCAACGAGTGCCAGTTGCCACCTCAACAGTGCACGGCCGGCAGTATCGGACAAATCGAGATGCTGTGATCCCCTTCCACAAGATGATCCGTGAGCTGGAGAGCCAAGGGGTGGTCAGCAAGACCCACTCACCCTTCAACAGCCCCATCTGGCCCGTGCGCAAGTCTGACGGGGAATGGAGATTGTGGACTATCGTGCTTTGAATGAAGTGACTCCACCACTGAGCGCTGCTGTGCCGGACATGTTGGAGCTCCAGTATGAGCTGGAGTCCAAAGCAGCGAAGTGTTACGTCACTATTGACATGGCTAATGCATTTTTCTCCATTCCTCTGGCAGCAGAGTGCAGGCCTCAGTTTGCCTTCACCTGGAGGGGCGTGCAGTACACCTGGAACCGACTGCCCCAGGGGTGGAAGCACAGTCCCACCATCTGCCATGGACTGATTGAGGCTGCACTGGAAGAGGGTGAGGCTCCAGAACATCTGCAGTACATTGATGACATCATTGTGTGGGGGAACACAGCATCGGAGGTGTCTGAGAAGGGAGAGACGATCATCGAAATTGTCCTGGAAGCCGGTTTCAGTGGCAAGACGGATGACATCAGATTCCCACGGAGGTCATCTATAAGATGACTGCAATGTCTCCACCAACCAACAAGAAGGAAACACAAGCTTTCCTAAGCGCCATAGGTTTTTGGAGAATGCACATTCCTGAGTACAGTCAGATCGTGAGCCCTCTTTACCTGGTTACCTGAAAGAAGAACGATTTCCACTGGGGCCCTGAACAGCAGCAAGCCTTTGCCCAGATCAAGCAGGAAATCGCTCACGCCGTAGCCCTTGGCCCAGTCAGGACAGGACCAGAGGTGAAGAACGTGCTCTACTCTGCAGCCGGGAACAATGGTCTGTCCTGGAGCCTCTGACAGAAGGTGCCTGGTGAGACTCGGGGCTGACCACTGGGATTCTGGAGCTGAAGGTACAGAGGGTCCGAAGCCAACTACACTCCCACAGAGAAAGAGATCTTGGCAGCTTATGAAGGAGTCCAAGCTGCCTCAGAAGTAATCGGCACAGAGGCACAACTCCTCCTGGCACCCTGACTACCGGTGCTGGGGTGGATGTTCAAAGGAAAGGTTCCCTCCACGCATCACGCCACCGACGCTACTTGGAGCAAATGGATCGCCCTCATCACGCAGCGCGCCCGAATTGGAAACCCGAATCGCCCTGGCATCTTGGAAATAATTACAAACTGGCCGGAAGGTGAGACTTTTGGGTTATCTTCTGAAGAAGAAGAGGAGCAAGTGACACGTGCCCAAGAAGCCCCACCATATAACGAGCTACCAGAGAGTGAAAGACAATACGCCCTCTTCACTGATGGTTCCTGCCGAATTGAAGGTGCTGGCTGGAAATGGAAAGCTGCTCTATGAAGCCACACATGATAAGTTGCACACGCTACTGAAGGAGAAGGTGGATTGAGCCAATTTGCTGAACTCAAAGCTGTCCAATTAGCTCCTGACATTGCTGAAAGAGAGAAGTGGCCAAAGCTCTACCTCTACACTGATTCATGGATGGTAGCCAATGCTCTGTGGGGTTGGCTGGAAAGGTGGAAGAAGGCAAACTGGCAGCACAGTGGAAAACCAATCTGGGCTGCTGAGGAGTGGAAAGGCATTGCCACTCGGGTAGAGAAGCTATCTGTGAAAGTCCGCCATGTAGATGCTCACATCCTCAAGAGCCGGGCTAACGAAGAACATCGTAACAACAAACAGGTAGATCAGGCTGCGAAAATAGAGGTGTCCCAGATAGACTTGGATTGGCAACATAAAGGAGAGTTGTTCCTAGCTCGATGGGCCCATGATGCCTCAGGCCATCAGGACAGAGATGCCACCTATAGGTGGGCCCGAGATCGAGGGGTGGATCTAACCATGGACAGTATCTCCCAGGTTATCCATGACTGTGAAACATGTGCTGTGGTCAAGCAGGTCAAGCGGGTGAAGCCCCTGTGGTATGGTGGGCGGTGGTCCAAATACAAGTATGGGGAGGCCTGGCAGATTAATTACATCACACTGCCTCAAACCTGCCAAGGCAAGTGCTATGTGCTCACGATGGTAGAAGCCACCACAGGATGGCTGGAGACCTACCCTGTGCCTCACGCTACTGCCCGGAACACCATCCTGGGCCTTGAAAAGCAAGTCCTTTGGAGGCATGGCACCCCTGAGAGAATTGAGTCTGACAATGGGACTCATTTCAAGAGCAGCCTTATAAACACCTGGGCTAGAGAACATGGCATTGAGTGGGTGTACCACATCCCTTACCATGCACCAGCAGCTGGGAAGGTTGAGCGGTGTAATGGACTGCTTAAAACCACCTTGAAGGCACTGGGTGGGGGGACTTTCAAAAACTGGGAGGTGCATTTAGCAAGAGTAACCTGGTTAGTTAACTGGCCCTGCCCAATCCGAACCCCTACAAACAGCAGACAGGGATAAGGTTCTAGTGGTGCACATGAGAGGTATGCTTGGAAAAACTGTTTGGGTTAGTTCTGCCTTCAGCAAAGACAAACCCATCCGTGGGGTTGCCTTCGCTCAGGAACCAGGTTGCACCTGGTGGGTGATGCAAAAGATGGAGAGACCCGATGCATACCTCAAGGGAACTTGTTTTAAGGGTGAACTACCCATATGGCTCTGGACTTGTATCAGCATCAGCATGTATATATGTATATAATTCGGGTGATGCATGTATGTGTATGGTTAAAAGGGTTCAGTTTCATGTAACATGTTAGTATGGAAAAATTTGGGGTGGATAATGTTGGGGTTTTAGGAGTTCTCCTCCTATTTTCTTTTTCGCTTAAAGGAATTTTCCCCATAGATGTTGCCAGGGGGACAAATTACTGGGGGCTTAAGGAAAACAAAGGCCCTGGCCATAGGAGGAGGTATGCATCTCTTCCACCTAAGTTTGTGGGCAGTCAGTTCCCAGCGTTTGGACGTAGAGAGAAAGAGGCTGCTTCTTCAGCTGCTTTCCTTCTACCGGAGAGACCCTGGGATCCCAAGCCCACCTTCCCTGCCCTGCTGGGAGCCAGGCTGTGGCTGCCCGCCCCTGCCGTTGCTTTGAGTCTTTGCTACTCTGTAGCCCCGCTCGCCCTGCCTGCCCAGACCCCAGGGGCTCCCACCACAGCTCCGGAATTCAATACATCTCATCTGACACCTGGGATTTGTGCTAATCCCTGCTGTTCCAGCCTGCTGTTCCTGAGGGTCCAGCTGGACACCGGGATTGGCTGCCCAGGGGGTTTTTGAAATCTTTGTTCCATCCCTTCCCGGGATCCCAGGCAACAGTGCCGCGTGCTCCCCGAGCTCGCTCCGGAGCGCCCCCTGCAGCCGCGGGGGAACCATCGCACCTGCCCTGCTCACCGGGAGCTGCCAGCGCCCCTGCCGGCTGCGAGCGGAACTGCACCCGAGGGGAAAGGGCCTGACAGCCGAGAAGGCTGGGACTGGGTTTGTGATTGTTTGCTGTTACTGCCATAGTTATTGCTGTTTGTTTGACTGCTTATACACATAAAAATACATAATAGTAAAGAACTGTTATTCCTGTTCCTCATACGTTTACCTATAAAGCTCCGTAATTTCAAAATTATAATAATTCAGAGGGAAGGGGATTGCAATTTTTTTTTCTTCCATTTCAGGAGAGACTCCTGCCTTCCTTGGCAGACACCTGTCTTTCAAACCAAGACACTGGGAGCAACTGGGACCACAGTGGGGGCAAATACAATCATACAGGAAGTGACTGGGTTCATACTGGAAGTGACTGGAGCCACACTGGACTCTTACTGAGAGTGAAAGCAACCATCCTGGGTGTGACTGGGAGCCACTGGGACCATGCTGCGGGCAACTGGGATCTTATTGGGAGTGACTGGGACCAGACTGAAAACACAGTGGGAGTGACTGTAAGCGACCGGGATGATGCTGGGAGTGACTGGGATCATAATGGGGGTGACTGGGAACCACTGCTGAGGCAGCGGCGGAGCTCGGAGGTGGCCCCAGCGCAGGTGGGAGCCGCGCTCGGTTCTGGCGGGGCTCGGCGCTGGCTGCGGGCGGAGGGGGCGGCAGGGGGCTGGGGCGGGTTCGTTGTGCCGTGTGGGCGCCGTGTTCGCCCTGGCGTGAGGGCGCTGCGGGAGCGGCTGCCCGCGCTCTCCTTGCCGCTGCTGCCTCGGCAGGAGCCGGTGCCGGAGCAGCGCTGGCTCGTCCCGGCTGCTGTGGGTAGGACAGAGGTGGCTGCTCTGTCCCCAGGACTGTTTCTTGGAAGGTTCAGACTTCCCGATGTGCCCTCCAATATGCACACACCCGTTTTGTTTGTTTTAGTAGAACAAAGCAATATTAATAACTCCATTGAGACTTTGTTCTTCTTCTCTAAGTTCAGGAATTTGACATGGCCTTGGCTGAGCAGCAGTTCATGGCAATCAGTAACATTTTCTGGAAGTGATAGTTTCTTTCACTCCTTCCTACCTACAGCTCCCTGGCCCTATCTAAAGCACATTCACGGGCTTGGCTTGTTTAAGTCCCATTCACCGTATTCCTTCCCCCCTGTAACTGCTGGAGCCCCTCCCCTGCTTGCGCTCGCAGGTGCCACCGAATGCGTGTCCCGGGATCGCATCTCCCCGCCCGCAGCCTCCAGCGCCCGCCCTGTCCCGGGCTGGCCCTGGGCTGGCGACAGCGAGCCCGACAGAAACCAACGCCCGCGGGGCCACCGGCGCCGGGGCTCAGAGCCGTGCAAGGGAAGCTTTGGTTTGCAGGGACGGAAGAGCCTGGGCTCCTCCCCTGCCCCGTTTGACTTGGTTTAGGATTCAATATTTTGGCCGACGTGGGAGGGGAAAAAGGCGCGGTTTTTCTCCAGCACTGGGCAGGTTTTGTCCCTCGCCTTTGGGCCTTCCCCGGGCCCCCTCTGCCCTCTTGCAGAACCAGTGGCATTTCCCACCCCACGCGGTTTGTAAACAAGAGTCGGCTGCAGTCGAGAAGGCTCCAGGCGCCTCCTTCCAGGCTGACTCTGCCGATGCTGAGGCTGCTCTGGGCTCTGCCGGGGCTCTGCTGGGGCTCAGCTCTGGGCAAGGCTGGGCCCGCTCTCCCCTCGCATTGCTCCAGGCAGCTGAGACACGGGGGAACAAGGAAGGGTCACGTCAAGGGACTTGAGGTTTAACAGAGCTTTTATTCAAAAAACTGCCATAACTACCAGGCTGTCCTAACCACCATAACTAACTAGCAGTGCTAACTACCGTAACTATCCACTTGTCCTAACTACTATAACAAAAAGCTGTCCCCAGGTGCTTCAGGTCCTCCGCTGCTCCTTCAATTGCTTTGCTGCAGCGATCAGAGGGCTCAGGCTGGAGAGAGGCTTGGCTGATGATAAAAATGGGTGCTGCCCAAAGGATGAAAAAGAAAGAAATCAACTGTTACTTTCCCAAGTCAAGCTCCTCACAGGCTCTGTTGCAACAGGACAAAGGGGAATGGTTTGAAACTCAGGAGAGGGAAGCAGGCTCAGATTAGATCTGAGGCAGAATTTTTTTATCAGAAGAGTGGGGAAACACTGGCAGAGGGTGCCCAGAGATGTGGGAGGTGCCTCCTCCCTGGAAACATCCAGGCTCAGGTCAGGCAGGGCTCGGGGCCACCTGATCTGCTTGAAGATGTCCCTGCTCCTTGCGGGGCACCTGGTCCAGATGACCTGCAAAGGACCCTGCCAAGCCAAACCAGGCAAGGATTCTGCTGGCTTTGCATGTGAAAAGCAGCGAGACTGGACACTATTGGAGGGGGCCCCACGAGAAAACCCCTCCCTCGCGCTGCTGTTTCCCCTGCAGCCACTTCGCATCCACCTGCAGCAGCTCCTGGGCAGACCAGCGCCGCTCCTCGTCCGGCTCCAGGCTGCACTCCAGGAAGTCCCGCAGCAGAGCCGACAGGCGCCTGGGCTCCTGCAGCTGCGGGGTCCCGTTCTGCCGGATCAGACAGCGAGCCTGCGCGGAAAGCAAACACTTCTGAAAAAGCTCTGCCAGCTTCCTTCACACCCACGAGTGCTCACAGCGACCCCGGTTTCTCAGCCCCAGTCTCCAGGGACACTTTCCTCCCTGCCAGAGATGCTGCTCAGAGCTCATTTTTCTATGCCAACCAAAAAAGCCAGACGCTTCTGCAGCCACAGCCATTCCAACATCCACATGATCTTGCCTTGAGAGCCAATGTCATTGGCTGACTTTGTTATTTGGAACCTCCATCAGAAATAGCCCATTTTGCTTCTCCAAATACGGACACCAGCTTTACAGGCCATTTGCAAGAGTCACTGCAGTCTGCCTGTGGTATTTCCAAGGATTCTTACATCAAATGCATCCCTGCAGTGCCACTGACACTCAAGTAAATGCATTCAAGATGTTCCGTCCCAGAAACTGCCAGGCAAGGAACCTGAGGTTTGGGTTGCTGAAAGCTCAGCCTTGGTGCCATGGAGAAAGTAGCTTGGGCTAGGAAAGAAATATGTTAGACTATGGGGATGTGAAACAATCATCTTCATGTTTTAGACAAGTTTCCCAGTGAGAAGAGTCAGGGGGAGTTCATCTCGCAGAACCTCTTTCAGAAACTCCTTCAGAAAACTTGTTGGGTTTAGGTGTGGGTTTTGGGGTTGGTCTGGGGTTTTCTGCAAGATTAGAGCTGATGCTCTGGCTTCATGTTTTCAGGTCATCCTCACAGACAGAAGAGCTGCAACAACTTAAAACTCAAAGCAAATTCTGGAGACTGCAGAATATTCATCTGTGCTCAGGCTCGAATCCTCTGGGAATTCCCTTCCTGATGGGCAGAGCCCTCCGGTTCCACCTCCTAGGGCAGGGTACCTCTGTGCTCACAGGCCTCTGCAAACTCTGGGAAATTTGCCTCTTACCATGGCCGCCGTGTGCTCGAAGTAAGGAGGTTCTCCTTCCACCATCTCGATGGTCACAATGCCCAAGGACCAGATGTCCACCTTGGGGCCATAAGGAGAACTGGTCACAACCTCTGGGGCCATCCAGTGAGCAGTGCCCACCATGGAGCTGCACTGCTCCTGCTCAGGGCTCAGCTGAGCGCAGAGGCCAAAATCAGCTGAGGACAGAAACAAACACTGTCAAAGGCAGCTGGAATGAGGAAACCAAGCACAAAGATTGCCCACTCTCAGTCTGAGAATGCACTGCTGAATCCAGCTGGAAAAGTCCGCAGGGCTGTAGCCAAGGCAAGATGGAAGTGGACCCTTAAAGGAACCCTCAGCTTTCATGCAGTGGCTTTTAGTGATTCCCTTGAAGCTTCAGATTCCAACTCCCGCCCCTCTGCAAGGGCCACACCCAGAGCAAAGCCACTGCTGACACCCTGCTCCTCTCCTGAGCTCTCTGCATGGGGCAGCCGCTCTCAGCTGGCAGCAGGGGCCGGGCACCGCCACCAGCAGCACTTGTGGGGCTCTGGCCATCACTGGGAAGCAGCCCCACAGCCGCAGCCCGGGAGCGCCGTGCCTGACCAGGAACACCCACCCAGCTTGACAGAGCCGTCCGTTGCCAGAAGGATGTTGGAGCTCTTCAGATCTCTGTGGATCACCCGGTTTGAGTGGAGGAAATCCAGGCCCTGCAGACACTGAGAGAGAGCAAGAAACACGAGGGTGGAAATCCATGGCCGGAATACAGCACACAAGAAAGGACAGTTTAGAATTCTGCCAGCAGCAGCTTTGCTGTGCCAGGCCAGGAGTGCAGTGCAGACAAGCTCCGGGCAAATGGTTCAAGGCAAAGCTGAGAACAGCAAATCAAATCAAAAAAGACAGAGAGTCCCACAACAGCAGGAAAGAGGACAAGAGCAGAGTGGAAGTGCAGTGACACTGGCAGGCCGTTCACTTCAGAGGCTCTTTCTTCTCCAGCTCATAAAAACAACACAGAAACAAAGCTCTGAGCATGGAGCCACTCCTGTTCTCAGGCCCTGCTTGGAAGGAGCATTGTGTCCAAGCCATGGGAAGCATGAGCAGGATCCCTCACCTCCCGACTGACAGCTGCCATCTCTCCTTCAGCCATGCGTGTCTGTCTGACAATGTCCTGCAAAGTTCCTCCATCCATGTATTCCATCACCAGCCAGAGATCTTCATCAACAAGGAAGCTGGAAGAGGCAAACAAAGGCATGGAGATGAACATGCACTGCTCAATTCCCTGATGGAAAAGCCTCGAGTGGAATTTTGTTTCCAGGTCACTTGTAAATGAGGACAGAATCCGATGCAGAGACATTCCTGCCAGGCTGCACAGTCCTTGGGATCTGCACAGTCTAAAGGAGAAGGAGACGCCTGTGGGAAAGGAGAGGCCTTAGATGGCAAGCAGGTGAAAAATGCAGTTTAGCAACAGCCCAGATCAATGTGGAACCACAACACTTGCCCCCATCTGGTTCAGCATCTGAACTCAGCAGTTTCACCATTCCCTCCAGAACAAGGCAACACAACTTCCAGAGTTATCCAGGGCAGGAGGCCGTGCAGCACTTAGGACAAAAGTGGTCAAGTGTTTGGAAAACCTTGCAGCAAGTCCCTTCAGAAACAGGCAAGGCCATTGCAAAATGGGCAAATGAGGCATTTCTGGAAACAAGAACCTGGTCTTCCTGGCATCTGCAGCAATGGAAAAGAGTTGGGAAGGAGAAGCCAAGGGAAATAATGTCTGCCAGGGTCTATCAGCACTTATTGTAAGACCCAGAAAACTGGGTCAGCTTGAAGGAAAAACCAAACCAAAGCAACAAAAGCACACGGAGGGAGTGAACTGACAGGCTGTTGTTTTGGGAAGCTACGGCCGGGTGAGGCTTTTTCAAAACAGGCTACAGACTGCGGATGCCAGGAGAGATTAACTCAGGGCCTGTGCACAGGATAAGAGCTGAAGCACTCACCTGTCCAAAAAGCTGACAATGTTGGGGTTCTTCTTGTCCTTCAGGACCAGGATCTCATTCACAGCTCGTTCCCTATTCTGCCCTCTGAGACTCATTTTCTTTATGGCCACCTGAAAGGACATTGCAGCCCTTGAACTGGAGGAGTCTGGGGCAGGAGGCCGCAGCAAACACGGAGCGAGTCTTTGTGGAGCGACGGAGCCGGGCTGTGCCAAACTGCCTTGGGATGGGACACCCGGGCTCAGCAAGTGACATTCCCACAGCCCATTTCTCTGCTCGCTGCGGGGCCGCTTACAGGACACAGGGCCAGAGACATTTGGCCTTGGAAGCTCTGCAGAAATGGGCCCTCAGCTCTCAGCCTCAAAGCTCTCACAGCATTCTCTGCACCTGCAGTCTTCTCAAACCATCTTAGTTTACCACCACTCTCATTATCATTCAAACACATTTTGCAAGCAGGAAGTAATTCTGCTTCTGTGAAAACAGAGCAAAACAGCCGGGAACCCTTTAGCAATCCTGGGGGATTTGGTCATGATTTCAAACGCAACTGCTCTGTTTGGGATTGCACAACAGAGCAAACACGCACAAACATTGCTCAGATGATCCCTGTCACGGGCTGTCACTGACACCAGACCCAAACACAGCTGCAGGGTTTAGGAGAGAGCTTTGCTCTGCACATCCATCTTCTCATTCCTCTCCCTCTCTCTGGGAACAGCTGCAGTAGGACTAAAACCCCAAACTGATCCCAAGCAGGATCACTCCTTCATTAGGTCTTGAGGTATCATTTGAAGATGAAACGCAGGATGGAAAAACTGCTAAACGGTGTTCCTGTCCGAGGCTGGGATGAAGATAAATTAGGCCTCAGCCTCCACCAGCTGATGCACTGATGTTTTCAGATATGAAGACCAAGCCAGCGTGTCCTGCTCTGACAGACACCACTGCCCTCCTTGCATTCCTTTGGGCACTTCAGAAGGCTCAAGTCTGTCCCAGCCGTGCTCTGCAGGCTGACACTGCTGTGCCCTCAGTGGAACAGCCTGTGCAGGAAAGCTCTGCTGGCCCCCCAAAGCTGCAGCCACAGCTCCCAGCAGAGGGGAAAGCCCTCGAGAGCTGCCCGACGCGCTGGGCGTGGTGACACTGACCTCTCCTCCAGTGGCCCTGTCGAGTCCTTTATAAACGGTTCCGAAAGCCCTGGAGACAGAACAGCAGAGAAGAAGCAGCGCTTTAGGCCCTGGGAGTGAAAGCCAGCCCAGACAGGAGATCTCTGCTGCCTGCAGCGTTTACAAAACACCTGGGTGCATCGACCCTTCAAACAGCAGCGCAGCAGCCACCAGCCCTGTGCCTCGCAAGGTGTGCGAGGGAAAACTGAGGCCCAGCATGAAGGAAAAGGGCTGGAGCAAATCCCAAATGTCCACACTGAATTACTTTAGTCCAAAACCTAGGGTGGGAGCGGGTATCTAAAGAACTGGAAAAGAATGTATTTCATCCTTTTCCATTTCCTGCCTACGAGCTGCAGGATCCACAAGGGCCCTGCCAGCAGGCAGCTGATGCATTTTCCCCTCCAGTGCAGCACCTCTGTGTCTGTTACTGAATGTACAGGGTTTACTACCTGTGCTGAAAAGAGCACTTATTACTTCATCTCTGGTTTCTGTTTCTAAACCATTATGTTAATAATCCTGACCAGTGGATATTTTTGGAAGCAAACTATTTGAAAGGAATCTTCTTGAGAACTGTTTTCTGACAGGCACCAGATGGTGAGCTGCTCTTTCAGGCAACCAAATTCCAGGGACAGAAGATCTTCCAGGTCCTGCTCCTTGCTGCAGCAGGACACTGCCAGCCTCAGGGGCCTCTGACGGTGCCTTCTGACCACAGTTACCAATTCTGATCAGGACTGAGAGACAGCAGGATCGTGGCCCAGTGTCTGAAGCTGTTTGCAGCTTGCCTGGCTTCTCACTTGATCCTGCACCAGCAAATACCTGGCCCCTGCTTGTGCAGAAGTAACTGCCGTGCACTTACCCTTGGCCAACCTGCTCCAGTTCCAGGTATTTCTCGGCAGGCTCCCCCACGCTCACGGTGCTCCCTGAAAGAAACCACATGGAAGACGCTCAGTCCCAGATGGAGACCCCGCCTTGCAGCAGGGCCAAAATGCAGCCCCACTCCCTGGGGCCGGGAGCCCCTTGCTCTCAGCTGGGCAAGGACAATAAATGACTCTGTGACATTCAGCTGCACAGCAAGCCTGGGTGCAGCTGATGCTGAGACACACACGCAGCACCCTGCTCTGGCACACAGCAGCACAGCAGACGTACTCAGCTGCATCAGGCACCACTCCTCTCTGCCCTCTGGCTGCAGGGCTGTGCTGCTGTCAGAATGTTCAGCCCAGGATCCTGCAGCAGAGGGAGGTTCAGTGTCGTCTTCCCAACCAGAGGGAGGTTCCCCATCCTCTTCCCAAAATTCAGCAGGTTCCTGGTCTTCTTTCCAAGCCATGGGACGTTTCCCGTCCTCTTCCCATGCTGGGAGAATTGCAGCCTCCTCTTCCCACATCCCAGGATGTCCTCTGTCCTCGTCCCACGCTGGGAGATGTCCGTCGTCCTTGTCCCATGCCGCTGGAGCCTCGCTGTCCTCGTCCCACACCGGGTGATGTCCACCATCCTCGCCCCACACCACAGGAGCTTCACTGTTGTATTCCCAAACCGTGGGATGTTTGCCCTCATCTCCCAGGACAGAGGGAGGTTCACTGTGGTCTCCCGGGACGGAGGGAAGTTCACCATCATCCCCCAGAACAGGGGGAAGTTCACTGCTGTCTTCCTCCTCTTTGGCCTCCTCTTTGGAAGCACAGGGAGCCAGAGGAGGAGCTGATGCTGCTTTTGTGCCCTGTGGACAGATGGTAGCGTGAGGGACAGGAAGTTCTATCTCAGTTATCGCCTTATTTATCCTCAGCTACACATCCAGCTGCACTAAGCAGAAATGGGATTCGGAGCTGTTCAAACTAGGAATGGGCTAAAGTCGACATTGCCACTTATTGCTGGGCATTCCATATTCCACCGTGGCTAAAGCCAGCAAGCAATCTTCTGCCTGCAAAACCAGACCTGCAGCTCTTCAAAAGCTCTTCAGCAGAGAAGGAGAAAAGTGCCAGGGATCCCTTTGCTGCTGCTGCTGCTGCTGCAAAGACACTGGCAGGAACTTTCCTTCAGCCTCCCAGGCTGGCACTCGACTGCCACACGCCAAGCTCACAAGTCTCTGCACAATTCCGACCACCAAAGGTTCCTTTCCCACTCACCGAAGGAGGAGCTGCTCGGGATCCACGCGTGAGGTGCCCTGCAACGGGACAGGCAACACGAACCAGATGCTGTTAGGAAAAACCTGCCCGTGGTGGGAACTCCCACGGAGCAAGGACACCCCGAGAGAGCATTTTGCTTCCACAACATCCCTCCAGGAGCCACAGTCCCTTCGCACAGCAAGCAAGAGAACAGCACAGAATCCTGGGCTGTGTCAGCTCTTGGCTGCAGCAGCCAACGCAGGGAGTTCCAGGCTCCGCTGGCACAGACTCTGCGCTTGAGGGAACAGAACCCCCCCGGCTCCATTGCAAATGCTGTGCACGCCCCGCTGGCTGCAGACACCCCCTTTTTCAGCTGCAGCTGCTGGCAGGAGCTCTCCCAAACCAACGGTGTCTTAATGGCAATTTGGTTACAAAGGCAGCTCAGTTCCAGTGGGAGAACAGAAAGCACACAGCAAGCCCGAAGGCACCGACGCTGCACCCAGGGAAAACCTCGACTTACGTGCCAAGTGGGCTAAAAAATACCCCGAATAAGCCACAGAGTACAGAGTGCAAACTGCAGCAACCGCTTGCTGGATCATTTTGGCCGTGCTGCACACGTCGCAGACTGTACCCCTGCAAGCACAGAAGGACACCCGGCAGGGGCTGGGCTGGCTGCTGAGAATGCCTCGGGCAGGAGGATCCTCCGGCAACCAGCGGGCGCCCAGAGCCGCTCTGGACACTGAGGGCTCCGTGCCCACAGCAACGGGAACACGGCGAGGACGCGGCAGCGTTCCCGTGACATCACAGCAGCAGCTCCCGCAAGAACCGCCTGGAAGGTTCTCCTCTGTCACAAAGGAGCACAAAGGATCCTCCCGGGGCACAGCCTGTTGCTCAAAGGATCCAAGAGGAACCCAGAAAATGCAGCAGACAAGGACAGCCATAGCCAAGCCTGAACAGTGAGGAGGAACGAGGACAGGACCAAACCAAAGGAATCACGACCTTTAGTCACTGATGCTGCTGACTAAAACCAGCAAGGATTGTTCCGTCTGGGATCCCTGTTCTAGTTCTAGAAACAAGCAAAGTTCTCCATTCTAAATATACAGAAAGCAGGAACTGGGGAGGAGGCAGGATGAGGAAGGAGGAGAACAGCAGGAGGTGGAGGAGAGGAAAAGGAGGAGCAGGAGGAGGAGGAGCAGGAAGAGGAATAGAAGGAGAAGCAGGAGGTTCCAGTGCCCGCTGTGTCCGCAGCACTCCCGGCCCCGGGAGCGTCCCCCCCACGGCATCCTGCAGCTGGCTGGGGAGGGGGAGCTCGTCCCGAATCTATCAGGGGGTCCCTGAGAGGGTTTTATTACTGGGGAGTGTTTGGAGCTGGCAGATTCCAGAGCCGAGACCCAAATATCTTTTAGTGTCCTGGGAGGGTTTTTTTGTCTATGTTTGGATCTTTCAGGACCCCAAAGCTGAGCCCCTTGGGGGGATCATGTCCCCTTACATCAGCCAATACACACAGAGGAGAGGCCCTTCCGCTGCCCTGAGTGTGGGAAGGGTTTCAAGCACAGCTCAACACCAAGGGAGGCACCGCTAAGGGAAGCCCTGCGAGTGCCCCGAGTGCGGGAAGAGCTTCGTGCGCTGCTCCAGCTCCATCCCCCGTGGGAGGATCGGCGTTGGATGATCCCCAGTGACCCCCGTGGGGCAGAGCCCTGGTGACCCCCGTTCCCGGTGATCCCCGCTGGGTGGGGGGAAGGTGTTGGAGAGATTTCTTTGCCTTCTCCTTGTGCTGCTGGGATTTGGTTGGTAATAAATTCCCTCCCTGTGCCCAGGCTGGGTCTGTTGGATCTGGAAGCTTCCTCCATGTCTGGCAGAGCCAATCCCTGGTGGCTCCAAAGTTGGAGGTGCCGGATGCAGAGATGCCCCCACAGCCCCTGGGAAGGAGGGAGGAGGGGGAGGGTGTTTTTAAGGGTCTTCTTTTCCTTCTCATTCTCCTGATGTTATTTTTTCGGTGTCATCAATTTAATTAATATCTCTAATTAGAGCCTGTTGTGCCTGTTCCGGTGTTTGCTGAGGGATCTCTCCCAGTCCTTATCCCCAGCCAGGAACCCTCGGTTCCATTTTCTCTCCCCTGTGTGGCTGCGGGGGGCAGGGACAGAGTGGCTTTGGTGGGTGCCTGGCACCGGGCCAGCGTCACCCCAGGCCATGGGCACCCCTGAGATCCCGCGTCCCTGGGGACACATTTCTGGGCACAACTGAGCTCCCACCTGCCCCGCACCCCGAGGTTCCCCCTCCCAAAAAATTCCACCGCGGGGCTGCAGCATCCCTAAAGCCCCATAGCCAATCAAAATCGTGGCCAGCGCTGGCCATGGGGCGAGTGGTGGCAGCTGGGGCCGTACTGGTGGCACTGGTGGTGCTGGGAGCCCCCCCGGCTGCGGGCGTGGAGCTCTCAGGTGAGCCGGGGGTGGCGTGACGTGATGGGAAAGGGGGGGAGAAGGGGAAAAAGGGGTGATGGGACCCCTAAAATGAGTGAGAGCTGGAGGGGACCCTCAAAGGAAGAGCAGGAGGGGGCTGAAGAGTGGGGGAGAAACGGGTGGGAGGGGCTGGGAAAGTGGGGAAAAGTGGAGGATGGGACCCAAAAATGGAGCGGGAGTGGGCTGGGGATTGGGGGATGGTGGGGGAAAAGGGTGGAAAGGGTGAAAAGGGGGGAATGGGAGTCCAAAACTCCTCTGGGGAGCGGCTGGAAATGGCGGGAGAGGGGATGTGAAATAGGGAGAATGGTGGAAAAGAGGAAGTCAGAGCACGGGCAGGAGGGTCCCGTGGCGGCCGTGGGGCACAGGGGGTGCGGAGCGGGGATCCGGGGTGGCTCCCGGAGCTCTGGGCGTGCTGGGGGCTGCAGGGGGGCACCCCCTGAGCTGTGTCCCGCACACACAGGGGTGTTCCAGGGGATGATGAAGTCAGAGTGTCGCTTCATTAAGGGCACCGAGCGGGTGAGGTTGGTGCAGAGGAGCATCTGACAGCGGGAGCAGCAACTGCACTCGCCAGCGATGTGGGGCTGTTTGTGGGGGACAGCCCGTGTGGGGAGAAACAGGCGCAGTGCTGGAACAGCCATCCAGCCAGACTGGGGTACAAACGGGCTCTGGCGGACAGGCTCTGCCGGCACCACCGCGACATCGTTGCCCCGTTGCTCGCGGCCCGCAGAGGTGCAGAACGTCGGGCAGAGCGAGTCCCCTCGGGCCCTGCCCTGGGGATGAGCCTGGAGCCCCTCAGCCCCCCTGGTGCCCATCCCCGGGGCCTCTTGTCCTTCCAGGTTCCCCTGAGGTGTCCCAGTCCATCCCAGTCTCTCCCAGTCTCTCCCAGTCCATCCCAGTCTCTCCCAGTCCATCCCAGTCTCTCCCAGTGCCCCCGCGCGTGTCCATCGCAGCCCTGCGTGGCGCTGACGCCCCTCAGCCAATCAGAGCGCGTCTCTCTGATGACTCATCAGTTGCCAGGCAGACCCGCAGCGCCGAGTGCCCCGTGCTGGACTCGGCCTCCCAGTGCCGCGCGCTCCATTCCCAGTCGCTCCCAGTGCCCTCCCAGTGCCTCCCCAGTGCCCTCAATCCACTCCCCTCTCACGAGGGCAGCTCACTTCTCTCAGAACACTCCAAGCCGAAGCTGCCTACGCTTCTAGGCCGATCTCTTGAGTATCCTTCTACTCTCATACTTTCTTTGCCCTTACACGTTTCCTAAGTGTTACTTTTATGCTTTTAATATTACTGGAGATGGTAACCAAAAGGGCTCCAAACCCCCTTCACACAGCAACCAAACTGTTCTGAAATAAACCCCACAGAGATATATTTATGAACACAGATCTTTCACTGTTGTTTCACTCTAATCTGCCCCAGGGGAGCCATGAACCAGACCCTGGGTCACCCTCGCCTTCAGGGGCGGGGCGGAACAGGAGCCGGACACGGGGGAAGCTTCTGGAAGCTGCTGACGGAAGCCACCCCTGGAGGCCCCCTATTTCCAAAGCCTGGCCATGCAAACCCAGGACACTGGATCCAAACATGGATCACTCAGGAGGCACCAGGGCTCTGCCTGTCGTGGTTTGACGCAGCTGAGCATGAAGCACACAAAATCTGTTATTTTTCATAAGGGGAAAATAAGAAAATATTGAGGGAAACTAGAGAGCTGCAAGGCAAAACAGGTTCAAACTTAAACAGTTGCTGTACAAAGAAAAATTTTATTACCAACAGAATTAAAAGTAAAAAGAAATAACAAGAAATTCAAGCAAACTTCCCCTCTCTTCCAGCACTTCCCTCCTTTTACCCAACTCGCAGAAAGGATAACATTACATGGGATTTTAGTCAGTGTTGCAGTTCTTGAAAAGTCTATTTGTTATGCTTAAGGAAAAAAGGGTTTTCTTCTGCATCACGTGGTTCCCAAAGTGCCACCAACAGCAGACCCGCCCGGAAAGAAACAATCTGCTGTGGTGTAAAACATCTCTGCCCTGAAAAATCTCCCAGTTCCTTCACACTGCCAGACAGGGGCCATCACATGGGGTTATTAATCTTTTTAAGGATGAATTACTTTCGCCTGAACACAAAGGGTTTTTTTTTTGTGACAGGAGGTCTCTAAAAGCCTCTCAATACTTCTATATAGCCTGGCATAGGCACTTTTCATAAGTTTCATGGGCCACAGGTGAACTTTCCATCCCTCCATGTACTCCAAATGGATCAAAGAGACAAACAGTCTGTGATATTACAGTTTCTTACCACGGCCTGCAGGAAGTTTTTTAAGCTGCGCGCGAGAATCGCGGCACCGCCCTCTTTTCTCCCGTCGCCATTTCCAGCTCCGTCCCACAGGACTCACTTTCTCTTCTCTCTGGCTCCGAAGCCGCCACGTTGAAGAGTGTTCTTGTTCGGGCTCTACGGTGGAGAAAGCCTGGCTCCCTTTGTGCTGCTGGCTGCGTGGTGTCCTCTTCAGTTCAGCGCGGAGTGTGCTGGCTGCAGACAGGAGGCTCCGCCGGCTCCCGCTGGCTCCGCCGGCCCCGCGTGGAGAGGAGAGGGACCCGCCGGTGCCAGGGAGCCGCGCCGGATGGGTTTAGCTGTGTGGCACTCCATGGCTGGCTTTAGCTGCCTGCGGCTCTGGGACAGTTCCCCCCCAGCAGTGACACAGGGTCTGTGCTGCGGCGTTGGGAAAGGAGGGGGTGCAGGGGCCCTGACCCGGCGGGGCCCGGAGGCTCCAAGGCCCCCTTCCATCTTCCAACAGGCAGGCTGGAACAAAAGGAATTCCCCCGTTTCCGTATGGTCTAAAGATGTAAATTGTGAGAAGCATCATTGGTCTAAAAGACTGTCCATCAACTCAGGGTCAACCCACTACACCAGCCCTGCTGGAAGTGGGCAAGGGCACCAGAAACCCCAAGGCCCAGCCAGTGCTGCTTCTGGAGGTGCTGGGAGCGGCCAGGGAGGCAGCGCCAAACTGAGGGATATGAAGGTCTCTTCCGGCCTGGATGAATCCGGGACTTGGGGATCGCCCCAGGCCAGGTGCAGCACCCGGCACTTGGCCTTGTGAGGCCTCGTAAGGTTCTCGTTGTGCCACTTCTCAGGCTTGCCCAGGTCCCTGTGCACGGCCAAATCCGGCCATGGTGCCCCTGCCACGCTCAGCTGCCCGTCCCCTGCAAACGTGCTGAGGGGGAGCTCGAGCCCCTGCCTGTGTCATCGGGGACGCCACTAAAGAGCCCCAGGGCCAAGGCAGAGCCCTGAGGGACACCCCTCGTCCCCAGCCTGCAGCTGCACATGGAGCCAATGCCCCCAAGTCCCTGGCTGCGGCCATCTGGCCAATGGCTCATGCCCTGAGTAGCCCACCCGCCAAAGCCAGGGCTCTGCAGTGTGGGGATTGGGCTGTTGAGTGGGACCGTGGCCAAAGCCTCACAGAGGCCAGGGGCTACAAGTGCCCAAGTCCAGGGCCTGCTCAGTGCAGGCTCGGCTGCTGAAGGGGCGCCGGGTACAGCCCTTTGTGACACAGGTGCGTGATGTCAGGGCCCTTGGCCATGCGGAACATGGGGGTGCCCAGAGACCCTTGTGACATCACAGAGCCCTGGCCGAGGGTATCTAAGGGGCACAGAACCTTGGAGTGCCCAGTCCGGTGAGAGCCACTCTAGCAGAAGGAAGCAGCTCCCGCCATCCTTCTGTGCTACAGGACCTCAGAGATGGAAGAGGACAAGGCAAACCCCAACTCCTCCCAGCCAGCCACCCCTGTGCCCAGTGGGCTGCAAGACCAGACCCTCAGCTGGCACTTGGTGGGGGCAGAGAGTGCCTCAGTCAGGCCCCAGAGAGACACTGAAGAGGAGCAGGGGCCCTTTGTCATCAAGGAGGCGGAGAGGAAACCTGGCATGGATGAGGAGCCTTGCCAGGGGAGAGACACTCGGCCCCAAGAGCTTCGCCTGTGGGAAGAGGCGACAGGCCGTGAGTTGTCCCAGTGGGTACCAGCAGTGCCAGTGCAGGACGTGTCCCTGTGCGGAGTGTGGAGTCACCAAGGGCTGAACCCGTGGAAGATGGGTGTGAGCGTGCAGTGGGGAGATGGGGCACAGCAAATGCTCTACCAGTGGGAACAGAGAGTGAAAGTCCAGGAGCTGCCCCAAGGGGAAGAAGAGGGGAATGACCCAAAGCTGTCCCAGCAGGGCGAAGGAAGGGTGAGGGGCCAGGAGGCAGACAGGGGGTCACTCCTGGCAGAGAAAGGGAGCGAGGAGCAGACCTCAGCTGGAGACAATGAAGACTGCCAATACCACACCCAGCTTGAGCTGTCCCAAGAGTGCCAAGGTGCGGCAAAGCCAGAGCTGTCCCAAGGAGAGGTCAGCAGCTCCCAAGACCCCTCTGACGGGGATGACGGCATCGAGCCAGAGCCGTGCCACGCAGAGCTCAATGAGTGGGAAGAGTACATCTACCGAGAGGTTTCCATAGAGGAAGATGGCAGCGACAGAGACCTCACACGGAGCACCTGGCAATACACGTGCATCTTCAGCTTCGGGGTCCCGCCCTCGCTGCCGAAGGCCGCCGCCTGGGACGGACTCGGCGTCCTCGAGCTGCGCGAAGAAGGCGGGCGCCGAAGCCTGGCAGCTCTTGCGGCAGACGGGCTCCCGGCGCCCGTCCCTCGGGAGGCCTGGGCCGAGCGCCGGGCACGGCAGCCGCTCTGTGCCTCGCTTTTTGCCCTGCGAGGCCGAGCCGCCACGGGACCCGCAGCTTGTCCTGTGCTGGCCTGGCAGGAGCCGGGGCCTGCCCCGCGCAGCCCCCGCGGCCCCTCGGCTGCCCAGCCGGCTGCCCCCAGCAAGCGGCCCGGCCGCCTCAGGCGGGCGCTGCGGGCGCTGCGGGCGCTGTTCCGCTGCCGCTGCCTGGCGCCGCGGACGCGGGAGTAGCGCCCGCCCGGCCCGGGGCGGCCTCGGCCTGGACGGGCCCCGCAGCCTCAGCTGCCCCGGCTGCTTTGGGCCGTGCCGGGGGCGTCTCCCCGGTGCCCAAAGTCACCGGCGTGGCCGGCCCCAAGCAGCGCCCGTGGAGCGCGCTCGGTGCCGGCGCGCTCGGCGGGGAAGCCCAGAGAGTCACCAAGAGACCCTGCCGGGCACCCGCTGCCACTGGCACCCTGGCAGAGCCAGCGTCGCCCCGAAACCGCGTCCCCGAGGGCCACATCTGCACAGCTCCTGAACACTGCAGAGACAAGGACTCCACCACCGCCCTGGAAAACTTCTTCCAGTGCCTCACGCCTCTGCCAAGGAAAAACTGCTTCAGATATTGAATCTGAACCTCCCCTGGTGGCACCAAAGGCAACGGACATGGCTGCAGGACATTGACTCAACAAATGCAAGTTGACTTTAAGAAATAGTAATGGGTTAAAAAAAAAAAAAACCAAACAAAAATTAAGAAAAACTCCTCATACAGGAAAAAAGAATAGGAATAGGAATATTGTGATGACGAAGAAATAGCAGTAGTAAATAGGAGGAAGAAGAAAAAGGAATAGAATATTAATAAAAATAGTAAGTTGAATAAGAATAATAAGAGCATAGGAAGAAGAAGAAGAAGAGGAAGAAGAAATAGTAGTAAGCAATAAGAATATGAAAAAGAACAGAATAAGCATAACAAGTGAATAAGATTAATTAGAATAAGAAGAATATGATAAAGAAGAAGAAATAGTAGTAGTAAATAAGAAGAAAAATTAAAATAGTAATAAGAAGAATAAGAGTAAGACAAAGAAGAAGAAGCAAGAGTAGTAGAACTAATTAAAAAGAAGGAAAAGAAGAAGACTTAGATGAAGAAGATGAAATAGGAAATAGTAATAAGAAGAATATCAAATTAAAATACACATCCACACATCCTCTAAAATCCCATCCCTCCCATTCGTTGTTCAATAAAATGCATGTCCAATAAAATCCGTTTGTTGCCCTCATATGGTCTCACTTGCACCTTCCCTGGGGCACAGGTGTCTCTCCCTCTTGGCATCCTAACCCATGGGCAGGGTCCCTTCCAGCCACAAGCATGCCGGGATTCTGTCCGGGACTCCCTTCCCTTCTTCCCTCTGCTTCCAGCTGGAGAATGTGCAGCAAAGCAGCCTTTGCTGTCTACTCTGGGAGCCCTCCCAGCTACTGGACCTTGTCCCCTGGCCCTGCACAGCTCCCTTGGGAGGCACGGCAGGACCAGCAGCCTGGGAGCCTCGGGAATGCCCCTCTGGGATCCATGGCACACACTGCAATTCCAGTTCCCAGCGAGGAAAAGATGTTCCTGCCCTTGAAGGCAAAGCTCTGAAGGGGCTGAAACCCAAGTGGAGCAAGATCTTACAGTGACATTTCACTTCCAGCCTCCACAACTTCATCCAGGGCTGCTTTAGCCCCTGGATTGGGGAAAAAAAACATCAGGGGAGGGTCTATGGCTGGGAGCTGCACTGGGCAAAGGGAAACACTGGGAGGGAAAAAGAGCAGGCAAAGGAAGGCAGGAGAGAAAGGAGGAGCTGGCAAAGAGCATCACTCCGTATCTCTGAGGGAAGGGGAAGCCTTTTGTTGTATGGAAACCAACAAAAACTCGGAGTATCTCTGCCAGGCCACTGAAGGCCTCTCCTGCCCCACTCTCCCCAAGCAAAGTGCCCCTCCTTGCCCATCCTCGCAGCACTGTCCTCATGCCCTTCTGCTCGTTGTGGATGGTGGGGCAGAGGGTTTGTTCCAGGGCATCCTGCAAGCACCAGGCAGGACAGTTCCACCAGGATGGGAACCCAGCTCAGGGCTGAGGGACTCAGAAAATCTAAACACCAACACAACACCAACAGGGCACATTTGTCATTTTTGCTACAAAAGGCAGCACTGAAAATGATGGGTAATGAGAGCCTCCTAATCACCCCAATCCCTTCTCCATTTTAAACTTCCTCTGAAATAACCAGAACAGCTCTTCAAATTCCTTCATCTTTGTCAGTCCCAGATCTTTTGAGAGCAGACTGGGGAAGAGAGCACAACATTAGCATGTTGGTAATCAGACATGGCTTGTTGTCCATTTCTCCTTACTCAATTACAGTGGTAGATATTGGGAATAACCAGCTGTCCTGAGGAATTTTTCCTGCAGCAAGTTATTTTCCTATCATGTCCATCTGTAATTTTATTACTTTATTACTTATTAAATGACTTACTACTTATTAAAGCACCAATATAAATACAGTACAGCAACTTGCAATTACTCCCCCTTATATTTATAAACCTCAAAGTCTTCCAGGTCTTAACAACAGGAAAAACCCTGTGTCACCCTTTTGCAGAAGAACATATTTAGGTTTGGACACATCCTCGGCAGGACTAAGTAGGAAAACAGCTGAAGCTCCAGCAGATCCTTAATAAACTTTTGCCTGCTGGGTATCGGGAATAAAACTGTGTTATTTCAGTGTCTTGATTTTTTATGAATCTAGTTATTATCTATTAATTATTTTTCTCTTTTTGACTTTTCAAAAGCTGATGTTGCACAAAAAAGTGAGCTCTGGAGACCTGAAGCAAGCTGGGCACTTAGGGCTGAACTGCTGCATCTGCTTCACAGAGAATTTTTATTTGACCCCAGGAATGCTGGTTGCTCAGTCAGACTAAACAGCTTTGATTCATTTCAGTGTGGGAGGATTGGGGTGTGCAGCTCCAGGCCAGGCTGGCAGGGTTGAACAGGAATTCCCAGACAGCCTTGGAGTCCTGGCCCCCT
The DNA here is from genome assembly GCF_041296385.1 of Aphelocoma coerulescens. Taxonomy (NCBI): domain Eukaryota; kingdom Metazoa; phylum Chordata; class Aves; order Passeriformes; family Corvidae; genus Aphelocoma; species Aphelocoma coerulescens. The sequence goes on from NW_027183905.1 coordinate 2,588,006, forward strand.
CAGCATTCCCTGCTCCACCCGGCCCCAGCCTGCCAGGAATCAGGCTCAGCAGCAAAAGCACAAATTCTGAATATCTCAGGAGTGCTGTACAAGACACAATGATCACAGGCTGCGATCCCAAAGCCCCATCTCAGGTTCTCATCTGGGCTAAATGCTGTATTTTGGGTTAGGAACAGGTTGCCTGACCCGGCCCCAGCTCTCTTTGATAGTTATCAGCACCCGGCTGCTCTCGGGCTCCGCGGGAGCGCAGAGCCGCAGATAAACCCTGCACCGAGCTGTTCGCCCAGAGACAAAACTTATTTTCTTCTGCACACCGAAGTTCCTTTCATGCCACCTGGCTTAGATGAGCTGCTCAGGTTTGGCCTGCTTGGATTTGAACAGCTGCTCCCCCAAGATGAAGGGACAAGGCCAGGAACAGTTAATAACTTTCTTCACTGGAAACACTGTTGAATCATTCCTTTCCCTCCCCACAGACTGCGTAAAGCCTCCTCAGTGTTTGAGTCTAACCAACCTTTCAACTGGAAATAGCAGCCCTCGGTGGGATTTTCCTGTCCTGGCACCAGTTTCTCTCACAAGTGTCCACCTGGCTTCTAGCCAGAGGTAAAAACGGCATTTCTTAAAGCCAAATTTTGACATAGGGGAAGATCTGGGTGGAAAACTCAAAACAACCAAAATTAGTGTAGGCTTATACCTACAGAGGAGACCAGGGCCATCTCTTTTCCCTAATTCACATTATTTCCTATCCTGCCTTTAACACTCATTCTCTGTACCACAAGAACTGTTCTCTGTTGGCTTTTATAGCTGCAACTGTTCTGGCTGTCTTTGCAGCTCTCCAAAGCCTTCAGTCTCAGACAGGACACCTGATTTCTGAAATTCCACCCCTGGACTCATACACACTCCTGCCCCAGCACCCCAGCCCTTCTCCACAGAGCTGCTTCCCACGGGTCGCCCCAGCCTGTGCTGCTGCCTGGGGTTGTTCCTCCCCAGGTGCAGGATGTGCCTTTGCCTCTGTGGGATTTCCAAAGGTTCCTCTCTGCCCATCTCTCCCACCTGTCCAGGTCCCTCTGAGGCTGCACAGCCCTCAGGGGATCAGCCACTCCTCCAAACGTTTTATCACCAGTGAACTCCCTGAGGAGGCATCAACCCCACGGGCTCTGCCTGTCCTGCTCCAGCTCCCTGCTCCCACCTCCCATCACCTCTCCATTCCAGTTGCTCTGTCTTTTCTTATGGAGCAAGAAAATAAGAAAAAATCCAGGTGGATTAACACCAAATTATGCTGGCATTTTACAGAGAGCATGAAAGACAACGACACAGACAATTTTCTAAAGCAAAAGCACTGCTGCAGTCACAACAACACCTATCAAGGAAAAATCTGTTCCCTACAGTAAGGAATCAATTTTAATACAAAGTCCCATCAGCTCAAGGTGGTACCAATTAATCAAAATAATTCACTTGCAGATTCTTTACAGTCACTGTTTTATAAAGGGTAATTCTTTTCTTACTTGCTATTCCAGTGTTGGCACAAAGGAGGTTTAAGCTGACTTTCATCCAATCTTAAACAACAAATCATAGCTGTAGTTTAAAATAGTTGGGATTGTTTATTCCTCTTGGTTCTAGGTGCCAATTCAAATACTGAAAAAATGATCAAAAACCAGCACTACTGCCAAAATGAACAGCTCAGAAATGCCAAAGTCACGATGCACAGTACAGAGCAATACTAAAATCTCTGGGGTTTAACACAGTATGAGGAGCACACAATTAGCAAAGTCCAAGTATGTCCTGGATTCACATGCCCACACACACCCCAGGTGTGCACCCTTATAAAATTAAATACTCACTCACTGTGAACAGTCCTGGGTGTTCTTACGAAGATGGTGAGTTGCTAATTGAATTTGAAGCACAACAGATGCTTAGTGCTCCAACCAAATGCTGCTTTTCCTATATCTATTAAGTGTATGTATTTGTGTGGATATGTACACACACTCTTCAGCTACCAAAGTAACTAAAAAATATCAGCCAAAGGCTTTCTGCTTCCCCAAACTGAAGAACTCAAGCCATGAGCTAAAAACCTCAGCAATTCCAAAGAGGAAACACTGCAGTGATGCCACAGTAAACACCAGTTCTGATTAAAACACCTGAATTTATAATGAATGCTTTTTTAAAAGTTGAAAAATATTTTTGGGCATGGCTTCTGCACAAAAATCCTCTTCCACAAGAATCTGCCAACTACTACAGAGCTCCTCAGGGTTTAAAGTGTTACTCCAGGTTGTGCCTGGGCCAGCAGGGCAGGGCTCGGAGCTCTGCAGTAAATTCCTGCCATCAGGCAGCTGGGAGATAAGGGCTGGGAAAAGAAAAAAGAACACAAACACAACAAACCCCAGAGCCCCACTGGCCACATCTCCTGAGAGTCAGAGACCTTGTAAAATGTCACCTTTGTCTTCCCATGCCAAACTACTGACGGGAGGTTCAGAACAAGGCACAGGGATGTGGAAAGAAGAATTTAACAAACCTCAACCACTAAACTTGTCTCGCACTTTGTTTTTCAAGCATTTTGCAGTTCTGCTCTCAGAAAGCCATGAAAGTTTCATGAAACTTCCATGGAGTTTAAATCAAAGATTTAAGCTGTAATTTTTAGCCCTCTCCCTGAACACTGACTGGTACCTGCACTTATGTGCACACACTAAAATAGATCATTTCTGTCAAACTCTGCTCCACAACACCAGGAACGGGAACAAAGCACATCCACGTGCATTTGGCAATGACAGAATGCACAGACCCGCCTGGGGATTCCACTGGCAGCCCTTACGCTCTGCAAAAACCCTTCTGCCCTTTTCAGGCTTCAGTTTTAACACTGAGCAAAAGAAACTGTCGCAGATACGGCAAAGGCCATCTCCTGCAATTTCTGTTTGGCAGAAGTTTGTGCAGGTCCTTCATCCTGGTGCAGGGGAGGCTGCTGCTGAGTAATCTTCCTCCTGAAGCCCTTGAGTGACAGGAATTCCATTTCGGATCACAGCTATTCACAGCCACCAAATCAGCTGCCACAGACCTGGCAAGGTATTAGGGCAGGACACAGCCAAGTTTTACACAAAAGGCATTAAAATCTCACAACAGAAGAAGCCCCAGATGGACAAGGAGACAGGTTTGCTTTATGGCATTTGCAAAGAAAATTCAGATTTAAGCACTGTAAAGTCAGCTTTAAAATCACAAGGCTTCAACAGATGCTCATTTAATGAAATAACAGCAAACGGAACCCCTTTCGCATCTTCAAGTGTCTGTTTGATCATAACACAGGTTCATCCTCACCATCATCCCCCCACATGACCACAGACATACTGCAGCTCCCTGGAAATGGCATCGAATCACTTCCTCCGCAATTCCCGTTAATTTCCCGCAGCACAGCCCCGGCTGGGCACGAGGAAGCTGTGGCTGCTGCTTTGTTTCCTGAACTTCAAGTGAACCCAGCTCTGCCCACAGCTACAGGTGCTGTTGATCACTCAATTACAGAATCATGCACTGGGCTGGGGGGACCTTAAAGCCCATCCAGTGCCACCCCTGCCCTGGGCAGGGACACCTCCCACTACCCCAGGCTGCTCCCAGCCCCACCCAGCCTGGCCGTGGACACTGCCAGGGATCCGGGGGCAGCCCCAGCTTCTCTGGACAAAGCATAAGGAAAGTGCTTGTGCTCCTCCACAGACCTGAGTCAGCCACAGTGGCAATAAAACCCTGGGCTTAAGGATGTACTTAAAAACATCAGAGATGGTTCCTGTGCTTTTATAGGTAAAAGAGATCAAATGTTACATGGAAACAGTCAGGACTTCAATGCGCTCAGAAAGGCCCTTCATGAATATCAGGCAAGAGGACAGAAATTAGAAAACACCTTCAGCCAAGTAAAACTGGCTTCATTTACTGAAACTACAGTAACCACCTGCTTTTTGTTGCCTCTGTGCTCTTACAATACTGTCCAGAATTACCATGTTCAGAGAAAGTGACCACAGAGGGGGGGAAAGGATTATTTACATCAGCTCTACAGCCCTCCTTTTACTTCGATGCTCTATTTAAATATTCTGGCTGTTTCAAGGGCTTGGTAAAACTGGCTTTTGTAGACTGAACACAGAAAACAAACAGCAGAAAAATGCAGCATTTCCCCCCTCAGCCAGAACACAGCGAGAGCGCAGTGGTTAAGCAAAGGCAGAGTAAGCTGATTACCAAGTACACAGCTGCTCCTACCTGGCAGAAAGCAAAGGGAAAAAAAAACCTATGAGTCATCAAATGTATGGGAACCTAGAATGCAGAGAATATTTCTCTGCCTGTTTTGAAAGGTTTTACCCCTCTGGACAGTACTGGCTTTGACCTTTGTCCATGGGAAAATTTGCCTAGCCTCTGGGAAGAATTTGAATCTGCTATGGTGTGAATTAGGTGACAGAATACTGCGTGATATTAGCACAGGGTGAAAAATTTAGTTTTTAGATCTATTTGCATAGTAAATAGATAGAAGTAGAAAACCACAAAATGCAGAATAAGTTGTAGTTAAAAGCTTCTTTCTCCTTCTTCACTAACTCCATATTTTGCAGCAATAGTGGTTTGGGATGATTGGATACAGAATTCCGCAGTTCCTGTCTACGTGACTTAGGAACTTAGAAACTTAGGACATGGGTAAAAAAGTGAAAATATCTTGTGTTTTAAGCTTTCATGGGGTAATTTACCTGTAAAAAGGCTGTGAAATCTTGATAAGTTGTTTTCTTGCTGCATTGTCTGCTCTGTGCTATGTCTAAGCCATGCCAGGGGCTTGTACTCCTTAGATAACAATTAATAAACACGTACCAGGAGGCTGAGAAGCATGAAGTCACATTCGCCTTGTTTTTTCTCCTAGAAAAAATCTGAACGTCTCCCTCATCAGGGAAGAACACAATTAATGATGAGGACAGTGTTAGAGCACCACCAGGGGCACAACAGAGCCAGCCTGGGCACAGGGAGGGAATTTATTACCAACCCAATCCCAGCAGCACAAGGAGAAGGCAAAGAAATCTCTCCAACACCTTCCCCCCACCCAGCGCGGATCACCCGGAACGGGGGTCACCAGGGCTCTGCCCCACGGGGGTCACTGGGGATCATCCAACGCCGATCCTCCCATGGGGGATGGAGCTGGAGCAGCGCACGAAGCTCTTCCCGCACTCGGGGCACTCGCAGGGCTTCCCTTAGCGGTGCCTCCGTTGGTGTTGGATCAAGTTTGAGCTGCTGGAGAAGCTCTTCCCACACTGGGGACACTCATAGGGCCTCTCCCTGGTGTGGATGCACCGGTGGAGGGTGAGGGTGTAGTTGCGTTTGAAGCCCTTCCCGCAGTCGGGGCAGCGGAAGGGCCTCTCATCCGTGTGAATGTGCTGATGTTCGAGGAGACTGGAGCTGGTCTGAAACCTCTTTCCACACTCGGAACACTCATACGGCCTCTCCCCGGTGTGAGTGCGCTGGTGGATGATGAGGTGGGAGTTTTGATTGAAGCCCTTCCTGCAGTCGGGGCAGCGGAAGGGTCTCTCATCCGTGTGAATGGGCTCATGTCTGAGGAGATCGGAGCTCCTCCGAAACCTCTTCCCACACTCAGAACACTCATAGGGCCTCTCCCCGGTGTGGATGCGCTGGTGTGCCCTCAGGGTGGAGCTCCACCCGAAGCTCTCCCCACACTGGGGACACTCATAGGGCCTCTCCCCAGTGTGGATGTGCTGGTGCCTGATGAGGGTGAAGTTGCATTTGAAGCCCTTCCCGCAGTCAGGGCAGCGGAAGGGCCTCTCATCCGTGTGAATGCGCTGATGTCTGAGGAGATCGGAGCTGGTCTGAAACCTCTTCCCACACTCCCCACACTCATAGGGCCGTTCCCCAGAGTGGATCATCTGGTGTACCCTCAGATGGGAGTTGTAGCTGAAGCCCTTCCCACATTCCAAGCAGTTCTGGGGCTTCTCCCCGCCCTGAGGCTTCTCCCCCACCTCCAAGCTACCCCGCGATCTCAGGCTACCTTCCCGGCACAGGGGGGCTCTTTCCTCCTTGGATCTCTCTGGGCTGCGTTTGCAGCCCCTCCTCGTGCGGCATCTCCGGGGCTTTTCCTCCTCCTCCATCCGGCCACACCTTGGGAATGACAAATCCTGGTTTGGGGGGAAAAACAAGGGGTGAGCGCCATGGGCTGGGGGCTCCTCCTGCCCTGGTCCATCGCCGGGCATCTTGTGTCTGTAAAAACAGCCAAAACACCAAGATTCAGACCAAAAGTCCCACAAACATCAAGACATAGACACAAAACACCCAAAACATCAAGATTCAGACAAAACCTCCTCAAAAATACAAACACATTCAGCCCCCACAAAAAAACCAAAGCACCAACATGGAAACCAAGAAACCTCAGAAACACCAAGATTCACCCACGGGAAAATAGTGGATCCCCCTCCCTGCTCACCTGCTGGATGGGGGGGGACAACGCTCCTGGGGCTGGGGGGAGGCTGCAGATACAGCGAGTGCTGGAACCTTGCGGTGCCTCCGCTTCCTGATCCTCCTCCTCCTGTGTCCCTACTCTTCCTCACACTCCTCTTCCTCACACTACTCCTTCTCCTGCAGAATCCCACCTGCTGCTCCCACGGCCATCGTTTCACCATTCTGGTCTCCAGCCCTGCTCCTCCAGCCTTTCTCCTGCTCCCCCCAGGCCCAGCACCCAGCCCTGCCTCGCTCTGCCCCCCAGAGCTCTCGGATCGCACAGCACGAGCAGCGATGCAGCTGCGGCAGCTCGGGCTGGGGCAGCGCTGGGCTCTCGGCCGCTCCTGCCCGCACTCGGCCCCCGCCGCAGCCACTTCTGCCAGCACAGCACGGCCCGGCCCGGCCTTGGCGCTCCCCCCCTCCCACCTCCCCAAATTCCCCTGGCGGGGGGCGCCAAGGCCGGGCCACACGTGGGCTCCAGCTGGGGAGCGCCGGGCGCTGCGGCTCTGCCTGGCAACTGCTGAGTCACCAGCGCCGCGCCTTCTGATTGGCTGAGCGCTGCCTGAGGGCCGCGCCTGCACCAAGGGGGGACACCCTGCTCCAGGGGGGATGGCCCGAAAACCGGGCACCCCCAGCGAACCAACAACACCAACGCCTCCTTACAAACACATGCTCTGAATCTGCTCGGACACAGCCACACGCACTTGCACACAAGCAAGTGACAGCACAAACCAGCAGCTCCACAAAATGGCACTGACTGACACACACTGCTGCTCAGCCAAGCTCCTGCTCAATTCCTCAACTTCCAGAACAACAACAAAGCCTGAACAGAACCATGGACATCGTTTCCTAATCAAAAGGGGACAATGCTGAGGCAGTTTGCACATTCTCCCAGAGCTAATTAAGGACATGGACACCCAGCACGGGTAAAAAGGGAAGTCGAGAAGGGGTCTCAGCAACAGGGGACGGATGGTGTTGGTGTGCTGGGAAGGGATTGGTTGAAGGGAGTGTGCAGGAATATGGTTAAGGCAAACGGCAGCAGAGGAATCTATGTGATAAGAAAGGAAAAGGAAGATGAAAAAGAGGAAGAGAAAAAAGTGAGGACTGGGATGCTTTTCAGCACCATCTTATCCTCAACATTTGCCAGCTGATCCAGATCTTCCGTATCCCTGGTTTCCAGAACTGGGAAACAAAGAAGCTCAGGATAAGGGTGTTTCTCTGTGGTGGGGAGCAGCAGGACAGGGCTGGCCCGGGGCTGTGGGGCAGCCGGGGCTCAGCGCCGGGCACTGCCTGACCCCAACACCCCCCGGGCAGGACCGGCAGTGGCCCCCGGCCCGCAGGAGGCTGCGGGATGTGGAAGGATCAGGATTTTCTTTCATTGATCTTGTTTGGGTCACTGGAGAAACGAATGATTTTGCAGAAAGCTCAGCAGCTGTCAGAGGATGAGCACCCACAGGCACTGAGGGGGCTGCAGGAGAGGCACAAGAAGCCCCTGCAGCACTTGGCCAGAAAGGCTCAGCAGGGCAATGCAAGAAGGGATGAGCAAAAGGCCAAGGTGAAGGCAAAGGCCATGGCAGAGTTTCTACAGCCCCCCAGGGATGAACCGCAGGGCCCAAGGGGGCCCCAGCACCCAGGGGACGGCGGCGGCCACAAGCACCTGGCACAGGCATTGCCCTCCTCGGCACGGCAGAGCCCACCCAAACAGCCCCTGGCAAGGAATCAGGGGTCCATCTGCAGGCCAGAAGGACACTGCAAGCACAGACAGCAGCACCCTCAGCACCAGCAAGTCCACCCCACATGGACATGGATTGTCAGGGCTGGCAGAGCTCCCAGCAGACCAGGGACCCACCGCACCAGAGCCCTTGAGAACATTCAGGGCGCGTCTGGATCGAGACGAGGCCGCTCCTGATGGACACAGGGGCCTCTCGATCCACTCCGAATCTGACACCTAAGGGGGGAAATTGTCAAGAAGTTCCTTGATTATTCAGGGAATAAGTGGGAAAGATGAGCAGGGGTGTTTTATTCAACCACTATCAGTAGATGTGGGGGATGGGTTTGAAACGCATCAATTTCTGTTTGTTCCTAATTGTGATTATAATTTACTGGGAAGGCATTTGGTGGCTGAAGTGGGAATGCAAATTCATATTGTCAAAGGAGATACAGAGGCTAATGCTGCTGGACCTTTGTGTCAGATGTCTGCGAAGGCCTCTGCTGAAGGGAACCCAGAAGTGTGGGCAGCCCCAGGGAAATAGGGAAAATCAGATATGGAGCCTCTCCAAATTCCTCTGAAGCATCCAGGACAAGTGGTATCTAAAAGCAATACCCTGTTCCAAGGGAGGCAAGGAAGGGGTTACAGCCTCTTACTGAGTCCCTGCTAAAGGCAGCGCTTCTGGAGCCAGGCATCTCTGCCTACAACTCTCCTCTCCTGCCAGGCAAGAAACCCCATCATGGACACCAGAAGGAAAGCACAATTTTCAAGGCTTCAAAAGCAGATTAACTGAGCCTCCTGCCCTGGTCCTCCCACACAGGGAAAAACCATTTGAATTGCATGTGGATGTTAAACAGGGCCATGCCAAAGGAATTCCTGGGCTCAAATGTTTCACCCAGTGGCCAGAGAGTGGCCTCATTGTCTGCAGAATTGTGCAGCCCCGGCTTTAATGGGAACTGAGGTCTGAAAACTGACAGCAGCAGAATCTCTCATTGTTCAAGCCTGGCATCAAGGTAAAGCTTTGTTAACCAAAGGAGCCTCTAAATGGATGAGCAGCGCTGGGTTCTTACAGAATGAAACTTGTTGGATGGAACAGGAGGATTCAGAGTTGAGGACAGGGGAAGGGTTGAACCCAGCCTCCTGTTTGAACGGCCCTGGACACGGGGCTGGCAAGAAACCCATGGCTGCAGTCAAGTGACAGAGCTCCAGACCCGGCCTAGCAGAGATTGACCAGACATTCCCTGGCCTGAGAGAGAAAAGGTGTTTAGGGATGGGGCTTCAAAGGCAGCAGAAGGGAAAAGAGTGACAAGACACGCTGCTCTTAAGGAAAGGGAAGGAGACAAAGCGCAGCTCAGCGCCCGCATGCTCAGCTCAAAGGGCCCAGCTGGGGGTGCCTGGAAGAGCCTGGCACTGAAATGCCCTGAGCAGGAAGGCTTCAATATCTTCTGCTAACAGCATGGCAGCTCACAGTGGGGCAGAAGCATTTCCGACTGCTTCAGCAATCCCTGCCTCAGTTCTTAAGGCATGTTTGGAACAAACAATTCCAAGATATGGGATTGTGGAAGCAATAGCCTCAGACAGGGGAACTCATTTTACAGGAAAGATCCTTCAGGCCGTTCTGGCTGCTTTAGGAACACAGTGGGACCTCCAAACGCCCTGGCACCCCCAGAGTTCGGGTCGGGTGGAAAGAATGAATGGGGAAATAAAGAAACACCTTCTGAAGCTGCTGAGAGAAACCAAGATGCCACGGGTACGGCTGCTGCCATTGGCTTTGGCAAGAAGAAGAGCCAGACCCAGGGCAGATATTCAATTATCTCCCCTGGAACTGATGTTTCAATTCCTCACCCTGCTCATTCTCGACTTAGTGGGGGTGGAGATAAGGGATGTCTGTTTCAAGCAGTCTGTGGCCAGAATCCTGTCTCTTGTGAAATCTCTTCCACAGGAAGCTCGGTTGGCAGAGACCCTGCCTTGGGACTTTGCTGCCCACAACATCCAACCAGGACATCGGGTCCTGCCTGAGGAGTGCAAAGAAGCACCACTGGTGGCCAAGGGCGTGGCCCATTCCAAGTGTCCCCGAGCACAGAAACAGCCGCCAGCACAGCTGAACACGGGGGGACCCCTCAGCCTCGCCTCAAGCTCTCGGAAGCCCCGCGGATTTGCACTCCCCGGCTGCAGGAGGAGCAGGCCAGGCCGCCACTGCCCCTGCACAGAAGGGGCCGCAGCAGCAGCCAGGGCTCCACAGCGGGGCAAGCCCCGGGGGCTGCCCACAGATCCTCTGCTGAAATTGTCTGGCTGGGCACCTCCTCTGGCATCTCCAGGCACTGGGGGCCAATCCTCGCTGGCACCGGGCGAGCTCCAGAGCTTTCTGTGCCTGCACTCGCCACAGCTGCTGCGGGAGACAGCGGGAGAACTCCACTCTGGCTCTCAGTTACACTCACACTCTGGGCTGGGCGGGATTCGATTGCTGGAAAATAGACCAAGTTCAGAAGTGTTTTAAAAGTTTATTTCTCTACTCAGGCTTGGTTTGCCTCTGTCTTGGCGAAAGGAATTTTAAAGTGTTTCTTAAGGGATGTTACACCACTCAACAGAGATGAGCTTAACATCTCAACAGACTGGGAATAGCCCAAAAGATACCCAAAAAGATAACGCCCATCAACAGAACATCAACGCCCATCAGCAAACATCAAGGAACAGCTACCCCAGACACTGCCCCCGGCACAGCTGGAGACCCCTGCGCTGGAAAAGGCTCCGAAGGAAATCAAGGAGTGTGGACCTAATGAACATCAGAGGCCAAGCAATCCGGGGCCAACAGGAAACCAAATACTAAGAACTACCCAACTTGGAACCAATGAACATTAAACCTACGGATTTCGATGGGTTTAGACTGCATCAAGTTGAGGAAAATTCGAGTAAAACTCGTGTGCCATGGGATGATTTTCTCTGCACACCCGGGCTCTGTGTGGATGAAATGATTTCTGTTGCACATCCTGGCCACAATAAATAATGCCTTGATCCTCTAACACTAAAAAGGTCGTTGGAGAGTTTTTGGTCATCCTGCAGTTTCTGTGACAAGATTACACCATTAGAATGTTTTTTCTTAATAGTCCTACTTTGATATTGTCAGTTGGGTTTGGGCTAAAGGTGTGAGAGTCAATTTTTAGTCCGAGGAGAAGTAGCAAAAATCTTTATTGCTTTGAGGCATTTTTGTGTATGTGTGTGCATGGCTGTTAGTGATGGCAGAATTTTGGAATGGGTTTTTCGATGTTCACCTGTAGGCTGCATTTTGCAAAACTGGAAGAGCATTAAAACTGACCCTTTTCCTCATAAACAGTTAAAAAACATGAAAAAAAAAAAAAAGGAAAAAAAGCGCCGCTTTTGGGGGCCACTTGTGAGTCACCTGATGGCTGCCCTGGAGGAAAAGTTTCCTTCCAAGCAGCCAGCAGAGGAGCTTTAGAAATGCAAATTATCTCTGCTGCGGGAAGTGTGCACAATGTCCCAGGCTCTCCTTGCCTGCCACAGGAATTGGGCTGATTCCCTCTGCCCCTCACCCCAAGCTCTGCCTCCCTGCACAGACGGAATTTGCATCGCTAAAGGCAGAGCACGCACTGAGCATCTCTGACTCTGCCACAGAAATCCCTGAAGCTGCAAAGGAAAACAGCAAAGGGAGAATGTTGGGAGAACTTCACTCAAAAAAGCGGGGGGGAATCATCCCTCTCCCCACTCCAACATCTGCTGGCACTGTCTGGGTTATACAGGGTGCGTTTGACCACTGGGCTGCTTTTCCTGCCACAAGGTCAGCGAAATCACTTGGGAATCCAAGGATGTGATGATTTAATCAGAGAAAAGAGGTCAATTGATGCATCCCTGGCATTTTTGGGAGGGCCCAAAAATGGGGAAAAGATGAACGGCCACCAGAACAAATCCTACAACACCATGGAGCAGCCCCTGGGAACCCGAACAAATTCATACCAGGTGCCAGAGAACCCACAGATCATTTCAATGCATCATTAGATTACAAGCTGTCCTCCAAATCATAACCAAGCACACAGCTCCAGCTCCTGACCTTCTCAGCCACCAATCCACTCCCATGAGCAACGCCACATTTCACCCTGGGATGGCATCAAATCCTCTTTCAGCAGAAGGACCAGGAGGTTGTGAAAAATTAAAGGACTTAAAGTGCTCTTGGCAAAGAGATGGCAAAGGAAAAGTGGTGAAACAGAGAACAAAGGAAACAAAGACTTAACAGAGCCATGAATATCGGATGTTATACAAAGTGGGGGTGCACATTAAGGGGCACATGCAGCAGGCGCATCGGGAAGTCTGTACCTTCCAAGGACCTCAGCCAAGGGGGAAAGGGACACGGAGATGCGGCCGGGAAATCGGCATAAAAAGGAGGCTGCGTCCTCCAACACTTGCACAGACCCCACGGGAAATGCCCCGTGGCCTCTCCCTTGGTCCAGGAATAAAGTTCCTTTTACAGAACTCCTCCGGCTCCTCTGGGGACACAAACCTCTGGCCACGGGAACTTTCCCGCACGCTCCCGCCGACGGGGCAGCCACCTCTGTCCTACCCACAGCAGCCGGGACGAGCCAGCGCTGCTCCGGCACCGGCTCCTGCCGAGGCAGCAGCGGCAAGGAGAGCGCGGGCAGCCGCTCCCGCAGCGCCCTCACGCCAGGGCGAACACGGCGCCCACACGGCACAACGAACCCGCCCCAGCCCCCTGCCGCCCCCTCCGCCCGCAGCCAGCGCCGAGCCCCGCCAGAACCGAGCGCGGCTCCCACCTGCGCTGGGGCCGCCTCCGAGCTCCGCCGCCGCCTCACCGGGCTCCGGCCGCCGCCGCCGCTCCCGGGCCCGCACAGACGCTCCGCCAATGGCGCCTCTGCTGCGCCACGGCCGCCCTGCCGGCGGCTCCGGGCCCGGGCTGCTCCCCCCTCCGACCAATCAGCGCGCCAGAACCACGACTGACGGCAGCACCGCCCAATCGCAGCGAGGGGCGGGCTCTGCACACGGCCCAGCCTCGCCCCGCGCTCCCAGCGCCCCCCGGGCTGCGTGAGGGGAAAGCCGCAGCTGAGGAGCAGCCCTGGAACGGGCCCGGCCCGAGCCGCCATTCAGCTGGGAAGGGAAACAAAGCTCTCCGCTGCTCCCGGCCCGACTTGCCCAGCCCTGCGTGTTGGCTGCCTCCGGCTCCTTGGGAAGCCCTGCAGCCTCCCGACTCCCGCCCCTAATTCGGAGCATCAGTGCATGGCTTTGATTTCGTTGTTCAGGCTTGGCTATGGACTGTCCTGGTCTGCTGCATTTTCTGGGTTCCTCTTGGATCCTTTGAGCAACAGGCTGTGCCCCGGGAGGATCCTTTGTGCTCCTTTGTGACAGAGGAGAACCTTCCAGGCGGTTCTTGCGGGAGCTGCTGCTGTGATGTCACGGGAACGCTGCCGCGTCCTCGCCGTGTTCCCGTTGCTGTGGGCACGGAGCCCTCAGTGTCCAGAGCGGCTCTGGGCGCCCGCTGGTTGCCGGAGGATCCTCCTGCCCGAGGCATTCTCAGCAGCCAGCCCAGCCCCTGCCGGGTGTCCTTCTGTGCTTGCAGGGGTACAGTCTGCCACGTGTGCAGCACGGCCAAAATGATCCAGCAAGCGGTTGCTGCAGTTTGCACTCTCTACTCTGTGGCTTATTCGGGGTATTTTTTAGCCCACTTGGCACGTAAGTCGAGGTTTTCCCTGGCTGCAGCGTCGGTGCCTTCGGGCTTGCTGTGTGCTTTCTGTTCTCCCACTGGCACTGAGCTGCCTTTGTAACCAAATTGCCATTAAGACACCGTTGGTTTGGGAGAGCTCCTGCCAGCAGCTGCAGCTGAAAAAGGGGGTGTCTGCAGCCAGCGGGGCGTGCACAGCATTTGCAATGGAGCCGGGGGGGTTCTGTTCCCTCAAGCGCAGAGTCTGTGCCAGCGCAGCCTGGAACTCCCTGCGTTGGCTGCTGCAGCCAAGGGCTGACACAGCCCAGGATTCTGTGCTGTTCTCTTGCTTGCTGTGCGAAGGGACTGTGGCTCCTGGAGGGATGTTGTGGAAGCAAAATGCTCTCTCGGGGTGTCCTTGCTCCGTGGGAGTTCCCACCACGGGCAGGTTTTTCCTAACAGCATCTGGTTCGTGTTGCCTGTCCCGTTGCAGGGCACCTCACGCGTGGATCCCGAGCGGCTCCTCCTTCGGTGAGTGGGAAAGGAACCTTTGGTGGTCGGAATTGTGCAGAGACTTGTGAGCTTGGCGTGTGGCAGTCGAGCGCCAGCCTGGGAGGCTGAAGGAAAGTTCCTTCCAGTGTCTTTGCAGCAGCAGCAGCAGCAGCAAAGGGATCCCTGGCACTTTTCTCCTTCTCTGCTGAAGAGCTTTTGAAGAGCTGCAGGTCTGGTTTTGCAGGCAGAAGATTGCTTGCTGGCTTTAGCCACGATGGAATATGGAATGCCCAGCAATAAGTGGCAATGTCGACTTTAGCCCATTCCTAGTTTGAACATCTCCAAATCCCATTTCTGCTTAATGCAGCTGGATGTGTAGCTGAGGATAAATAAGGCGATAACTGAGATAGAACTTCCCGTCCCTCACGCTACCATCTGTCCACAGGGCACAAAAGCAGCATCAGCTCCTCCTCTGGCTCCCTGTGCTTCCAAAGAGGAGGCCAAAGAGGAGGAAGACAGCAGTGAACTTCCTGCTGTTCTGGGGGATGATGGTGAACTTCCCTCTGTCCCGGGAGATGAGGGCAAACATCCCACGGTTTGGGAATACAACAGTGAAGCTCCTGTGGTGTGGGGCGAGGATGGTGGACATCACCCGGTGTGGGACGAGGACAGCGAGGCTCCAGTGCCATGGGACAAGGACGACGGACATCTCCCAGCGTGGGACGAGGACAGAGGACATCCTGTGATTTGGGAAGAGGAGGCTGCAATTCTCCCGGCATGGGAAGAGGACGGCAAACATCCCGTGGCTTGGAAAGAAGACCAGGAACCTGCTGCATTTTGGGAAGAGGATGGGGAACCTCCCTCTGCTTGGGAAGAGGACACTGAACCTCCCTCTGCTGCGGGATCCTGGGCTGAACATTCTGACAGCAGCACAGCCCTGCAGCCAGAGGGCAGAGAGGAGTGGTGCCTGATGCAGCTGAGTACGTCTGCTGTGCTGCTGTGTGCCAGAGCAGGGTGCTGCGTGTGTGTCTCAGCATCAGCTGCACCCAGGCTTGCTGTGCAGCTGAATGTCACAGAGTCATTTATTGTCCTTGCCCAGCTGAGAGCAAGGGGCTCCCGGCCCAGGGAGTGGGGCTGCATTTTGGCCCTGCTGCAAGGCGGGGTCTCCATCTGGGAGGGAGCGTCTTCCATGTGGTTTCTTTCAGGGAGCACCGTGAGCGTGGGGGAGCCTGCCGAGAAATACCTGGAACTGGAGCAGGTTGGCCAAGGGTAAGTGCACGGCAGTTACTTCTGCACAAGCAGGGGCCAGGTATTTGCTGGTGCAGGATCAAGTGAGAAGCCAGGCAAGCTGCAAACAGCTTCAGACACTGGGGCACGATCCTGCTGTCTCTCAGTCCTGATCAGAATTGGTAACTGTGGTCAGAAGGCACCGTCAGAGGCCCCTGAGGCCGGCAGTGTCCTGCCTGCAGCAAGGAGCAGGACCTGGAAGATCTTCTGTCCCTGGAATTTGATTGCCTGAAAGAGCAGCTCACCATCTGGTGCCTGTCAGAAAACAGTTCTCAAGAAGATTCCTTTCAAATATTTTGCTTCCTAAAATATCCACCGGTCAGGATTATCAACATAACAGTTTAGAAACAGAAACCAGAGATGAACTAATAAGTGCCCTTTTCAGCACAGCTAGTAAACCCTGTACATTCAGTAACAGACAGAGCTGCTGCAGTCGAGGGGAAAATGCATCAGCTGCCTGATGGCAGGGCCCTTGTGGATCCTGCAGCTCATAGGCAGGAAATGGAAAAGGATGAAATACATTCTTCTCCAGTTCTTTAGGCACCTGCTCCCACCCTAGGTTTTGGACTCAAGTAATTCAGTGTGGACATTTGGGATTTGCTCCAGCCCTTTTCCTTCGTGTTGGGCCTCAGTTTTCTCTCGCACACCTTGCGTGGCACAGGGCTGGTGGCTGCTGTGCTGCTGTTTGAAGGGTCGATACACCCAGGTGTTTTGTAAACGCTGCAGGCAGCAGAGATCTCCTGTCTGGGCTGGCTTTCACTCCCAGGGCCTAAAGCGCTGCTTCTTTCTTCTCTGCTGTTCTGTCTCCAGGGCTTTCGGAACCGTTTATAAAGGACTCGACAGGGCCACTGGAGGAGAGGTCAGTGTCACCACGCCCAGCGCGTCGGGCAGCTCTCGAGGGCTTTCCCCTCTGCTGGGAGCTGTGGCTGCAGCTTTGGGGGGCCAGCAGAGCTTTCCTGCACAGGCTGTTCCACTGAAGGCACAGCAGTGTCAGCCTGCAGAGCACGGCTGGGACAGACTTGAGCCTTCTGAAGTGCCCAAAGAATGCAAGGAGGGCAGCGGTGTCTGTCAGAGCAGGACACGCTGGCTTGGTCTTCATATCTGAAAACATCAGTGTATCAGCTGGTGGAGGCTGAGGCCTAATTTATCTTCATCCCAGCCTCGGACAGGAACACTGTTTAGCAGTTTTTCCATCCTGCATTTCATCTTCAAAGGATACCTCAAGACCTAATTAAGGAGTGATCCTTCTTGGGATCAGTTTGGTGTTTTAGTCCTACTGCAGCTGTTCCCAGAGAGAGGGAGAGGAATGAGAAGATGGATGTGCAGAGCAAAGCTCTCTCCTAAACCCTGCAGCTGTGTTTGGGTCTGGTGTCAGTGACAGCCCGTGACAGGGATCATCTGAGCAATGTTTGTGCGTGTTTGCTCTGTTGTGCAATCCCAAACAGAGCAGTTGCGTTTGAAATCATGACCAAATCCCCCAGGATTGCTAAAGGGTTCCCGGCTGTTTTGCTCTGTTTTCACAGAAGCAGAATTACTTCCTGCTTGCAAAATGTGTTTGAATGATAATGAGAGTGGTGGTAAACTAAGGCGGTTTGAGAAGACAGCAGGTGCAGAGAATGTTGTGAGAGCTTTGAGGCTGAGAGCTGAGGGCCCATTTCTGCAGAGCTTCCAAGGCCAAATGTCTCTGGCCCTGTGTCCTGTAAGCGGCCCCACAGCGAGCAGAGAAATGGGCTGTGGGAATGTCACTTGCTGAGCCCGGGTGTCCCATCCCAAGGCAGTTTGGCACAGCCCGGCTCCGTCGCTCCGCAAAGACTCGCTCCGTGTTTGCTGCGGCCTCCTGCCCCAGACTCCTCCAGTTCAAGGGCTGCAATGTCCTTTCAGGTGGCCATAAAGAAAATGAGTCTCAGAGGGCAGAACGGGGAACGAGCTGTGAATGAGATCCTGGTCCTGAAGGACAAGAAGAACCCCAACATTGTCAGCTCTTTGGACAGGTGGGTGCTTCAGCTCTTATCCCGTGCACGGGCCCTGCGTTAATCTCTCCTGGCATCCGCAGTCTGTAGCCTGTTTTAAAAAAGCCTCACCCGGCCGTAGCTTCCCAAAACAACAGCCTGTCAGTTCACTCCCTCCGTGTGCTTTTGTTGCTTTGGTTTGGTTTTTCCTTCAACCTGACCCAGTTTTCTGGGTCTTACAATAAGTGCTGATAAACCCTGGCAGACATTATTTCCCTTGGCTTCTCCTTCCCAACTCTTTTCCATTGCTGCAGATGCCAGGAAGACCAGGTTCTTGTTTCCAGAAATGCCTCATTTGCCCATTTTGCAATGGCCTTGCCTGTTTCTGAAGGGACTTTCTGCAAGGTTTTCCAAACACATGACCACTTTTGTCCTAAGTGCTGCACGGCCTCCTGCCCTGGATAACTCTGGAAGTTGTGTTGCCTTGTTCTGGAGGGAACGGTGGAAGTGCTGAGTTCAGATGCTGAACCAGCTGGGGGCAAGTGTTGTGGTTCCACGTTGATCTGGGCTGTTGCTAAACTGCATTTTTCACTTGCTTGCCATCTAAGGCCTCTCCTTTCCCACAGGCGTCTCCTTCTCCTTTAGACTGTGCAGATCCCAAGGACTGTGCAGCCCGGCAGGAATGTCTCTGCATCGGATTCTGTCCTCATTTACAAGTGACCTGGAAACAAAACTCCACTCAAGGCTTTTCCATCGGGGAATTGAGCAGTGCATGTTCATCTCCACGCCATTGTTTGCCTCTTCCAGCTTCCTTGTTGATGAAGATCTCTGGCTGGTGATGGAATACATGGATGGAGGAACTTTGCAGGACGTTGTCAGACAGACACGCATGGCTGAAGGAGAGATGGCAGCTGTCAGTCGGGAGGTGAGGGATCCTGCTCGTGCTTCACATGGACACAATGCTCCTTCCAAGCAGGGCCTGAGAAGAGGAGTGGCTCCATGCTCAGAGCTTTGTTTCTGTGTTGTTTTTATGAGCTGCAGAAGAAAGAGCCTCTGAAGTGAACGGCCTGCCAGTGTCACTGCACTTCCACTCTGCTCTTGTCCTCTTTCCTGCTGTTGTGGGACTCTCTGTCTTTTTTGATTTGATTTGCTGTTCTCAGCTTTGCCTTGAACCATTAGCCTGGAGCTTGTCTGCACTGCACTCCTGGCCTGGCACAGCAAAGCTGCTGCTGGCAGAATTCTAAACTGTCCTTTCTTGTGTGATTGTGTATTCCGGCCATGGAATTCCACCCTTGTGTTTCTTGCTCTCTCTCAGTGTCTGCAGGGCCTGGATTTCCTCCACTCGAACCGGGTGATCCACAGAGATCTGAAGAGCTCCAACATCCTTCTGGCAACGGACGGCTCTGTCAAGCTGGGTGGGTGTTCCTGGTCAGGCACGGCGCTCCCGGGCTGCGGGTGTGGGGCTGCTTCCCAGTGACGGCCAGAGCCCCACAAGTGCTGCTGGTGGCGGTGCCCGGCCCCTGCTGGGAGCTGAGAGCGGCTGCCCCATGCAGAGAGCTCAGGAGAGGAGCAGGGTGTCAGCAGTGGCTTTGCTCTGGGTGTGGCCCTTGCAGAGGGGCGGGAGTTGGAATCTGAAGCTTCAAGGGAATCACTAAAAGCCACTGCATGAAAGCTGAGGGTTCCTTTAAGGGTCCACTTCCATCTTGCCTTGGCTACAGCCCTGCGGACTTTTTCCAGCTGGATTCAGCACTGCATTCTCAGACTGAGAGTGGGCAATCTTTGTGCTTGGTTTCCTCATTCCAGCTGCCTTTGACAGTGTTTGTTTCTGTCCTCAGCTGATTTTGGCCTCTGCGCTCAGCTCAGCCCTGAGCAGGAGCAGTGCAGCTCCATGGTGGGCACTGCTCACTGGATGGCCCCAGAGGTTGTGACCAGTTCTCCTTATGGCCC